>NW_024062773.1:0-579609 GCF_006381635.1 Hibiscus syriacus | reverse complement strand
TAAATAGTTTTAAAAGGGTGATAAATACGTAATAAAATTCGGTTAGGGTGTATTCTGTAAAATTTAAATGAGTGCCTATAGGTAATTAAATTCTGTTCGGTGACATATTCATAATTATTTTCAAAAGGGTGCTATTTTTGTAATTATTTTTAAAAGGGTGTTATTTTCGTAATTATTTTCAAAAGGGTGTTATTTTCGTAATTATTTTTAAAAAGGGTGTTATTTTCATAATTATTTTTAAAGGGTGATATTTTCGTAATTATTTTTAAAAGACGCTATTTTCCTAAATATTTTTAAAAGGGTGTTAATTTCGTAAATAAATTTATGTTAAGGTGCTATTTTGTAAAAGTTGATTATGAGCACCTTTGACCAGAACTTTGACCAACGTTGACCGGCTAGTAAATGACCGTTGAATTTTTTCGAGTATACCTATTTTGATAGTTTTCGACGTCCCGAATCCGTTTCCGAAGTCCGTTTCTCCAAATTCGAACCAGAAGGCCTCCAAATCGTCAGTCAAACCTGTTGACTTTGACTTTGACCAAGAATTCGAATTTTCGAAAAGTCGTATTTTATGTTTTTTCGACGTCCAGATTCCGATTCCGCAATCCGTTAGGTCAAATTCAAACTCGAAAGCCTCCGAATTAGCCCGTAAACCTGGAAAAATCATATTTATCTAAGTGTTTTAATTTAGTGAATTGAACAGAATGGTGAATGACTTATTATAGTTATGTTAAAGGTACTCGGGGATCTCCAGACTGTTTCAATACTCGACCCAGTTCCTCCCGATCCCCTCGTCCACGAGAAGCCGTGAATACTCGTATATTTCTAAAACCCTGTTAGTTATTCTGTTTAGAATATTATTCCGAATATAACCCTATTCTGATATGGCTTAGGTTCCCGTTCAGTTGAAGAGCCTAGTGAAACTGGTGCTTATAGATCTTTCGGACTGACCCTATTATCAGGTGTGTTCCTTATGTGCAGTATAAATGTTTTAAATATTTGAAATCTCATGTGCACATGATTTTTCTATGATTTGAAATATATGTTTGATATAATTTGACTACTGTATAAATTACCTGATTTTGGATTTACTGAAATAAAAAGCATGATTGCCGATTTCTGATTTCTGAACAATTACTGAACTGATCTGTCTGAACTCTAAATTACTGTTTACTATTACCGTCTGAAAAATGTTTTCTACGGGGTACTCTGGGTTCTAGTATGAAGACTCTGGCAGGTTCAATCGTTGTTGGTAATTCTCTGATAGGTTCAGCACCGGTTGATAATTCTTATGGACCTAAGTCGAGCTTGGGTAGGCTCTGTGGCCTAAGATTTTCTTGGGCAAGCCTTTGTGGCCCGGGAATTGTCTTGGTAGGCTCGCAGGCCCCAAGGTACTCCCTTAGGTTGTGCATTTCTGGGGATCTGCACATGGCGTTCGGTTGGAGGACGATGCAGAGTTTTTAAATTAAAAACTCCTATGATGTTTAATGATTGTGATCTGCACTGGTTTTGAAAATCAAATGTATGTTTTATTTCTACATTGTTGGACACTGAGCCTCTAGCTCACTTTCAAATTGTTTTACCCCTTTGAGATTCTTGGATAGACACTCCGTATTGGCACTTGGAGGATTGATACATTAGTTCAGAGTATTTGTTGTAATATTCTATTTTCCGAACTGTTTAATTAAGGTGGCATGTACCTTATTTCTGAAGTATTTATCTTTTATGACGTTTTGTTGTTGTTACTGATATTGATTTTCGATGCTCCGGATTTATTTTATATATTTACTAGTATCTTTCATGTTTTATATTTATAAATTTAGTTTTTATCGTTAATTATTATATACTTTTATATAAGATCATTTGTAACATGATTTTAAATTATCGAATAATGTTTTGGAAAAATGTCTTTAGAATCTTTAATGTAATCTGCTAGACTTAGTCGAAACGCAGAGGCCGGGTCTAGGGGGTTATATTAGTGGTATCAGAGCTTTTGGTTTTTAAATTCGGACTGTGAATGAGTCCAAACTGAAATAAGATTTTGAAATGTTTTACAAAACAAGTTATTAGGACATGTCACAAAGTTTTTTATGATTTTATTATGTTCGAGACTCCAAGTGCCAATATAATCCTAGGTTTTTTCTGTAGTAAACTCGAGATCCACCAAGATGAGTACTAGACTGGTCGTCGAACTAGCCATGGTCGCGGCAGAGTGAAGATTGCAAGACCCGGTAGATGAGATACGTATAGATCCCCAACCTCCGATAGATGAACCTGCTCCTACGACCCCGACGAATTTATCTTCTGCCTCTGGTATTGTCATGACTGCTCCGATAAGAAGAGCTACTAGTACTGAGCCCGAGTCTACCAGAGTTGTATTAAATGAGAATTTTGGTAGACAATTTCTTCAAATGATTCAGGGAGCTGTCAGAACTGCTGACATTGTACCCGAGGTTCCTATCTCTTAGACCCTTATTGCAAATGGAGTTAGGACGTTTAGTGGCCTTACTGGTGGAGATCCGACTGAAGCCGAGGATTGGCTTAGTGATACTGAGCGACGCATAGATCAATTAGGTTTAGACCTGCATCGATGTTATTTAGGAGAAATTTCTATGTTGGATTGGAATGCTCACACTTGGTGGGAGTCAGTGGTTAGTGGTGTTCAGACCGATCGTTTGACTTGGGATTTCTTTAGAGAGCGCTTTAAGAGCCGTTTCTTGGGAGAGCATTATTTAAATCAGAGACGATAGCAGTTTCAAGATCTGGTTCAAGGGGATATGACCGTTTCTAAGTACGAGATTGAGTTCTTGAAATTAATGAAGTATGGATTTAGTCTGGTACCTACTGAGAGAGATAGATGTCGAAAGTTTGCTCAGGGACTTCGATTCGAGTTGCGTCGTCAGGTAGTTACTCATCAGGACGAGGAATTTGATGTTGTAGTTGGGAGAGCAAAAGACGCTAAGGAAGTCGAGGCTTCTGCACCTGACAATAATAGAGTAGGTCTAGAACGATCTAGGAAGCCTTCCGGTCAGTCTGCACCTTTTGCACGTCCTGATAAAAGATCTCGTACTGTTCCTCATCAAATGAGTCGGTCTGATTCAAGGCCTACATCTCCTCTACATATTGTAGCTAGTCGAGAGGATTCTGCATATTCCACTCCAAAATTTAGTTGTGAGTTTTGTGGAAATCAACACGGAGGAGAGTGTCGTAAGAAGATGGGTACCTGTTTTCATTGTAGATCTAGCAAGCACTTCTTGAGAAATTGTCCATATCCAGCTCCTGTCGATCAGACACCTATTCAGACTCCTATACATTCTCAGGCCTCTGTTCAGACTCCAGATATGAGTCATAGTTAGGGTAGGACTTCCGGGTCTGTTTCTAAGGTCGACAGTAGAACCCGATTCCAGAGTAGAGGACTAGATGCTTCTGAGGCTCGACAACCTGTTCTTATTTATGCTACCCGAAGTTTCGGTGATTGATTTGAGCCCGATACTTCTACAGGTATATTTATTGTTAATTCTGTTTCATACCATACATTTCTATCAACACCCAATTCTATACCGAGTTTAGTAACAGAAGACCTAAGAACATTGGATTAAGCACGAGACCTTGTTTCCGCTCTGAGTCTATTAAGATATTATGATATTATCAAATTAGCTGTCCACTAAAGGATCTCTCAGAGACTTAATCTCAGTTTCTTATCGATTCTGATGATTTCGAGGACGAAATTTCTTTTAGAGGGGAGAATTGTCACACTCTATCCCATAATTTCCACTAGGAAAAAATATATCTATTAGCACTATGAATAAAATTATAGCACTAAGAATAAATATAGAGAGCACTAAGATTTTAATAATGAGGGGTATGGGGTTTTAAGCATTTAAAACTTTAAAGTGGCAGACAATGGCTAATCTCTAAGCCATATTGTTATTTTTTATTGATATAATAAATGGTGGGTTTATCTTTTATTTGTTGGGTAATTACCCATGTTATAGCATAAACCCCCCAATGTTTTGAATTCAGTTTTCCCTTAGTTAAACTAGCTGTCGCCCCTCCTCCTCCTTGTTCCGACCGGCAGTGAACATCACCACCACCTCATTAGTGCGCTTGACCACCGAGAAGCGATCCCGACCAATCTCGCTCTGAAATCGGTCACAGTTAGGCCGAATCGAGAAGGGAAATAGACACCCAAAACCTCGATTGTCAATTTAATTTTTTCGATTCCGGCCATTTCAACGACCATCTTGTTTCGTTCTTCCGCCGTAGGTAAAGTCAGATCGTTTAATTTGGATAATATTTCACTGTTTAGATTGAAAACATATTATAGTTGGTGTTGGTTTAGATTGTTGATAAATAGTTTTAAAAGGGTGATAAATACGTAATAAAATTCGGTTAGGGTGTTATTCTATAAATATTTTTAAATGAGTGCCTAATAGGTAATTAAATTCAGTTCGGTGACATATTCGTAATTATTTTCAAAAGGGTGTTATTTTGTAATTATTTTTAAAAGGGTGTTATTTTTGTAATTATTTTTAAAAGGGTGCTATTTTGTAATTATTTTAAAAGGGTGTTATTTTATAATTATTTTTAAAGGGTGCTATTTCGTAATTATTTTAAAAGATGCTATTTTCCTAAATATTTTTAAAAGGGTGTTAATTTCGTAAATAAATTTATGTTAAGGTTCTATTTTGTAAAAGTTGATTGTGAGCACATTTGACCAGAACTTTGACCAGCGTTGACCGGCTAGTAAATGACCGTTGAATTTTTTCGAGTATACATATTTTGACAGTTTTCGACGTCCCGAATCCGTTTCTCCAAATTCGAACCAGAAGGCCTTCAAATCGTCAGTCAAACCTGTTGACTTTGACTTTGACCAAGAATTCGAATTTTCGAAAAGTCATATTTTTTTTGACGTCCTGATTCGGATTCTGCAATCCGTTAGGTCAAATTCAAACTCGAAAGCCTCTGAATTAGCCCGTAAACCTAGAAAATTCATATTTATCTAAGTGTTTTAATTTAGTGAATTGAACAGAATGGTGAATGACTTATTATAGTTATGTTAAAGGTACTCGGGGATCTCCAGACTGTTTCAATACTCGACCCGGTTCCTCCCGATCCGCTCGTCCACGAGAAGCCTTGAATACTCGTATATTTCTGAAACCCTGTTAGTTATTTTTTAGAATATTATTTCGATATAACCCTGTTCTGATATGGCTTAGGTTCCGTTCAGTTGAAGAGCCTAGTGAAGCTGTGCTCAATAGATCTTTCGGACTGACCTATTATCGGTGTTTCCTTATGTGCAGTATAAATGTTTTAAATATATGTTTGAAATCTCATGTGCACATGATTGTTTTCTATGATTTGAAATAATGTTTGATATGATTTGACTACGTATAAATTACCTGATTTGGATTACTGAAATAAAAAGCATGATTGCCCGATTTTTGATTTCTGAACACTGGATTACTGAACTGATAATCTGTCTGAACTCTGAATTACTGTTACTACTGGTTACCGTCTGAAAAATGTTTTCTACAGGGTACTCTGGGTTATGGTATGAAGACTCTGGCAGGTTCAATCGCTGTTGGTAATTCCTCTGATAGGTTCAGCACCGATTGGTAATTCCTTATGGACCTAAGTCGAGCCTTGGGTAGGCTCTGTGACCCTAAGATTTTCTTGGGTAAGCCTTTGTGGTCCCGGGAATTGTCTTGGGTAGGCTCGCAGGCCCCAAAGTACTCCCTTAGGTTGTGCATTTCTGGGGATCTGCACATGGCGTTCGGTTGGAGGACGATGCAGAGTTTTTAAATTAAAAACTCCTATGATGTTTTAATGATTATGATTTGCACTGGTTTTGAAAATCATAACTGTATGTTTTTATTTCTATACTGTTGGGACACATTGAGCCTCTAGCTCACTTTTCAAATTGTTTAACCCCTTTCAGATACTCTCGGATAGACACTCCGTATTAGGCACTTGGATGATTGATACATTTAGTTCAGAGTATTTTGTTGTAATATTATATTTTCCGAACTGTTTTTAATTAAGGTGACATGTACCTTATTTCTGAAGTATTTATCGTTTTATGACGTTTTCTGTTGTTGTTACTGATATTGATTTTCGATGCTCCGGATTTATTTTATGTAATATTTTACCTAGTATCTTTCATGTTTTGTATTTATGAATTTAGTTTTTATCGTTAATTATTATAACTTTTATATAAAGATCATTTGTAACATGATTTTAAATTATCGAATAATGTTTTTGGAAAAATATCTTTCAGAATCTTTAATGTAATATGCTAGACTTAGCCGAAACGCATATGCCGAATCTAGGGGTTACATAGGGTGTTGTTTGGGTAAAATTGCCGGTTAAAATAGTTGTCAAAGTTTGACCACTTTTGGTGGTGCCCTTTTAGTTAAAAGGATGAGCAGTCCATCACAGTTTCTTTAATTAATAAAAACGAGTACTTTATCAAAATTAAATTATATTAATTAAAATAATATTTTATTTTTTCTTAATCATCAAGAAAACAGATTAAAAACTAGTATAATGTATTCGTACATGACAATTTTTAAAAAAACTAAACTAAACAACTCATAAAATATAATACATAAATAAATATCATTATCAACATTGAAGGATAAATATTATTGACACTTATATAAAAATAAATATATTAATGATAATACGTTGAGAAATGACAACTATTGCGATTCAAGTATGATTTATTTAAGCTTATTACGAGCACCTATTACTATAAAAGGGTCAGCTCAATAGTTTAAATTAATGATAGATCAACACAATAATTAAATATATGTCACGTGAAAAGAAAATATCACATACTATAATTCTTAAATAAAAGAAAAAAACTATGAAAACTTGGGATAAAATATAAATAGAAATCAATTAAATGTCGATGGCACCCCCTTCTTATATCCTTTCTATACAATAAAAAAAGTTAAAAGAAAAAAAAGTTTGATGTTTATTTTATTATAACAAAAACTTGGTAGTCCACCTAGGGATGTTCACTCGACCCGAAACCGACCTAATCAAGTCGATTTTTTTTTAAATTTTGGGTTCGAGTCGGGTTGAGTTTTTTTAAGTGTGATATTCGGGTCAGGTCGGGATCGGGTTTAAGGTGAAAAATATCCGACCTGACCCGACCCCCAAAAAAATATAATTTTAATTTATATATTTATGAATAATTACAATAATATCCCTCTATATATAAGTTTTTTCAATTAAGTCATGGTTTTTATTGAATAAAAATATTTTTTTTATTATTTCGGGTCGAGTTTTTAAATCATATATTCGAGTCGGGTGAAACCTTCTTTTACTCGAGTCGAGTCGAATCTCAAGTGGAGGCTCCTTTGTTCTCAGGTCAGGTCGGGTGAACCAAAAACTCGACCCATACCGATCCCTATGTCCACCAGAGTTCTCTCTCATGCAGTAACCCTAAAATCAATAAAATAATAGGTTGAATGATTTGAATCCTAGATAAGGCCAATAGAAGAATGTAATTAATAATATAAATTAAACAGTCACTTTAATCTAATTTTAAAATAAAATTATTTTTCGGGGTGGTTGAATCCTTATGTGATCAGCTATTAAGCAATAAATAAATAAGACTGTTACAATTCAATTAATGCTTTACCCTCTTTTGACCATTCTCACATCAGAAACAAACTATTCACAGCCTCAACGAATGAACCCCTAACTAATTATAATTAAAAATTTGTTTACCCTTCGGGGTTATTTTACCACTAAATTCAAGGAAAAATAATATATTTAAAGAGTAATAATACCAATTTCCTGGAAGAGCAAAACAGACATAAACAATGGGCCAGTTAGGTATGTCGGATGGCTACCGATAATTTAAAGCTAAAACGGAGGGCCATGCCCCTGCATGATGAATATTCAATTCAAACACAAAGGCTTTGAATTTTTAGTCTTTGATAAACAGTGCTTTACGGTAAATAACAATTATAAACAACGATTTATTCGCCTGCAACGTTAACTAATATTATAGCTTGAAGCAACAAAGAAAGAGCAAAGCTGAGGTCAAGTTCTTTCAATATTTATCCACCAATCCACTGTTATATATTCAAATTAATTATTATCGTGAAATAATATCTATTTAGAATTTTTTTTATTAATTAATGATAAATATATAATTTTTTTATAATATATTATACTGTTCAAATCTGAATCTAAGAAGATAATATTTTTTTACCATTAAAATCATCATTTCGATTTAAATAATTAAATTATATTTAAATAAAAAATAAATTATATTTTGACCGCCTCCGATGAAAGGCAACTGGACGTAGCCCACCCTCGGTCTAAGACTTTATTTAATTTAGCATGTCATTGACGTGCGTGGAAGCAGCACAGCAGTACGGAACAGACAATGAAAGAGAAAGCGTCAATGTTTTCTCCTCTTTAAATAGACACACACACACGACCGAAGTTTAACATTACCCGCTTCTTGCTATCTACTTATCGCCTGTCATTCTCTGATTCCAACACTGAGATATACTGAAAAACCAAACTCTTCAGTTCCTGTGTTTTTTTTCCGGCAATAACCAGAACTGGAAAAACATGAAGTTCGGGAAGGAATTCGCATCTCAAATGGTGCCTGAATGGCAGGAAGCTTACATGGATTATGACTTTCTCAAGACACTTTTAAAAGAAATCCATGGCTTCAAGCAAAGGACAAGACCACCGGCCACCCCAGGTGGTCTCAAACGAAAGATGACACTGTACAGAGCTTTCAGTGGTCTGGTCCAAAGACACAACAACAACCAGCAGCCCACCACTCCTTCCTCCGGACATCGAAGATCAACGACCTATCTTGGTGAACTCCGTCGATCGTGACGGTTCCCGGAGTTACGAAACGACTTTCCTTATGCAAGCAGACGAAGGGGGAGAATACGAGCTGGTGTTCTTTAGAAGGCTCGATGACGAGTTCAATAAGGTGGATAAGTTCTATAGGTCCAAGGTGGAAGAGGTGACCAAAGAGGCTGAGATCTTGAACAAGCAAATGGATGCTCTGATTGCTTTCAGAATCAAAGTGGAGAATCCTCAGGGATGGTCGTGGGAAGACAGGTCTGGCGAAATGACCCGTCTCGCCTCTGACGTCGCTGCCTCCACCGCCGCCTTGGCTGCTTCGACTCCTGCTGGTGCCAGGGCAAGCAGTAAGTCATACACCACAAAGCACAACAACATATAAATTTAGTTCCTGTACAATTTATGAACGTGTTTTTGGTTGATATGCAGGGAGAGTTGAGCACATGGAGGTTATAGAAGAAGGGCCAAGCGTCCATGAAGATTCAGATGATGATAAACAAGACAAAGCTGAAGTTCAAAAGCCAGTGGCCAATGAAATTAAGGGTCGAAAACCAGCTCCATTACATATTCTAAACCATGTCAAAATGAACAACACCCTTGCGACACCTCTATCAACCATTAAAGGTGTTCTAAACGTACCTAAGCACACTGAGCTGAAGTTTAATAGGGAAAATCTTAAGAAAGTTGAGCACCAACTTAAGCGAGCTTTTGTTGAATTCTACCAAAAACTGCGACTTCTAAAGAGTTTTAGCTTCTTAAACACATTAGCCTTCTCAAAAATCATGAAGAAATATGACAAGGTATGTATGTATGTATGTGTATGTACATATCTATTAATCAACTTCCCCTCATATACATGCCCAATTGGCTTCTGGTTTTTAACAATATTTTGTTCATCATGATTGCAGATCACTTCAAGGGACGCTGCAAAGTCATACATGAACATGGTAGATAATTCTTACCTAGGTAGCTCCGAAGAGGTGAGCTTTTTCTAATAAATTAAAAGCAGCCCTTAAGGTGCTAAGAATGGCTTAGATAACAGATAATTTACATGTTTAATCGCAGGTTACCAAACTTATGGAGAGAGTTGAAGCTACGTTCATCAAGCATTTCGCAAACTCGAACCGCAGCAAAGGAATGAGTGTTTTAAGACCAAAAGCTAGGAAACAAAGACATAGAATAACATTCTCTACTGGTATACCAACTTAACTTCACATTATATATAGGGAGTTCATGAAGCAATTCAGTACCAGTAAATATATAACGCTTTGCAATTCTCAGGTTTCTTTGCTGGATGCACATTTGCTCTCATAGTAGCACTTATATTGATCATTCGTGCCCGAAATATCATGGGTCAAGATGGAAAGAACCAGTACATGGAAACCATGTTCCCTCTTTACAGGTAAGTTTTTAGATTTAAATGTTTCTTGGCTAGCATCTCTACTCACCTAAACCTTCATATCCATACCCCTGCAATTCGATAATTAATCCATTTGTTTGAAACCTGCAGTTTATTTTGGATTCGTCGTTCTACATATGGTTATGTATGCCGTGAATGTATACTTTTGGAGAAGGTATCGGGTCAATTACGCCTTCATATTCGGTTTTAAGCAAGGAACAGAACTAGGCTACAGAGAAGTTCTGCTTGTAAGTTTTGGTCTTGCAGCACTGGCGCTAGCTAGTGTGCTCTCAAATCTTGATATGCAGATGGATCCCAAAACAATGGATTACCAAGCATTCACCGAAATACTCCCTTTGATCCTCGTTGTGGTAAGATTATTCAATTTGTTCTTAATGAGAAGAACTGATCTTTTGCTAATAGTATTGAATGTTACTGATTTCTTGGTTCTTTGTTCTGCAGCTCGTGTTTATCATACTGTTCTTGCCACTCAACATCCTATATCGATCGAGCCGTTACTTCTTCCTCACATGTTTGTTCCATTGTATCTGCGCCCCTCTCTACAAGGTTAAAAAAGAGATAGCTTAAGGGTCTATATGATCAAAACAATGATCAGATCGGTCTTATTAATCGGTTAATGACTTTCTACTGCAGGTCACACTACCAGATTTCTTCCTGGCAGATCAATTAACTAGCCAGGTTTGTGACTTGAAACTTGCTGTTTGATTATTTTGAAACGGTCATCGGTATAATCGTTGTCAACCCTTTTCTTTGCCTTCAGGTGCAAGCATTCCGGAGCCTTGAATTCTACATTTGCTACTACGGATGGGGAGACTTCAAACACAGGCAAAACAGCTGCAAAACCAACGCTGTATTCAACACTTTCAGCTTCATCATCGCTGTGATCCCGTACTGGTCTCGCCTCCTTCAATGCCTGCGTCGCTTGTTCGAAGAGAAGAACCCCGAACAAGGGTACAACGGGCTGAAATATTTCGTCACGATCGTCGCCCTGTGTTTGAGATCCGCTTACAGCCTCAACAAGGGATTAGGTTGGGGAATATCAGCCGTTGTTTTCTCGGTTGCAGCGGCAATCTTCGGTACTTATTGGGACCTTATCCACGACTGGGGACTACTGAAACGGCATTCGAAGAACCGCTGGCTGAGAGACAAACTCCTTATCCCTAACAAAAGCGTCTACTTTGGTGCCATGGTGAGCATAATGACGGCGTAATGTTTTAATATTCGCCAAGAGATTCCATTTTATTATGTGTTTTAACAATTTGTTTGTTCATTAAAAACGCAGATTCTGGATGTTTTGCTGAGATTTGCATGGCTGCAAACGGTGTTCAATTTCAACTTGTTTGATCTGCATAGGCAAACGTTGGTGACCATAGTGTCGAGCCTGGAGATCATCCGGCGCGGCATGTGGAATTTCTTCCGGTTAGAGAACGAGCATTTGAACAACGTGGGCAAGTACCGTGCATTCAAATCGGTGCCCTTACCTTTTAACTATGATGAAGACGAAGATAAAGATGAATAGGATGTTCAAATTTCAACACAGGAAACACAGTAAATATGTGAAAACAAAGGAAAAAAATGTAACTATTATTATTTGATTCTTTCTTCCTAAGATGCTGTTTATCTTACAGTTTTTGAAGGGGAGGTTAGGACAAGATTGCTCGCATATAAGAGAAGATTGGTGCTGTTAAATATGAGCCCACTGCTTTCTTTTAAATATAATATATAATTAAGGATTATTTTTTCATGCTCGATGAGTAACAATAAACACCATTAATCGTAACTGTGAGCATCATTAATTTAATTTATAAAATTTAAAAATTATAAATTACTCAACGTATAATTATAAATTAATTATTTAAGATAAATAAATTTAGTACCTAAAGTTTCACTTTTGATACGTTCTTTTTTATGAAAACATACGTTTTTGTATAGTTATAAATTATTTATTTTGGATAAATGACACATTTAGTACCTAAAGTTTCACTTTTGATACGTTTTTATGAAATCATATGTTTTTGTTTCATTTTGATATCCAATAATTTTTTTATTTTTTAAATTACCACATCAGCAATTAAATAATATTTTTATTATTTTATTAAACTAATAGGGTGATGATATGTGTCACCACCTACGAAAAAAAACCAACTAGGGAATTGAACATGTGCCCTCCAAGTAAGGCAATAAAAGCTTAGCCACTAGACTAAACAAGTTAATAATTAATAAATCACCACAAACTATATTTAATTATTTTCCATTACCATCTTAAAACAAAATAATAATAATAATAATAATTAAATATTAAAATATTTAAAAATAAAAAAACATCTTTCATTATAAACTAAATTACTTAATTAAAAATTAAATTATTTTAACTTTATTTTAGAATAAAAATAATTAAATATATGCTTTTAAAAAAATCAATCTTAAACTATTTTAAAAATTAAATTATGATCATATAATATAAATTTAACTTAAATAAATATTAAAAATTACTTTTATCATAAATAATTTAGAATTGTATATTTATTTAATTAATAGAGGATTTATGAAGTTAAAAAATAGTATTATTTTAATAATTTCATATTTATTATAGTTTATACTAAAAAATGTTTTATATTTTTAAATAATTTAGTCTTTGATTAAACAATTTTATAAATTAAATATAAAGTTGATCTTATATAATTAATTTAGTTGACTAGTTTAATGATTTGTACACTATTTTTTTTGGGAGAAGTCCTAAGTTTGAGTCCTAATTTTAATTAAAATATATTGTTTTGTGGTGGTAATAGAGTATAAATTAAATATATTTTGTGATGAATGAATAACAATTATCTTGCTAGCCATTAGCCAAGCCTTTTCCTCTCGCATAGGTTTAATTTCCACGCTAAGCACAATTATGTTAATTTTATTGCAATAGGGCGGTGATATGTGTCATCACCCTATTAGCAGAATAAAAATAATAATAAAAATTATCACATTATGTCATGTCACCATATCGTTAAGTTTTTAACAACAAGTATCAAAATAGAACAAAAACTAAACTTTAGATACGATTTTATAAAATTTGAAAGTTTGGGTACTAAAACATACCAAAAGTGAAACTTTAGGTACTAAATACATAGTTTACCTTATAAAAATAATTTAATTAATACTTTATTTTAAATAATTTACGTTTAGATTTTTAACTAATTTATAATTATATGTTGAATACTTTATAATTTTAAAGTTTTATAAATTAAATTAATAGTGCTCATCATTAGTGATGCTCATTGATACTCGTCGAAAGTTGTAAAATTTTCCCTAAATTAATTAATCTTTATTTTATTTTAAAAGATAATATACAATTTGAATATGATTACAATTTAGTATCACATTTTCTTAAATATTATAATCTTATTTTATATCAATTATATTAAAATTCAATCCATATAAACTTACAAATATAAATCTATCATTAGAAGAGATTTCAACCTAGTGTTGGGGGCAGCCTACTATCTTACCTCCCCTTACCCCATTACATATGGGAACAAGGGACAACCAACCAACCATTAGAAGAGATTTCGAAACGCCTTTTTGATATTCGTAGTTTTTTTATTATCTTAGATTGATATTTAAACTTTGCTAAATGATACTTATATTTTCTACCTAAATTGATTATTTAATTTTTATCATGTATTTGATAAAAATTATTCTTTTTATTTCATTAAATATGCCTTTTTATGTTTCCATATGTTTGATTATGTCAATTTTTTAATTAACCTGAGTTAAATACAAGATAATATTTGTTTAAAGATAACTTTAAACATTTTGATATTGAACACTCATGATATTGAACACTCATACTCTTAGAATCTATGGTGCTCGAACTTTAATTCTCATGGAATAATAATAATTCATTTACCCGTGTCGTCAAAATTTAAATAAACAACATATGCATAAGATCGAGAGAAATTTTGACGTAAAAATGAATAGCACGTGGATAGAAATGACTTCCTAATTTTGAATTTGTCAGAAACCAAAATCAAATAAGTGAAAGGGGGAATCCAGCTTCGTAGTGGTATTTTCCTTTTAGGTAAGTATATATTCTGAGAAGCGAACGATCGGTCTGATTATGATCTATGTGATTGTGAAGTATATAAAAAGCAAGGGCTGTTAAGCATCTGTTTATGGTGGCATTCCTTTCTGGATTTTGTGTCTTACCAAGTCAAGTTTATTCATGTCAATATGACCTTCTGTTTCAGATGCTCATACATTCATGATGGCCACATGCACATGGATAACAGTAGAGGATGAAACGTGAAGAATCAACACTTTAATTGACAGTGAGTTTCTTGCTATAGATAGATTGAACTATGAACAATCACCACTTCAAGACAAAAGTGTAAGAATTTATGCTGTAGAATTTCATGTGATCATTGCTGATTACAATCCAAAGCCAGCTTATTCCTGTTTCAGTTGAGTGTAGGGCAAGAGGGAAAATGGTTTGCAGTGTTGAAAGATTTCTCACGTTTCTAATCATTTCTGGGCTTTTAGCAGTTGAACCAGTGGAGTTCATGGGCTGACATGTATAGACCTTGCCTTCAGGCATGGTCGAGGAGATGATGGAATGGCTATCAGGAGGAATCAACGTGTTCTTAAGGATGCTGACATGAACGGAATGAGACCGGAAGCTGCAAACAACAAATTAGATCCGAATCGGTCGAGCAAACGAAGAGTTCCAAGAGGATCAGATCCCATCCACAACAGGTCTTGATGACAAAGATGGAGCAGTTTAATTTCTTCCCACAAGGAAGAGTAATAAACAGTCTATTGTAAGTTTTAACGTTTTGAAAATTGATTTGGATGCTAAGATGAAATTTGTAATAGATTGGGATTTGAAAGTCCGATTGTATGATCATCTGTAGCTTGCTATGGTTTATCACTACAAAATATTCATGTAGTAGTACTAAGAGTTAGATGTAAGCAGTGATCGATTCTCTCTTCCAACCAATCTAATCTCATCTCCATACTCAGTGCCCCGACATGCATGACACAAGCATGAAGCAGTACATAGTAATGGGCATGAGCAACATAAGTTATGGCGTCTTTATCTAATTATCTCTGTTTCTTCATTCCGAGAGTAATCTAATCTCCTCAGCTTAACCCTTGGTGGGATGTAACATGCCTGTTTTCCTCCATTTCTTTTAATAACATAGAAGATTATAAGCAGCGACGAATCTTGAAAAATTTATAGATTGGATTAATACTTTTACAAGTAGTGACGAATCTAAATTTTTTTTATAAGCTGGATTAATATATACATAATAAGTTTTTCTAAAATAATTCATATATATATATATATATATTTAATTTAAAGATATAATAACAATTATATATATGGATTAAATCTAGAAAAAGTATATCAATTGGACTAATATAATTTTATTAACATAATTCATACATATTTTTTTATTTAGGGTAAGCTAACTATTTGGTCACCACCAGTTGGTTTAGTGGAATGAGACACTGGATTTATTAAACAAAGTCAAGAGTTCGAATCTTGACGATTGCAAATTGAGCAAATTGGGTTGGGGGAGTCGCCCTTGCCTCTGCAGTACTCTATCTGGGTTAGTCGATCAATAGATCAAATACCAGTAGTTATACAAAAAAAAAATTATTTTGGTCACCGCACATATTACTTAATTTTATATTTTTGTCATTTAACTATTATTTTTTTCAAAAGCATAACCTTAGGATTTAATTTTATTTTGATCAACTATCATTAAAAAAATTTAAGAATTATGCTAATATGATATTTTTTTAATCATGACGCAACATTATATTATGATGATACGTCAACATCACCACTAATCTTTTAAAGACGAGTGACCAAAATAAAACAAAAACATAACATTAAATATGATTTAAAATAAATAATAATTGAGTAGCCAAAACTAAACTAAATAATAAATGAATGACTGAATAAATATTTACCCCTTTTTTAGGCGTAAGGGCCGTAACTTAGGTAGACCTAGGCCTAGATACACCTATGATTATATACATAATCATAATGTTCTTAAGGTCTTAATATACACACTACTCAAATTCGAAATCTCTAGAAAAAATAACACTCCCTCCTACTTGAGTTTTCTTACATGTTTTTCTTCATCGGTATAATTGCAGCACAATGTGAAATCTCGCTGCCAAATGCACGAATATTATGTGTATGAATTAATTATGCGGTCCTAACACCAAATTGAAAGGCCGACTTATTAATAAAACCAGAGAATAAATCTGATTTGTATACAACAAGTGATGGACCTGTCAGAACCGTCTTTCGGTTGGGTTCGGAATTGGGCTTCGACGTGAATGAATTGGGTTAGAGTCACCACCGACCATTTTAAAACGAATTTAGGTGGGTCGGACACCATTTTACCTGATCTGCATTGTGCCAGAAACGTGTCGGGTTCGGGAGTCGGTTACTGTCAAGGAAGGATTAACACTCTTGAACCGCCCTTTTGGTACCAATTATTTTTCCGGTTGTCTTAATTGCGAAAATTAAAAAATTAAATTTAAGTTTAAACATTCGATTCAAATTGTTTACCTTTGATTAGAATTTCTCTGAAAAAAGAATAAATATAAAAAAGAATCAAATGAGAGAGAAAAAATATTAATGTAATAATAATAATAAATATATAATAGAATAAACGAAATTAAATAAATAAATAAATAAATAAATATATATATATATATATATATAAAAGAATTAGTGACCATAATATAAGTATAGCGAAATTAGAACTCCAAATTAAAAGTAGTGAAAGTTTAATTCAATAATTAAAATATAACAAATAAAACTTACAAGGATCGGTAGAATAGTTTACCTGTGCGGAAAATCACGCAAATGCCCCCCACTGAAACTACGTCGTTTTGCCTAGGCTATATATATATGCTTCCCTTAAGCCAAAATGGCTTATCTTTCCCCATTTGGTTCAATTGCCTCTCTCACTAGAAAAAGCAAGGAAGAGAGTTCTCTGCCTTTTCTCTAAATACCCCACCGGAGGGGATGATCGACCCCGACCGACCACCACCAAACGCTGATGATTGCCGCTCCAGTCGCCGATAAACCCCCTAAAACACTCTCTTTGTTACCCTAAACCCCGATTCGAAGCTAAAATTCCCCAAAACAACCCCAAATGGCATAGATCTAAAGGAATCCGTCCGGTTTTCTCACCTTTCCGACGACTCTGTCTTCGGGTTCCGGCGTTCCGATGGCGCTCCTTTCGTTTTCCTCGAAACGTTCCCGATGAAAGTTCTCGACTTTGCTTTGCTTTTTATTTTGCTTGGATTTTTGTAGGGCTTCGGCCTTTGGTTATTTTGGTTCCGTTTTGCTTCGTGGTTTGGCTCGATGGTATTGTTTACTGTGGGTTTTGTATGTATTTGGTATTGTCTCGTTCTTTGCTGTTGGTCGATGGTTCTCTGTTTGTTCTCTCTGTGTGCTTGGTCTACTGTTCTCGTCCGGTTTGTTTGTGATATGGTACTTGATGTGGGTATTTTTTGTTGTAGACTCTCAGTTTTTTCCTTGGTTTTGGCCGTGGCTTTTTGGTTGTCCTGACAGTGGTCCTGTGTTGGTGGTTCTGTGTACGTATTTATAATGCCCCGACGGGGATTATTTCCGGCTATCTTGCGGTCGATCCTGGATTATTCGGGGTTGTTCTTATTACGGGCTGTTGTGATTCCTTGTTTCACGCCGGCCGCCTCGGGATGGTTCAGTCCCGTTGGCGTGGCCGGAAAGTGCGCTGGGTGTTGACTGTATTGTTGGCTCGATGATGCTTGAGATTGCTTCTGGCCGTTGGATTGGGTCAGATCCAACGGTCCAGATCTACCTGGATAAATGATGTTTTAGGGTTTATAAACCATAATCCCTTACTACGACACTGTTAGAACCCCAATCTGAACTATGGGATGCCCGAGTTGGGCTCATCCTTTGACCATTTGGACCCAAAATAGATAAAAAAAAATAAATGAAAGAAAATAGATAAAAAAATAAATGAAATAAAATAAATAAAAAATAGATAAATAAATTAAAAACATTTTTTTAAAACTATACAATATATGTTTTTAAAAAATAATTTTCAAAATCATATAATATATATTTTAAAAACTAACTTTCAAAACTATATAATATATATATATTTTTAAAAGCTAATTTTTAAAACTATATAATATATATATTTAAAAACTAATTTTCAAAACTATATAATATATATATTTTTCAAAAATGTTTTCAAAACTATATAATATATATATTTAAAAACTAATTTTCAAAACTATATAATATATATGTTTTTCAAAAAAAAATTTCAAAACTATATAATATATATATATTTTTAAAAAAAATTTCAAAACGATATAATATATATTTTCAAAAATATTTTTAAAAATTATATATCATATATTTTCAAAACATTTAAAAAATTCATATATTATATATTTTTTCAAAATGATTTCAATCTATAATATATATATATATATATATATATATATATGGACAAAAATTGATGTCTATATAACCAATTCTTGAAAGTGGATGACATACTTTAAAAGTCGTGTTGTATTGCATTGGACCAAATGCGATCCTTGATGCTGCTCCAATCTAAACTTAGACCTATTACTAGTCAAACTTTGACTTTATTTATATATGACATGCATCAACCACATCTTATTTTCTGTCAGTCTGCATGCTAGCTGCTTCATGTCCCTAGCCGATATACATGCAACACTATTATATTATACCTACGCAACATAAAATGGAATGCCATATTAATATATTATAGGATTGTAAAAAAAATATTATAATTTTAAAATATTATATTCTCACGTCTGATTTGATATGATTATCGTGAAGATTTCTTTGATCAACAAATATATTTTTCCAACCAAATTGAGAATGTCATTCCCACTAATTTCTTAAGTATTGCATGATTAGATTCATATTTTAACAAAAGAGAGGGACTAAAATCAGAATTAGACCTCTCACTAATAACAAAGATATCAATAAGAGAAAATCGCCTCAGTGACCAAAAAAAAGTTATAATATACGATTTTAACCAACTTTTTTTGGATTTGCCAAAATGACCAACAAATTCGCAACGCGAAATAAAAATCGCAACGCGATCCCCAGAATCGCAAATCAGTTTCCAAAATCGCAACGCGATTCTTGAAAATCGCGATGCGATAGTACATATTCGCATTGCGATTTTCCATAATCGTAACGCGAATATGAAAATCGCAACGCGAACACATAAATCGCAACGCGTATCCGTAAATCGCAACGTGTATCCGTAAATCGCAACGCGTATGGGTAAATCGCAATGCGTATCCGTATATCGCAACGCGTATCCGTAAATCGCAACGCGTATCCGTAAACCGCAACGTGTATCCGTAAATCGCAACGCGTATCCGTAAATCGCAATGCGTATCCGTAAATCGCAACGCGTATCCGTAAATCGCAACGATAATCCGTAAATCGCAACGCGTATCCGTAAATCGCAACGATAATCCGTAAATCGCAACGAGAATCTGTAAATCGCAACGATAATCCGTAAATCGCAACGAGAATCTGTAAATCACAACACTGAAATTTGGGTATATAACACTGAAATCATAAACTAAATCCCTAAATCGCAACTCATTCCATCTCCATCTATCACTCTCTCCGGCGACATCCGTTCCTATATCCAACGACATCCTTCCCAATCCGGCAACAGGTTTTAGTTTCGCAGCTCGTCTGTTTAGTAAATTAATTTACAACCATGAAATCATCTAATGTTGATCATGTTTGGATAGATTTGTGTTTTGGAGGGTCATGGGATAATGTTCATGGTGTTTTACAATATATGCCTTTACCCATGAATCTTCAACTAAAATTGTCTTTACAAAAGTTAACTTATGAAACTCTAATGCTACGTGTTTCAAATAAATTGAATTTAGAGCCCCTAAGTGGATTTAGGCTATCTTATCAGAGAAATGGTAAAGTTTATTTGTTAACCGACAATGAAGATGTTGAACGATTCATTGCTTACATTAGTGTTTCACAAGATGATGTTACATTGTATGTTGTTGAACCTAGAAGTAGTATTGTTGGGTCAGTAGCGGGTAGTAATCAACTAAGTTTTTCTCAAAACCCACAACCTTTCTCTAATCCAAATCCCAATCAACTTTCAGCACCAAATTCCGGTTTTCGTATTGACCAGTTAGACGATGATGAGCCAACAGAAAAAATTGTGAGTACTAGTCAGTATTCGAAATTTGGTCTTGGTCAATATCCGGACTTTGATATTGGTCAATACACGGATTTTGATGATGTTCAGAAGAAGAAACAGACCATGCGTGTAATGATATTGATATTGGTCAATACCCGAATTTTGATGATGAAACAGCCGTTGCCGAAGAATGTAATGTTGATGATAATGAGGAGGAAGTTACGACTGTGAATGAACATGTTGAACATCCATTCTGTAATTCATATAATCCTGAAGAAGAAAAAGAAGAAGAAAAAGTCCCCGAAGAAAAGAAAATGCCACGGGCGTATAACTGGAATATGCCAGAATTACTTCAGATACCGGAAGAAGAGTTGATAAAGAAAGCAGTTGATTGTTACACAAAAGTTATTCGTATCAAGAAAGATGATTGTTTTGATACAAAGGAAGACTTGAAGATAGCTTTATATACGAAATGTGTGGAAGATGGCTATCAACTAAAAGTTAACAAATCAAGCAAAGATCGTTTCGAAACAAGGTGTATGATTGACAAAAACTGTACGTGGCGTATGATTGCAAAGAGAATAAAAGATTGCAAAATGTTTCAAGTTAGGACTTTTATTGATAAACATACATGTTCAAGAACCCAAGTTTTTCCTCACCATAGACAGGCAAACAAAAAGGTGTTGGGTGGTTTTCTGGCTGAGTTAATGTTTTTGAATGGCAGGGTATATCGGGGACATGAAATTATGACTGACATGAATGCTCGGTTCAAGATTAGTATATCATATTCTCAAGCTTGGAGAGCCAAATGTTATGCCTTGGAATTGTTGAGGGGGTCGCCAGAAGCATCGTTTGCCCAACTGCCGGCTTATTGTCACAATTTAAAGCTGAAAAATCCTGGGTCGGTAACTCATATCAAAACAGATAGAGATGGACGCTTTGAGTTGCTGTTTATCGCCATTGGTGCTACGGTTAGTAAATCAATATAATTTTGTTGACTCATTTTTGTTAGTTACATGCATTTCACATTTAAATGATTATATTTCTTGTGTATATTATTTTGTAGATTCGTTCGTTTATTACTTGCATGCGCCCAGTTATTATAGTTGACGGAGCACATTTGAAAGGTCGATACCTTGGAGTAAACTTATTAGCAGTAGCCATGGATGCTAACAATGGGATATTGCCAATAGCTTACGGGGTTGGCAAATCTGAAACCTCTGATTCATGGACATGGTTTATGGGGCATCTTAGGGATTGCATAGGTCCTATTAGCAATCTGACAATCATATCCGATAGGGCAAACTCAATTGACAACGCTGTTAGAAGGTGTTTCCCAGATGCTTTTCATGGACTTTGTGGTGTTCATTTGTATAGAAATCTAAAATCAAGGTCTGCTGGTATAAAAAAGCACAAATGGACATACTGGAAGGCTGTAAAAGCTTATCGGGAAGTGGATTTCAATAAGCATATAAATTGTTTAAGACGTGTTTTGCCTCAGTGTGCTCAAACACTAGAAGATGTCGGGTTTGAAAGATGGTCAAGAGTACATCAACTTGGAGCAAGATATGGTTTCATGACGTCTAATAGTGCAGAATCAATCAACGCTCTAAGTCGTCATTCCCGGAAATTACCCATTACTATGTTAATGGAGTTTTTTCGAGCCTCTATTCAACAGTGGTACTACAAGAAAAGAAACCATGCAGGTATTATTTCTTTGAATTCGTAACTTATCATATTTATATATTTTACTAAGTATTGTTTATTTAAATTTACAGGAACATTGGAACATCGTGTTACACCATGGACTGAAAAAAAGATAACGAAACGTGTTGTGAAGTCAACGTCATGGAGAGTTGAACCATGTTCAAACACTTTGTTTCAAGTACTGGATAATAACTTAAATGGGCTAGTCGATCTAAATGCAAAGACGTGTAGTTGTATGAAATGGCAAACATCTGGTTATCCGTGTGGCCATGTTATAAAAGTTGCTATTCATTTAAACCAAGATGATTCAAGCGCATACGCTATGGATTGCTACACTACAGAAGTTTATCGACAGACTTATGCCGAGATTGTCTACCCTATTCCACATCCTTCTGAGTGGGACATACCAGATGACTTACAAACAGTTTTGCCACCAGCCATGGACAGAAGGCTACCTGGCCGACCAAAAAGTCACGATCGTATACCGTCTAAGGGTGAAGAGAAGAAGAGATCGACATGTAGTCGGTGCAAGGAAAGTGGTCATACAAGGTTGACATGTGGATCACCAGTGCCATCAAATCATCTTTTCCTCTACCAAAATATGGATCCTCATCAAAATCCAAAGCTCATATGGTGTCAAGCAAAAGGCAATCATCTTTAAAATCCCAATCACGATTGGCTTCACCTTTTGAGACTGTTAACTTAGGTGATTTTTAAATGCAAACGTTGTATTATGTGGATTTTATGTGTGAACTTTTAACATTTTCAGTTGAATTAATGACTCAGGCCAACCATTTTGACTTAACCAACTCTTGTTATTCAGTTGTTATCACTATTAGGCATGCATTTGACTATCGCAACACGGAAAATACAATCGCAACGCGAAATGAAAATCCCAACATGAAAATCGCAATGCGGAAATGAAAATCGCAACGAGAGAATCGCAATGCGAAATGAAAATCGCAATGCGAAATGAAAATCGCAACGAGAGAATCGCAATGCGAAATGAAAATCGCAATGCGAAATGAAAATCGCAACGACAGAATCGCAATGCGAAATTAAAATCGCAATGCGAAATGAAAATCGCAATGCGAAATGAAAATCGCAATGCGAAATGAAAATCGCAACGAAAGAATCGCAATGCGAAATGAAAATCGCAATGCGAAATGAAAATCGCAACGAGATAATCGCAATGCGAAATTATAAACGCATTGCGATTTTCATTTCCGCATTGCGATTTTCATTTCGCATTGCGATTCTCTCGTTGCGATTTTCATTTCGCATTGCGATTTTCATTTCGCATTGCGATTTTCATTTCGCATTGCGATAGTCATTTTTGCCTTCAACATAATGCAGATTGAAATCAACAAAATCAACCATTACATTTCAATCAATTAAACAAGCACAAATAAGAATTATGTTCGCATCAATTACACAAATCAACTTTTACAAATCATCTTTTACAAATCAATTAAACAATCAAAAATAAGCAATAATTCTTATTTCCGATCATCTACTATTGAATCAACTTTTACAAATCAATTAAACAATCAAAAAACAATCAATTAAACTATTGAATCAACTTTTGCAGCTCGACATCATTTTCACGCAGTTCACTTCTGAGATTAACCTGCAGAAACCAAACATTTGTTCAAACAACACTTTCTACACATCTAAAACCTACAAACAGCAAATTATTGAATTCTAGTTACTTAACCAAACATTTTCAAACCAAAAGTATATAAACTTACCAATTGTTTATGGACATTTTTATAACGCGGATGCAGGTAGACAGCGTCTCGTATATATCGATTTAGCCATATAATGCCGAAACCACAAGCCTACTGCAGCTTTATCTCTATCGGTGGGAGGTAGATACTTGATGCTTCCCGTCGTCAAACGCTCCAACGCCAAGCATACGAGAGGACCACAATCTCCTCTGGCTCCGCTCGTTTGTTGTGGCGCGGTCTCGTCTCTAATAACTGTAATATTGAGCTTCTTTGGCTTCTTGTTTCCAGAACGAGTCCAATAATTGATCGCATCCAAGAATTTAGCCAAATGAGAGCTCCATCCCTTAATAACATCTCTTAAATCAGCCAATGATATGTAATTTATCATGCTGTCATACACTATTGTCTTAAGGGATGGGAGCTGAAGCTCGACGAGAATCCAATGTTTACGTTCCAAAACAGGGATAAACACCTGCAATCATAAGTAATAATTCATTCATTTGCGCACTTATTTCATAAAACCTTTAAACTCAATCTAAAATAAATACTAACCTTATCGACCTCCCACCATGCAGGATAAAGTTTAGCTTGTCCATTGCCCAAATCAAATGATTCATCTCGTGCATTCTTCAAGTGAACGGCGTGAAAAGACGTCGGCATTATTGTATATCGTATATTTTTATTTTTCTTAAGTTTTCTTATTATTAGAAGACGTGTCACCCACGCATCGATATGCTGTTTTACAAAAAAAGACATATATTAGTGACTTACATAAATTTAAAAAAAAAATTAATCAAATTGAAATATAAGAAAAATATAAGACTTACCCCCCCATCGAAATAGCCATTGTCTTCGACCCCTAATAATACGCCCCACCAAGGCCGTTCAAGCAACAAAAAGATATCATCGGTGAGCTTGCATATGTCAGTGAAACACCCCTTGCTCCGCTCATGTAGATAAAAATCAACTGCGGTCTTAGCCCAAAGGGTGTTATCCAAAATTGTGTCCGGTAGTTGTTCCCTCTCCTCTTCAGATACCGGTATGGTACTGGCCGGTAACTCATACGAGAGCCAACTTGAATCCATCATGTCCGGCACGTCAGAGGGTTTCTCAAGAAGCCTACATATGACGCCATGTGAATCGGGCTCTTGAATGGTGGGAGGGACCTCTTCAATGATGACAGTGGCCTCTTGAACGGTGGGAGGGGACTCTCGAGGAATGATATGGGGGGCCTCTTCAACGATAGGAGTGGACTCTTGAGGGATGACAGGCGAGTCGGGCTTCTTCTTGCGGTGTCTTCGCACTATTGGGGTGTACGGAGACTTAATAGCACGTGCACGCTGTCTGATGCGTGAACTCCGTCGTGCAAGCATAACCCGACGTAAAGCATCCACTCTATCGGGCCGCTAAATAATTAAATACAAAAATCAGTAAATAAACAGACATGATATTTAAACAGTGAAACAAAGACAAATATGTTTCAAACTTGCATTGTATTCACCCAAGTCATTATTCTATCATAGTTCACAAATGCATCAGATAACAAAGAAAAATATGTTTCAAACTAATACCCTGAAGTTAGTATTTGTCTTTGTTTTGTCTATTGGTTGAAGTAATGCAATCCATTCAAGTTTCAATTTGCAGAAGAAGAAATAGTTTACTTTCGCAACACGAAACTTAAAATCGCAACGCGAAACCAAAATCGCAACGCGAAATTAAAATCGCAACGACAGAATCGCAATGCGAAATGAAAATCGCAACGAAAGAATCGCAACGCGAAATGAAAATCGCAATGCGATTTTGGTTTCGCGTTGCGATCTTGTCGTTGCGATTTTGGTTTCGCGTTGCGATTCTGTCGTTGCGATTTTCATTTCGCGTTGCGATTTTGGTTTCGCGTTGCGATTTTAAGTTTCGTGTTGCGAAAGTAAACTATTTCTTCTTCTGCAAATTGAAACTTGAATGGATAAATTTACTTTCAACCAAAAGACAAAACAAAGACAAATACTATTTCACAGTGTTAAAGAATACACAGTTTAGCAGAATTGGCAGCAACCGAACAAATTTACTTTCAACCAAAAGACAAAACAAAGACAAATACTATTTCACAGTGTTAAAGAATACACAGTTTAGCAGAATTGGCAGCAACCGAACAAATTTACTTTCAACCAAAAGACAAAACAAAGACAAATACTATTTCACAGTGTTAAAGAATACACAGTTTAGCAGAATTGGCAGCAACCGAACAAATTTACTTTCAACCAAAAGACAAAACAAAGACAAATATATTTCACAGTGTTAAAGAATACACAGTTTAGCAGAATTGGCAGCAACCGAACAAATTTACTTTCAACCAAAAGACAAAACAAAGACAAATATATTTCACAGTGTTAAAGAATACACAGTTTAGCAGAATTGGCAGCAACCGAACAAATTTACTTTCAACCAAAAGACAAAACAAAGACAAATACTATTTCACAGTGTTAAAGAATACACAGTTTAGCAGAATTGGCAGCAACCGAATAAATTTACTAAGCAATCTAAGTGAAATGGCTAATCTAAGTGAAATTACGAGTAAATTTATCATTAAGTTAAATATGGAAAATCTTAAACTTACCTCGTTGCGTAGAGTATGAACCTCATTCTGCAACGATACTATCATCTCACGTAGAGCGGCAACCTCACCACGTAAAGTTGACACCTCCACACGCCATGCACCATCGTTATCGCGTAGAGTACCGATCTCCTCACGCAAGGCATTGACCTCATCACGTAACTCCCTTGACTCATCCCGTTGAGGTGGAGGTGGAGAACAGGGAGATAGGAGTCGTGGCATCTTTGCCGGTCGCCTATCATGAGGTGATGGTGGAGAAGAGGCTCGATGATGTGACGGGATAGGTGATGGCTCTCGTTCTAGAGGTGTATAGTCGGGTCGATCGGGTGATGGCTCTAGGTGAGGTGATGGCTCTCGAATTGGAGGAAGTGGATGCTGCTCATCATCCGTGCCATCAAAAAAATTCTGACTAGCTTGCCACCAATCAGTGGCAAGCTCTTCCTCCGTGGGTGTCAGTCTTTGTAATGGAATGTTGGCCTCCTAAAATATAAAAACTCAAACAAAGTTAAACGTCTACTATTAATAACTTGTTTATATATTATATGAAAGTATGTGTGTTAACTTACATTATTTATTGTGGCATATGGTATTAAGTCTTCCCAATCCAACAGAGTTTTCCTCTTCCAGGAAATAGCCCTGGGAATATCATTTGACGTTTTTATTGCATATGTACGCATGCTGGGGAAAGCCTCGAATATCCAAATCTACAAACAATATAATAACAAAATTAGTAATTGTTAAATAATTAATTATAATTTTAGAAACATTATATAGAAATTCTTACCTTAAAGGCCCAAACAAAGCCTGACAAAGTGTATTTGGACCCATCGCCCCGCAAACTTTTGCGGTCATCAAAGGCAGACGACAACTTAGTCCAGGTAGCTTTCCATATATACGAACCCCACGGAAATAGATTCCATGCATTCAGGTCCTCTACCAATATTATTAGCTCCCGATGAATAGGTTGTCTGGCCTCTCTGCCTAAAAAGCCGGCATACACAAGTAGTAGAAGGCATACTCGGACAACATCGACGTCTTCCATCCGAGTGAAACCAGCTTTCTTATTAAATAATTTCTTCAGGTCGTCGACATGTAGGTTCGGCTTCTCCATTGACTCATCCGGAAAAACCCGGGATAACCATGATGGGCGGGCGATATGACGAGTGTACCGGCCTACATCATCGTGTCCGAATCGTAGACCAGTGATTAAGCAGAACTCCTTCCGCCCAAAGCAAGTATACGCTGGTGGAAAATGAAACCATATCTCTTCCTCACCACGTTGTATACTGTCGGGTAGATTTGATGTCATGGTCTGAAGCCACAAATGGGTCAAATTAGCATCTCCACCCGGATGCTGTACTCTCAGCCATGGCCCGAAGCAGGTTTCCTCAAACAATTGTCTTTGAGCAGGTGAAAGCTTCTTTGCAATTGTAGTGGCCAGGCTGACTTTATTTCTCAAGGTCAATTGAGCCGAAAAAAATTTCTACAAAAACAATAAACATACCAAGTTAGATATACCAAAAACTACACTGTGAAGATATACCAAAAACAATAAACATAAAAGTAGTAGTTTATTCTTGAAACTAAAATTTGCAACACTGTTTTGTCTTTTGGTTGAAATGAAAATCGCAACGAGAGAATCGCAACGCGAGATGACAATCGCAACGAGAGAATCGCAACGCGAAATGAAAATCGCAACGAGAGAATCGCAACGCGAAATGAAAATCGCAATGCGATTTTGGTTTCGCGTTGCGATTCTCTCGTTGCGATTTTCATTTCGCGTTGCGATTCTCTCGTTGCGACAGTCATTCTCTCGTTGCGATTTTCATTTATCTCGTTGCGACTCTTCTGCAAATTGAAACTTGAATGGATTGCATTACTTCAACCAAAAGACAGAACAAAGACAAAGACAAATACTAACTTGAAAATCGCAACGAGAGAATAGCAACGCGAAATGAAAATCGCAACGACAGAATCGTAACGCGAAATGAAATCTAAGTGAAATGGTTAATCTATTATTGAAATGACCAGTAAACTTATCATCAGTTTCAATATGAAAAACCTACAATAATGCAAACATTTCAAAATAAAAATAATTAAAAAACTAACCCTCGGAGGTTGATTTTCCATTTCTGAATATTGTGAGGGATTTCTGACCGTGAATGGTTGTGAGGGATTTCGCCGGAGATGGGGACGGAAATCTTCGGAGATGGGGACGGATTTCTTCGCCGTAGAGAGTGAGAGATGGAGATGGGACTGAGTTGTGATTTTAGGTTTTAGGTTATGAGTTGCGATTACGGGATTTTGTCTTAATATTCTTTTTGTAATTTGAAAATAAAATACGCGTAGCGATTATAATGGCGCTTTAAATATCGCGTTGCGATTTACGGATACGCGTTGCGATTTTATGTATTATCGTTGCGATTTACGGATACGCGTTGCGATATACGGATACGCATTGCGATTTACCCATACGCGTTGCGATTTACGGATACACGTTGCGATTTACGGATACGCGTTGCGATTTATGTGTTCGCGTTGCGATTTTCATATTCGCGTTGCGATTATGGAAAATCGCAATGCGAATTTCTACTATCGCATCGCGATTTTCAAGAATCGCGTTGCGATTTTGGAAACTGATTTGCGATTCTGGAAACTGATTTGCGATTCTGGGGATCGCGTTGCGATTTTTATTTCGCGTTGCGATTTTGTTGGTCATTTTGGCAAATCCAAAAAAAGTTGGTTAAAATCGTATATTATAACTTTTTTTTGGTCACTGAGGCGATTTTCTCTATCAATAAAGCAAGAATTCAGTGGTTTAGAATTTTTTTTTTTTCTGGTCGGAGATTTCAATTAAACTATAAACCATAATACGAATACGATACGGCAGATGGAAAGACGAAGATGAGAAAGACCGAGTCTTCGAAGTCTTGGATACTCTTGTACCAATCCCCATGAACAAAAAGCGATTCCTTTTTCATAATCCTGTTTTATGACGATCTTTCTTCTTCGATTCTACTATAATTGAGATTTTTTTAGGAGTGTAGGGTTTTAACTTTCAGTGTTTTATCGACACATATCCTTCGCTTCCAAGCACTCAAAATCTTCACTTCTACCATACTCATCATTAAATTGAGGATCTTCGACCACTGATTTCGTCAATTGATGCGGTTGGTAAGTCATCTGACATTTCTTTTCTCGAGATCCATAATAGGTTTTATATTTTAAAATTACTCAATTGAACTGTTTAGCTAGTTGATTTAGCTTTATTTTTCATTGATCTGGAAACATTGATTGCAGGTTATTGTTTTCTAAAAAAATGGCACTGAAGAATCCAGCTGATGGTAGAACAAGGAGTGGGGTTCAGATATTTATTGTTTTTGGATTATGTTGTTTTTTCTACATCTTAGGAGCGTGGCAAAGGAGCGGTTTCGGTAAAGGGGATAGCATAGCTTTAGAGATAACTAAACAGGGTGCCGATTGCAATATAATCCCTTCGTTAAACTTCGAAACCCATCATGTCGGCGATGTCCGGAACTCCGATGAATCCGAAAAGCCCCAATCCTTTAAGCCATGTCCTCCCCGTTACGTCGATCACACGCCTTGCCAAGATCAGAAGCGTGCCATGAATTTCCCTAGGGTCAACATGGTATATCGTGAGAGGCATTGCCCCAGGGAGGAACATAAATTGCATTGTCTTGTTCCGGCGCCGAAAGGATACGTGACTCCGTTTCCCTGGCCTAAGAGTCGAGATTACGTGCCTTATGCTAATACCCCCTATAAGGCCTTGACGGTCGAAAAGGCTATTCAGAATTGGATCCAATACGAGGGTAATGTGTTTAGGTTCCCTGGCGGAGGAACACAGTTTCCCCAAGGGGCGGATAAGTACATCGATCAGCTTGCTGATGTGATTCCTATTACTAAAGGGACGGTTAGGACTGCACTCGATACTGGTTGTGGGGTATGTTATGTTGTCTTGCTCTTCAAAGTTTTATTTTTCAGCTGGCCTAATGATTTGTAATGGTACAATGCATGTCTTTGTATGGATCTTAAAATTGGTTATTTATGTTTAGGTTGCGAGTTGGGGCGCATACCTATGGAGTAGGAATGTCCTAACCATGTCGTTTGCCCTAGAGATTCACATCAAGCACAGGTTCAATTTGCTCTTGAAAGAGGTGTACCTTCTGTTATTGGTGTTCTTGGGACCATAAAGATGCCATATCCGTCTAGAGCTTTTGATATGGCTCACTGTTCTCGTTGCTTGATTTCATGGGGAGCAAATGGTGAGTTATATACTGAATCGAGCGTCCCTATGTTTAAGTATGACTAGTTTGGTATTTGTGTAGATTTTGTCCTTTGAGGTGTTGTTTTATTGAAGAGTTTCTAGTAGCAGGAGTTGACAGATTGATGAATGATTATGGATTTGTCTGTTTGCAGATGGGAAGTATTTGAAGGAGGTTGATCGTGTTCTTAGACCAGGTGGTTACTGGATACTTTCTGGTCCTCCAATCAATTGGAGGAACAATTACGAAGCATGGCGGCGTCCCAAGGAGGAACTTGAGGAGGAACAACAAAAGATCGAGGATGCTGCCAAGCTCCTTTGCTGGGAAAAGAAGCACGAGAAGGGTGAAATCGCCATTTGGCAAAAGAGAGTCAATGACAATTCATGTCACAGTAGACAAGATGATTCTCAAGTTAATTACTGCAAAGCTGGAGAGGCTGATGATGTCTGGTATAAGCTGTGCTTGATATTTCTTTACGATTCGCTGCAAAAACAATATTCCACATCCTTGATAAGAGAACTTTTGGAATTAGTCAAATTGACTACGGAATTTTGCCTCCGCCTTGATAATGTTTAAAGTTTGGATGCTAATCAGCATCACACCAATTCATTTATATCTAGTTAATCTTGTTAATTGTAATAACTAATAAGAAATTGCCCCAACAGTTCAAACAATTGAAGTCGGAACCTGCAAATCATGTCTCCTGACTTGAGGAGTATTTTCAGGTCTATTAGTTCGGCATTTCACTTAGCCTTAAACAATCATGTCACCTGTATTTGGGATCTCTAGCCTTTAAGTGCTGGGATCACCGTCAAAAACCAATTTCTTTTGATATATTTACAGTTTATGTTGCCAGTAATTAATTCTTTTTAAACTGGAATTTCATTTTATATAATCTTCTCTTGTGGTGGTGGTTAGGTACAAGAAAATGGATGAGTGCATTACTCCCTATCCAGATGTTAGTAGTCCAGATGAAGTTGCTGGGGGGGAACTGAAGCCATTCCCAGAGAGGCTAGATGCTGTCCCTCCTAGGATCGCTAGTGGAAGTGTACCCGGAATTTCTGTTGAGACTTATCAAGAGGACAATAATATTTGGAAGAAACATGTCAGTGCCTATAAGCAGATCAATAGACTTATCGACTCTGGGAGGTATCGTAATATTTTGGATATGAATGCTGGGTTGGGAGGATTTGCTGCAGCTCTTGACTCCCCCAAATTGTGGGTTATGAATGTGGTGCCTACTATAGCAGATAAAGATACCCTGGGTGTGATATATGAGCGAGGATTAATTGGCATCTATCATGACTGGTAAGGCTTACTAAAATTTTGGCCTTGTATATAGTTTGTGTTGTAATGAAGTGTTCTTTTCTGTTCTACGGTATTGAATATAGTAACGGTGGTTTTGCCAGAACCACTCTTTGACTTCCCTTGTGATGATGTCCAATAAATGATTGCGTAATATTAAAGTAATGTTGCTTGTATTGTTCGAATTGTTCAATTTGTTGACTTTCACTGGTTCAGGTGTGAGGCTTTCTCCACATACCCAAGGACTTATGATCTCATACATGCAAATTTTCTGTTCAGTTTGTACAAGGACAAGTAAGTATCCATAGTTCAATGTGCATTCCAATACTTTTCAGCGTTCTGGTATAATTCTCGTCGTATTTTCCTACTACTTGTCACTTGTGTATTTAGATTTGTACTTCGGTTGGACTATATGACACTGAAAAAATTGTACAGCTTAGGACTTATAATTTGTGCATGATACTGGAAAATTCAATCAGTGTTATATTTGGATTTTCAAGGCTAGAATCCTCCTATGTAAACCCACTCATCACCTGAGCTCACCATTGGTAAGAGCTATTCGGCATTCTTTTTCTTATCCTGAACTTTTATACATTTATTTGAATGTATGCACAGATGTAATATAGAGGACATTCTATTGGAGATGGACCGAATTCTGCGTCCAGAAGGTGCAGTTATATTTCGTGATGAAGTCGACTTTCTAATCAAAGTGAAGAAGATAACAGCAGGAATGAGGTGGGACACTAAGATGATGGACCATGAAGATGGCCCTTTGGTCCCTGAGAAGGTATTGGTTGTAGTAAAGCAATACTGGACCGTGGGGGAAAACACGACATCCACACAGTGAAGCAAATGGTAAATCTTAAACCGTGGCACGAACAGAATTTCGCAATGCGCTCATACAAGTTGGTGACATGAATTTATGATTTCTGGCTTGAAAATTTTTGTCACCAGGATAGTTTCAGTGCAGGAGGCTGTGAAGTATGGATCAGCCTGTGTTCATTTGTATTAATTTATTTACCGACAGGTATAATAGCTATATAACTCTATGAAGTTTTATGATTATTGAATTTAATCCGTATTTTTATTAGTCTTTGCATATTGAAATCATTTCAAAGGAAATTTGGGAAGTTCTCAAATAGACTAGCTGAGACGATGGATCTATTGAAGCAGTGTTTTTAGGCTAGATACCGATAAATTTTCGCATCATTATTGTCCCTTTCCAATAATTCCCAATCGATAAGAGACACTTATCTGTCTCTTAATCTCCGTTGGATTAGCAAGGAACCGTGACTGCAACTGCTTCGTAACCTCAGCTATTACATTGTTGTGATCCAGAACCCTAGTTGATTTCATGATCCTAATTATTGCAGCTTCACTCTGTGGCTTCCTGTCCTCCACTCTTCATCTCATCTCCTGCTTTTCGTACTCTCCTTTTGTTCGGCCACCGTTCTTATCTTTACCTTGTAAAATTTGCTTGTGAACTTGTCGTTGACAAAAAATGTGTCATCCTCACCAATATCTTTACTAAAGCTGTTTCCTAATAACATTCTTTCCCTTCACACAAGCCATCGATTGCAAGCAACTTCTCAAGTATGAAGCACGAATCCCAGTGGCTTGTTCAATTTCCTTGAAGCATATCAGCATTGTTGAAAAACATCAATACACACATTTGATAAGTTGAAACATTCAACTCATGCTTCTGACCCTTCCCAAAAATTGCTTTTATATCTGCTGTACCCATGTTAGTTTGCCAGGACAATCTCCAACCGGTATGGTTTCCGAGATAATATGAATGGAACTTCTCACACAATGCCGATGTCTCAGAGGGCAGGTGGCAAGTAATACTAGTCTGAATGGGCCAATTCCATGTTGTTAGAACCTGGACAACTACTGTATGGCTAGGGATGGGCATGGGTCGGGTTTCGGCCAACCCGACTTGACCCGAAAATTTTACATCATTAACCCAACCTGAAAAAATATATACCCTCTACCCGACCCGAACCCTACCCAATCTTTTGAGATAAAATCTAAGCCCGATATGACTCAACCCGAAATAATAATAAAATATTAGTTTTATTCAATAAAAACAATGATTTAATTGAAAAAAATAATATATAGAGGGATATTATTGTAATTATTCTTAAATATATAAGGTAAAATTATTTTTTTGGGGTCGGGTTGGGTCGGACATTTTCACCATAAATCCGAATCCGACCCGAATATTACCTTTGAAAACATGACCCAACCCGACCCGAATCCAATTTTTTATAAAAAAAACCCTACCCGTTCGGTTCGGGTTCGGGTCCTATGCCCATCCCTATGTAGGGCCATCGACCAGCTCAGGGTGGCTTGCGTTAAAAACCTTGCATTGTGTCCTGGGAGGTCTTCAGGTCTATAAACATGCCTTCTAACTTTAAAGTAAAGTGATATCCACATTCTATCTTTAGCTTGGCTATCAAACTTCTTTCTGCATCATCCGATACGGTGTTGCCCGACAAAAGCCGCTTCGCCAAGTGCTACTTATAGTACTTCTCGAACAAATCCTTTTCTGGCAGATAGCGGAGTAGCATCATAACTTTGTCGAGAATGATCTCCACATCCTCCTCACTGCCTCCTTCCGAACCTTTACGAAGCTTATTGATGTGATTCCCAACAGAAAAGAGCCATAAGAATAACCAAGTGGGCACATTACACGTGCAAGGGCTAAGAAGTTCCAAGCCACCATGGTAAGTTTGTTTATATCAAGCTTGGGACGTGAAGAAGGAAGAATAAGAAGGGAGGAACACTTTATTTTACTTATGCATGAATTTGCATGAAAAAAATTAAATTTGCATAACATTCATTGCATTCAATAAACATGTTGTTCATTAAAGCATACATTGCATTTAAGTTTATAATTCATTTAGGGAAGTAGTTCTGTTGAAAACATTTTGATGTTTCGATATAACAAATTAAGTTAAATGAATTTTAAGATTTTACAAATGATTTTTTAAGTATATTCGATTTAATTACTCGAATATCAAAATATTACTCCAAGTCTTTCAAAGTTCAATTTCAATCCTTACTAATGTGTAAAATTGTGTTTTATACTTAAAATATTTTTGAAACAATTTTCACAAAATATTTCGAACAAAAAACGAGCCAAAAATCAAAATTGAGAAGGGATGCACCGATGCACTCACCATATCGAATGCATTTTATGCATCGATACACTACCATGCATCGATACACTCAGGTTTTATGAAAACATCGAATGCATTTTATGCATCGATGCACTCAGGCTTGTTTGAAACATAGAATGCATTTAATGCATCGATGCACTCTTAGTGCACCGATGCACTAAAGGTCCAACGATCGAAATATTTGAATTTTACACATAGTGTACCGATGCACTAGCCCTATGCATCGAAGCACCAGACGCTCCCAACTGTTTTATTAATTGTTTTCACACTTAAACGGCTCCATTGACTCCACTAATCATCCCCAACGTTCAGAATCAATTGAAGGAGTATTTAAACAAGCTTTGAAACCATTGATAAAAAACAAGAAACAACAATCAACAAGAATCAAGAGAGAATCAAAGAGAAAGCCTCAAACCTCAAGTTTGAGCATTTTCAAGCCTATTTCATTCAATATTCATTCTTGCTTTCAAGAACACTTATTGTACTCAATTTTATTATTCTTGAGTATTCTTTCTTTGTTCTAGAATTGTGAAAACATCTTGCATTGTGAGGATTTTCTTGTAAGTTTGCAAAATTTGTATTGTTCTCTTTGAGAGGAGTGTTCTCAAGAATTTGGGGTATAATTCTTGAGGGATTTGTAAGGTTACTCTTTGTCCTCAAAAGAAAGACAAATTAGTGATTTTGTGGAAAATACTTAGTGTGGATAGCTAAGGTAGTGGACGTAGACTTTGGTTGAGAAAGTCGAACCACTATAAATCGATGTGCAAATATTTTCAATTTTCTGCAAAAGCTTCCACCGAAATTTTAATTACCAATTTACCCCTTCTTAGTAGATTCCATCGATCGATTAACTCAACAATTGGTATCAGAGCCTCACTCATTTGAAGGTTTAATGGCCTCTTGACTCGATTCGGGAAGAGTTACATCGATATTCAAGTCATCAATGGCCGACGCTTCAAACTCTGACTTTGGTCTTGATTCATTGCCCGTCAACAAGTCTCATTTCTTCAATGGAGCTAATTATGCTTATTGGAAGAATATGATGATCTATTTCATTCAAGCAAGTGACATGAGAGCTTGGAATATCATAGAAGACAGATATATCAAACCTTTCACTCATCCAAGATTATGGAGTGAAGAAGATACAATAATGTTCCAGCTCAACTCCAAAGCCATCCATATAATTTTTTGTGCTCTTGGACTGTATGAATATGAAAGAGTTTCATCATGTACAACCGCCAAAGAAATATGGGACAAACTACAAGTCACTCATTAAGGCACAAACGAGGTAAAAGAATCTAAAATCAGTCTTCTAACTCATAGCTATGAAAATTTCAGGATGAAACCGGATGGAGATGTCAAAGCTATGACGGATATATTCTCCACGATTGTCAATAGTCTCAAATCATATGGAGAAATCATTCCAAATGACAAGCTTGTAAGGAAGTTAGTTTACTCTCTTCCAAAGGCTTGGCAATCAAAGAAGACGACGATCATTGAGGCTCAGAACTTAAAATCCTTGACTCTCGATGAGCTTATTGGATCTCTCCTCACACATGAAATGATGCTTAAAGAAGAGGAAGACCTCGAGAAAAGAGATGAGCCAAAGAAGGAGACTATGAAAAAGAAGAACGTGGGAGTTGCTCTCAAATCAACAAAAGATGAAAGTGATTCGGATGAAGATGATGATGCCGAGGAGATGGCATTGTTTGCCAAACTGTTCAAAAAAATGACGAGGCCAAATCGAGGAAGAAAATTCAAACGAAATGAAGGCTTCAAGAATGAACCAAAAGAAAAGGACCTGATCATTTGCTATGAATGCAAAAAACCGGGGCATGTCAAATATGATTTCCCACAATTGAAGAGAAAGGGCCAATCAAAGAATAAGCACAAGGCTCACGTGGCTACATAGAGCGATGAAGAAGGTTCCGATGAAGAGGAACAAGAAGTAGCAAACTTGTACTTGATGGTATTGGGGGAAGATTCTAAGGTAACCTCTAACTCATTTGATTTAGATGATTTGTCTTATGATGAGTTATTAGAGGAATATAATGGGTTGGCTTTGGATTATGAGAAATTATTTTTAAAATACAAAAATGATATTTCAAAATTGAAAATTGAAAATAATCTCATATCCAAGACCAACAATGATCTTGAAAGTAAAATAAAAGATTTACAAATCAAACTAGAAGAGTTTGAAAAGAAAATTTCTGATTTGCAAAATTTACTTTCAAGAGTCAATGATGATCATCAAAAGGAATTTGATGATCTTAAAACTTCTTTTGATAAAGTTGGATTAAAATGTTTTGAAAAAGGAGAAAAATCAAAGACCAACTTTGTTAGAAAAAGTTTTAGAAACTACAATCATAGAGGTCCCCAAAGAACGTCTAATGGAAAAATCGTTAGAAGTATATGGGTTCCTAAAGAACTCATTACTACTAAAGATAAGGATATCCTACACAAATGGATACCTAAGGGGACTAGGATTTTGGAAACTAATGAATATGGACCCAAAAGAATTTGGGTACCATAAATAAAAATTAATCTATGTTTGTAGGAAAAGGAGCATTGCTACAAGGCACGAGAAACAAATTCAAACTCATGGTACCTTGATAGTGGATGCTCAAGACACATGACCGGTGACAAAAGCTGGTTCATAGAGCTCAATGCCAAAAATGGAGGAGAGGTGACTTTTGGTGATAACTCAAAAGGTCACATTGAAGGTATAGGCACTATAGGTAATACCTCTTCCATACAAATTAAGAATGTTTTATATGTGAATGGATTAAAGCATAATGTATTGAGTATTAGTCAATTGTGCGATAAAGGATTCAATGTCATGTTTGATATTAGTGGTTGTAAAGTCATTGACATTGCATCTAATCGGATTATGCTTGTTGGTCATAGAATATGAAACATTTACATGGTGCATTTAGATTCTATAGATATGACTTATTTATGCGTAGTTGCTAAGGATGAGCATGATAGTTGGTTATGACATAGGAGACTAGGACATGCTAGTATGAGTGTTTTGCAATTATTAATTCAAGGAGATTTAGTTCGAGGGTTGCCTAAACTAAAATTTGATAATGATAAAATCTGTGATGCTTGTGCTAAAGGAAAGCAAAAGCGAGTTTCTTTTAAATCCATTAATGATGTATCCACTAGTAGAGTATTGCAATTGATCCATTTAGATTTTTTTGTGCCATCTAGAACTACTAGCTTGGGTGGAAAACAATATGCATTTGTATTGGTAGATGACTATTTTAGATATACTTGGGGTTCTATTCTTAAGTACTAAAAAAAGAAGCATTAGAAAAATTTATCACGTTTTTAAAAGTAATCCAAAACGAAAAAGGTTACTCTATAACTAATGTTAGGAGTGATCATGGAACTGAATTTGAAAATCTTGGATTTACTGAATTTTGTAATTCTAATGGTATTAGCCATAATTTTTCAGCACCTAGAACCCCTCAACAAAATGGAGTTGTTGAGAGGAAAAATCAAACTTTAGAAGAAATGGCTAGAACCATGCTTTGTGAAAACAATTTGCCAAAAATTTTTTTGGGCAGAAACCACAAATACCGCTTGTTATATTATTAATCGAGTAATGATTAGGCCTATTTTGAAGAAAACTCCATATGAATTTTTTAAAAATAAAAAGCCTAATATTAGCCATTTTCATCCTTTTGGATGTAAATGTTTTGTTTTAAACATCGGTAAAAACAATCTTGGTAATTTTGATGCTAAAAGTGATGGAGGAATTTTTCTGGGTTATTCCTTAATTTCTAAAGCTTATCGAGTATTTAATAAAAGAACTTTAGTTGTAGAAGAGTCTATACATGTTGTTTTCGATGATAATCCCCTTCCGAGGAAGGATTTTTTTGGTAAATGATGATGTAGGTATTATAAACATAAATAGCGTTGGACATGACGCTGGAAAACCATCATCAAAGAAAGAAACGAAAGATGAGGAAACTCAAGATCCTCTCGAGAATCCAACCATTGAAGAAAGGGAGGTCTCTTACCCAAGGGAATACAACTATGTCAAGGATGGTGAAATAATAGGTGATCCATCCAAAGGGGTAACAACTCAATCTTCTATTAGAAATATTTTTAATTATGTTGCATTTATATCATGCATAGAGCCTAAGAATATTAAAGAAGCATTAAAGGGTGAACATTGGATTATGGTTATGCAAGAAGAGTTAAATCAATTTGAGAGAAGTAAAGTATGAACATTAGTTGAAAGGCCTAGTAATAAGTCTACTTTAGGTACTAGATGAGTATTTAGGAATAAGCTTGATGAAAGTGGTAATATAGTGAGAAACAAGGCTAGACTTGTTGCTCAAGGGTATACTCAAGAAGAGGGCATAGACTATGATGAAACATACGCTCCCGTAGCTAGGATGGAAGCAATTAGAATGTTATTAGCATTTGCATGTTTCAATGAATTTAAACTATTTCAAATGGATGTTAAAAGTGCATTTTTAAATGGTTTTATAAAAGAAGAAGTGTATGTGGAACAACCTCCTGGTTTTGAAGATTCAAAATTTCCAAATCATGTTTTTTAAATTGACAAAAGCACTTTATGATTTAAAACAAGCTCCTAGAGCTTGGTATGAAAGATTGTTAAATTTTTTTAATTGAAAAAGGTTTTTCAAAAGGGAAGGTTGACACTATATTGTTTTTAAAGCATAAAGGTAAAGATTTATTAGTAGTTCAAATTTATGTTGATGATATAATATTTGGTTCTACTAATGATGATCTTTACCAAGAATTTTCTAAGCTAATGCAAAGTGAATTCAAGATGAGCATGATGGGGGAGCTCTCATTTTTCTTGGGACTCCAAATCAAACAAAGAAAAGATGACATCTTCATCAATCAAGCTAAGTACGTCAAAGATATGCTCAAGAAGTTTGGACTGGAAAATGGGAAACCTCATAACACTCCAATGAGCTCATCTACAAATCTTGACAAAGATGAAGGAGGTAAATGTGTGGATGTTAAATATATAGGTCAATGATTGGCTCTTTGCTTTATTTAACCGCAAGTAGACTAGATATTATGTTTAGTGTTTGCTTATGTGCTAGATTTCAATCATGTCCTAAGGAATCATATTTACTAACTGTTAAGAGAATCTTTAGATACCTTAAGGACACTCCTAGTTTAGGACTTTGGTATCCTAGAGACTCTAGTTTTAGCTTGCATGCCTTCTCTGATGCGGATTATGGAGGATGCAAATTAGACAGGAAAAGCACCCACGGTACATGCCAATTCCTTGGAAATATGCTGATTTCTTGGTTTTCGAAGAAACAAAATTATGTTGCATTATCTACCACTGAAGCGGAATACATTTTAGCCGGTAGTTGTTATGTACAAGTTTTATGGATGAAACAACAACTTTTTGATTATGGAATTGAAGTAGGTACCGTTCCTATCAAGTGTGACAATACTAGTGCTATATGTCTCACTAAAAATCCCATCCAACACTTTAGAACTAAGCATATTGAAATTAGACATCACTTCATTAGAGACCATGTCACTAAGGAATATGTAGTTCTAGAATTTGTTGATACTTTGCATCAATTAGCGGATATCTTTACAAACCTTTAGACAAAGAAATATTTTGGACACTTAGAAGAGAATTAGGTTTAACTGACCTATCTTCACTTAGTATTTAAAATAATTTTTAGCACTTTTAAGAATAAATGAAAAATGTTTATAATAATAATTTTTATTGCATTCTTTGCTATTAGTTAGGGGGAGTTTATGTTCTTTGGTGAAAATTAATTTTATGTTCAAATGTAGTTTAAGGATTAAATTGATTGATTGAACATGATTAATTTAGCATGTTGAGTGTTTAAAACAGATATTTGACATTTTTGTGCAAAATGCATCGATCCACCGAATAGTGCATCGATGCATCCCTATGAATATGCATCGATACATCATGAAGATGCACCGATGCACTCCTTGAATGTGCATCGATGTACAAGACCATGCATCGATGCATCCATCGGGTTTTTGGATAAAAACCCTGCTTTTCTTCATTTTCTCAAAACCCTTTCAAACACTCTTAGCCGTCGTTCGTCCCTCTATCTCCCTAAACTCTCCATTTGCTCAAAATCAACGGAAAATAGTCGGAATCCAACTGTTCTTCAACTCCTAATCTTGCTAACATCATTAAATCGTGCAAAACATCATCACATTCCACTCAATCCGAATTTTTCAAGGTATTTTTCCAAAAACCTCTATTTTATAAAATTTTGATTTTAGAACTAGTTTAGATTAGTTCTAGGATGAACATTATATCGGGCATTGATTATATTATGATTCTAAACTAGATTTTACAATCAATTTCGTCAAAAACAAACATTTTTTCAACATTGTCTTTGATTTGTCTAAATAAAAAAATTTGTTATTTTTGAAAATTTTTGATGTTTTTGATTTAATTGTATTATTTTCATGAAAACTATATGTATTATGATATTTCCAATGTTATTTTCAAATAGTTTTCAAAATCATGCCCATTAGTATTCAGTTTAGAGAACCTTGAATTATTGAGGGCTCAATTGAGTTTTGGGATTGATTATTTTGCATACATGCGTTTCAAAATTGTAGGTTACATTCCTAATTCCGATTCCTTAAACCATGTCAAACCCTAAACGCCCTAGGACCTCTTCTATTCGTTCTAATCGACCTCCTAATCCTATTTCTTCTTAAGCTCCAAATCCAAACGATCCCAATATGACCATTCTAAACTCATGTTTTAATATGCCTGAGCGTCGTAGAGAAGAACTCTACCATAGGTACATGGATTCCTTCCAAACTTACAAAATCCGAGAAGAACGTATTCTCTCTATTCAAGCCATGGTAGATATCAACTTTCAATACCTACCGACTCTCAAGTCTTGGAAGTTTGATAAACTGTTTCACCTTAAACCTATTATCTATCATCAATTAGTCTGCATTTTCTACTCTAATACGGTATGTATTCAAAACAAGAGTCAATGTGGGACTATAGGAATTAGATCCTACCTTTTAAGACAATATATTCATATTGACTCCGACACTATAGCTAAGTAATTTGGGCTAGATGACAATGTTTATATAATGAGAAAGAAACTATGGCATATCCTATCTTCCTAATGCTAGTGTTAGTACCTTACGTACACATCACAATCGTTTTCTACATTTAATGATCTCTTGGTGGTTTCGACCATCCGGAGGTAGGTACTCTACTCTTCGTGTCAGAGATTTATGGTGGATGCATTGTATCCAGCATAATAGAAAGATAAATTTGCTACAAATCATTTTTAGTCAACTAGTAGATACCATAAATATTGTCCCTTCTAAACATGTCGAAACTTTAGTTTATGGGTGTCTACTTCGTAATCTTTTTATCAAACTTGGCCTTAGAGTCTCTCTCGACAATCCCATCCCTCTTTAAAACCAAATCAATCTCACCTCTTTGAAGAAAACTGATTGGAAACAGGACGAGGAAACTGGTCAATGGGTCTTTCGACCCAATAAGCAAACTCCGGGAGCCAGTTCATCACGTTCTGCTCCTAGCTCTTCTCGTGCTCCTCCTCCTCATCCGGAACCGGCTGTTGACGATGATCCCAAGCTTCAACAGCTTATGCAAGATATTGACGATCACATACCAGACGATTAGCCTGCATCGGAACCAACACAGTAAGAAGATCAAACGCCACCATATTTTCGATATTTCTTAGAGTCGTTTGATCTGAGGTTTGTTTCCATGGAGTCTCAGATAACTGAATTTCAACGGGAGATACATGAACGTATGGACGCTCTCACTCTTGAAGTACGAACACATTATCCTCCTCCTCCCGACCCTCTGATGGAGTAGATCTTTACTTGCCATGCTTTCTTGAACTTAAAACTTGGATTGATAAACATTTTGCTGTTTTTGGATTGTTTTACTTTGGTTGTTGAATGTTTGAATTGGTTTGGATTTATGATTTGGATGATTGGATGTTTAAACTTATTTATATATATATTTGGTTTGGTTTTAACTTTCTTTTTGAGCTTAATGTTTATTAATTTTTGCATCATTTACATATTAGTTGCATTATGACCAATTATGTCATTTCACATTTGATTATGAATATTGAATTATGAAACTAATGGCTAACCTTTCTCTTGATCTTTGATCTTAGCAGCTTAAGCTATATTTATAATCAATTGTCTATACTTTTCAAAATCTTATTTAACACGTTTTAAAGTTTTTTTTATTTAACAAAAAGGGGGAGAAGTGTTAAAGTAAGAGGGAGTAATTTTTCAAACTTGATTTCAAAATTTATTAGAAAATCTTAAAATTACTAAAATATTTTGTTATATCAAAAAGGGGGAGATTATTGAAATTTTTTTGATATTTCGATATAACAAATTAAGTTAAATGAATTTTAAGATTTTACAAATGATTTTCTAAGTATATTCGATTTAATTACTCGAATATCAAAATATTACTCCAAGTCTTTCAAAGTTCAATTTCAATCCTTACTAATGTGTAAAATTGTGTTTTATACTTAAAATATTTTTGAAACAATTTTCACAAAGTATTTCGAACTAAAAACGAGCTAAAAAATCAAAATTGAGAAGGGATGCACCGATGCACTAACCATATCGAATGTATTTTATGCATCGATGCACTACCATGCATCGATACACTCAGGTTTTATGAAAACATCGAATACATTTTATGCATCGATGCATAGACCATGCATCGATGCACTCAAACTTGTTTGAAACATCGAATGCATTTAATGTATCGATGCACTCTTGGTGCACCGATGCACTAAGGGTCCAACGGTCGAAATATTTGAATTTTACACATAGTGTACCGATGCACTAGCCCTATGCATCGATGCACTAGACGCTTCCAACTGTTTTATTAATTGTTTTCACGCTTAAATGGCTCCATTGACTCCACTAATCATCCCCAATATTCAGAATCAATTGAAGCAGTATTTAAACAAGCTTAGAAGCCATTAATAAAAAAGAAGAAACAACAATCAACAAGAATCAAGAGAGAATCAAAGAGAAAGCATCAAACCTCAAGTTTGAGCATTTTCAAGCGTATTTCATTCATTATTCATTCTTGCTTTCAAGAACACTTATTGTACTCAATTGTATTATTCTTGAGTGTTCTTTGTTTATTCTAGAATTGTGCAAACATCTTACCTTGTGAGGATTTTCTTGTAAGTTTGCAAAAATTGTATTGTTCACTTTGGGAGAGAGTGTTCTCAAGAATTTGAGGTATAATTCTTGAGGGATTTGTAAGATTGCTCTTTGTCCTCAAAAGAAAGACAAATTAGTAAATTTGTGGAAAATCCTTAGTGTGGATAGCTAAGGTAGTGGATGTAGACTTTGGTTGAGAAAGTCGAACCACTCTAAATCACTGTGCAAATATTTTCAATTTTCTGCAAAAGCTTCCACCGAAATTTTAATTGCCAATTCACCCCCCTCTTGGCCGATTCCTTCGATCGATTAACTCAACAAGTTTATTCATGTATATTAGTTCATTTAATAAACTACTTCATTCATAGTTCATTCATGCATTAAGTTCATTGAATAAAGCTGGTTCATTGATTAAACTAGTTCATTAATCAAACTAACTCTTAAATTGTTTCATATATATTTTTATTTAAAGTTTGAATAAAACCTACATTTGTGTCTAGGTGCATTGGCGTGTGGATGAAGCTTGAACCAAGGAGGAGTATTTTCATCTTCAACCAAGAGACAAGCAATTGAAAACCTTCTTAATTCACCAATTTAAAGCATTTAAAGCTGACTTTTATCATCCAATTTCAAGGGTTGGTCATATTCTTCAAGGGAGCATGCAATGAAGGCTGAACTATTTCGCTTATTACTACAATTAAGTGATGAAAATCAACATGGAATCGGAAGAGACACTCCAAAGTGGATGACAAAGTTGTCTACATTCATTCAAAGTCTACATTCATCTCCTTTTATTTCATAAGCAAGCAAGACAAGGCAGCTGATAACTCCTTGAAAAGGTCATATTTTGGGACCTTTTCACTTAAGTTATTGAATGTCTAAGAGCCCATTTAGGACCATTTAGATGCATTTAGGAGCATATAGTTGCATGTGGTGGATTTCAGTTTGCCGTGGTATTTTATTTTTACAGCGGTACTGCTTTATGGGAAAGGTACTTGTCTGATGGTGTGCAGGTATTGAAAGCAAGGAAAAGAGGAAAGAAAATGCCGTGGCATAAGGAGACTGCTGAGCAGAATGAAAATGCCGAGTCTGATTGGCATTTCGAAAGCGAACAAAGTGAAAGAAGATATTTTTGCAGCCAGCGGTCTCTGACTCCTCGAGAGCTCTGCCCAAGAAATCTGCCTCGAAGATCCTGCCTGGAGGAACCGGCACTGCAACCGCCGACTTTGATAATAACGCCGCCTGACCTTGCAGGTTCTGTCTATCCTTGGGCGTCTGCAGTGGGATTGTGCCGGGTCAAAGCCAGCAACCTAGGTTGGATCACAACCAGCTCTACCCGACTCCCAAGCAAATCAACCATGGTTTTGGGGTTTCCTAGGATGATTAACACCAAAGCTTAGGATTTCTTTTCCCCTATAAATAGAGGAGGAAGCCATATTGAAGAAGACTTTAGTTTCAGCCACATTTGATCTTAAAAAGTTAGAGAGAGAAAGTCTCATCTTTCTCCGTCAATCCCACTTGCCGTGGCATTTCTCCTTGACTAGCAGAAGGGAGTGGCGTTCTGAGCATCCGAGAGGAGCTAGTCCGCTGGGAGCAGTCCTTGGTGGCCGAGGAAGGCATTTGGTAGTGCACGTTGAAGGCTTTTTCTCCTCCCCTTAGTACTTGCTTTTATATTTTGTTGTTGGGTTGTAAGGAACGAATGAATCTTGCTTTGTGCTTGTTGATTTCGAACCCCACCATGAACTAATCCTATTTGGTGGGAGTTCGCATGGTTATTTAAGTTGTTATTTTAATGAATGGTTGTTGTTTCATACTCTATTCTGTTTTGTTTATGATGCTTAAAGCCTTGAGGTTGTAGGAGCTACGAGAGTAGCCTTTCCTTAGGAGGGTTCATGAGGTTCGAGAGAATGCCTTGGCAATTTATCTTTAGTCTTCGAGAGAAGCTAGGGAGGAACTACATAAACAACGAGTTCTAGATAGTAACTAGGCCTAATCCACCTTAGAGATAAGGATAGGATTTTATTCGACTAAAAGGAGTTGTGTATAAACGATAGGTTAGATGTTAATGCTGCCACAAAAAGGTATTGCCGAGACATATCCTATTAGTTGAGTCAATAGGATCACTGCTTAGGCTTACGCCAATCGGTTTTGCCAGTGCATCTTTAGTCTGTCGAGTCCCTTACTAGAGATAACATAGGGCACATCAGTAGACTCTGTCGGGCAGGGTAAGCAGAGAAGAAGCACCATTCAGAGAAATAGACTTAAGTTTTCCTTGTGTCTCCCATCACTCATTTCCATTGCTGCTTGTCTTGTGAGAAAGCTAAAGTCCTACATATATTAAATATAGTATTTGCATTTTTATTTTGCCTTGACATTTCCATTTGTTTTCACGTATCACAATTTAATTTGCCACGACATATCCATCTGCTATCACACTATCACCACTCCATTTCCACTACGTCCATTCCATTTTGCCACTGCATTCTCATCTGTATATACCATAACTAACCTTACTTAGGTGACAAAGTAAAGTGCCTTGACAAACCTATTTGATTTCCCCAATTCCCTGTGGAGACGATACTCTACTTATCACTTTATTACTTGTTCGATTGTGTATACTTACACACATATCTGTATCATATTTTAGTACTCACAAATAGCGGACAAGTTTTTGGCGCCGTTACCGGGGAATTGGCAACTGGAAGTTAATTAGTTTTGTCATAGCATTTTTATTTTACTTGTTCTATTTTTTTGTATAGTTTTACTTGTTATTTTCCTTGTCTTTTTCAGGTTTTTATTTTACGTACTCAAAGTGCTCCAGCAAAGATGTATTAAATTGGAAATCAAGGAATAAGTCAAGAGGAATATCAACATGCCGAGGCAATTCCGAATGCTGGGAATACAGCTAGGCCTCGTAGTATTCGAGATCATTTAAATATTATCATGGACGAACTAAATCCTGGAATTTTGGCACCCATGATTCAGACAGCCCACTTTGAGCTCAAACCGGTTATGTTCGACATGTTGGACTTTATTGGACAGTTTGGTGGTGCTCCTCATGAGGATGCAAGGAAACATGTTCGGGCATCAAACTCATCATGTCTATTATGCCACGGCAATCACAATGAGAGTAACTGCCCGACCAATCTAGAGTCCATCAACTTTGTAGAGAACTACAATCGAGGTAACAACAACCCCTATTCTAATGATCTTGGATGGTGTCAACATCCAAACATTTTGTGGGGAAATCAAGGAACCAACAACTCTAGTCAGCCCGCTAGGCAGCAGAACTTCAGTGACTCCCAGGGTTTTCAAACGAATATGCCATGTCATAATTCTAACGAGGGAGTACCATATTCATCTAACACAAGCTCTTTGGAGGCCACGATGCAAGATTTTATCGCAACAATGAAGACCATTCTGCAAGACGATGCGACCTCTATAAAAAGTCAAGAAGCTCTGCTTCAGAGCCACAGTTCGTCGTTGAGGGCTTTGGAGGGTCAGGTTGGCCAAATTGCCACGTCATTACATTTTTGCCCACATGGCAGTCTACCTAGTGATACTGAAGTCACTAAGGATCAAGACATGGAGCATTGTAGTACATTCAGCTCAAGGAGTGGCATCAAAATCTATAAAGATGCTAAGTTTGGGGGGAAGACACTCGGAGAGCCCGATCATGAGATTATGCACGAAGATCCGAAGGTGCAAGAAGATTCACATTCGCTGGAAAATAAGGATTAGGGTTTGAAGAATACAACCAATGAAGAGAAGAAAAATTTTGCCACGGCAAAAGAAAAAACCCCATCAGTAGGAGTTGATGACCAAAAGAATGCTGCAGAATTTTGCCACAACAAATTTTTATGCAGTGATAATCACTTCAATCTTGATGAAGAAGACGAAGAGGAGCTCGAGGATATTCCAAAGGAGATGAGTAAGTCTAGCTCACCCATAGCTAGACCGGGTATGAAATTTGAACCTTTGAATCCTATTGAATTTACTCATCCTAAACCTCGACTATATGCTCATTTTTCTAGGCTAGAAATTATGAAAGAACTAAGGAATGAAATGGAGATTAAAAAAAATTTCACTAATGAGAAATTATTATTTGCCGCGGTAATTTCGTAGTATGCTGACATTGTCAATTTTCTCGTTAGTGTTGTTTTGCTTCCTTACTTGACTGGCCTAGGAAAGAACAAGGTCATACACGATGGTGGCTACTGGCATAGGGATGACCTCGACCTCTCCAACGAATTTGGTGCCCAAGTGATTTCAAGTTGCCACAGTAAAAAGGAGCGAAAAGAGATCCCATTCCACTACCATTCAACTTCATGCATAGAGCACTTTGAAGGAGAGATGACTACTGCAAAGGTCCTAAAATTTAGATGTGAAAGACCCGAAATGCCAAGGCAATTTATTTTTAAGGCAGAACTGTTATATGTGTGGGGCATTTTGGTCTACACTGGTGCTCCGATCGAGCGTGACAAATCTGCACTTTTATTGGATGATGTCGATACCGGCCAAGCATCTTGAAGATGCCGTGACATTTCAGATTTACTCTTGTGCATAAATAATATTTTATTATGCTATCGTTTTAGTTTATTTTCTTTTAAGTGTTTATTTTTCTTTGCAAGGTCCATCCCATGCAGCCCACCGAGTCAATGGAGGAGAAACAATATGAGATGCCACGACAAGTTCCTTTGCGAAGGAGCTGACGTCGCCTTAGGAAGGCATCTCAGCGTACGGAGACCTCGCTCCCAGCAGCCCCAGAAGGTCCTAGCACTCCTCCAGTCGCACCCGCGTCTGACTCTGAACATTCCAGCCTCGCTAAGCTCCGTAAGCGCACTCGCCGTGCGACTGCTGCATCACCACCATGAAGCCAAGGTACCTTGCATTGCATTGCATTCATAACATGTAGTTTTCATTTTTCTTAGATTTAGTAAGCATTGGGGACAATGTTTCTCTCAAGTTTGGGGGAAGTAGGGTTCTCGCATCATTGTATGATAGTATTAGTAAAATGAATATGTCATGACATTAGTAAATATAGAATTAGTTTTCTGGAATTAATTGAGGATGCCCGATGATGAAGAATTCTTGATGGCTAGGATAGAATGTACATGACTGGTTGAGGATGATAGAACCAACTCTAGGACTTGCTTCTTTGAAACCCTTGAACACGAGTGTATGTTTTCCATGCTTGAGAAACTTAGAAATTTTTTATAAGAGAATTCTTAAATGTCGTGGCATAAAACTGTGAATGATGAAAACCCCACATAAAAAAAAAGAAAAAAAAGAAATAGAAGTTATAAATAAATGCCTTGGTATATCTGTAGAGGAACACTCCGCTATGTCTTGGCATATGAGTGAATGAAAGTAGTCACAGAATGACTCTACCTGATTAGCTCGGGGGTGAAAGGTATGCTCCATTTCATCTAGAGTGTGGGATGGTAGAGTGTTGGACTGACTCTCCTCGTAGCAGAAGTAATAAAAGAAAACAAAGGGGAGTAGTAATTTGAAAATGTCATGGTAAATTGAGAAAGCTTGAGTAGAAAATTTTTAGGTTTGTTAAGCATGGACTGGATACAAACACGCATACACCCACATAAAGAATCTTGCCCTAGGGGACGGTACTTGATTTCTCAAACTAGTCTAGCATGTTGAAGCCAAATGCTAAGGGCTGAAATTTTATCCCATATAACTATTATGCTTCTGAACTTGTCATGGTATTTTTGTTTTGCTTATCACTATCCATTGCTTGAGGACAAGCAATAGCTTAAGTTTGGGGGTGTGATAACTCCTTGAAAAGGTCATATTTTGAGACCTTTTCACTTAAGTTATTGAATGTCTAAGAGCCCATTTAGGACCATTTAGATGCATTTAGGAGCATATACTTGCATGTGGTGGATTTCAGTTTGCCGTGGCATTTTATTTTTACAACGGTACTGCTTTATGGGAAAGGTACTTGTCTGATGGTGTGCAGGTATTGAAAGCAAGGAAAAGAGGAAAGAAAATGCCGTGGCATAAGGAGACTGCTGAGCAGAATGAAAATGCCGAGTCTGATTGGCATTTCGAAAGCGAACAAAGTGAAAGAAGATATTTTTACAGCCAGTGGTCTCTGACTCCTCGAGAGCTCTGCCCAAGAAATCTGCCTCAAAGATCCTGCCTGGAGGAACCGGCACTGCAACCGCCGACTTTGATAATAACGCCGCCTGACCTTGCAGGTTCTGTCTGTCCTTGGGCGTCTGTAGTGGGATTGTGCCGGGTCTAAGCCAGCAACCCAGGCTGGATCACAACCAGCTCTGCCCGACTCTCAAGCAAATTAACCATGGTTTTGGGGTTTCTTAGGATGGTTAACACCAAAGCTTAGGATTTCTTTTCCCCTATAAATAGAGGATGAAGCCATATTGAAGAAGAGTTTAGTTCCAGCCACATTTGATCTTAAAAAGTTAGAGAGAGAAAGTCTCATCTTTCTCCGTCAATCCCACTTGCCGTGGCATTTCTCCTTGACTAGCAGAAGGGAGTGGCGTTCTGAGCATCCGAGAGGAGCTAGTCTACTGGGAGCAGTCCTTGGTGGCCGAGGAAGGCATTTGACAGTGCACGTTGAAGGTTTTTTCTCCTCCCCTTAGTACTTGCTTTTATATTTTGTTGTTGGGTTGTAAGGAACGAATGAATCTTGCTTTGTGCTTGTTGATTTCGAACCCCACCATGAACTAATCTTATTTGGTGGGAGTTCGCATGGTTATTTAAGTTGTTATTTTAATAAATGGTTGTTGTTTCATGCTCTATTCTGTTTTGTTTATGATGCTTAAAGCCTTGAGGTTGTAGGAGCTACGAGAGTAGCCTTTCCTTAGGAGGGTTCATGAGGTTTGAGAGAATGCCTTGGCAATTTATCTTTAGTCTTCGAGAGAAGCTAGGGAGGAACTACATAAACAACGGGTTCTAGATAGTAACTAGGCCTAATCCACCTTAGAGATAAGAATAGGATTTCATTCGACTAAAAGGAGTTGTGTATAAATGATAGGTTAGATGTTAATGTTGCCGCAAAAAGGTATTGCCGAGACATATTCTATTAGCTGAGTCAATAGGATCACTGCTTGGGCTTACGCCAATCGATTTTGCCAGGGCATCTTTAGTCTGTCGAGTCCCTTAGTAGAGATAGCATAGGGCACATTAGTAGACTCTGTCGGGCAGGGTAAGCAGAGAAGAAGCACCATTCAGAGAAATAGACTTAAGTTTTCCTTGTGTCTCCCATCACTCATTTCCATTGCTGCTTGTCTTGTGAGAAAGCTAAAGTCCTACATATATTAAATCTAGTATTTGCATTTTTATTTTGACTTGACATTTCCATTTGTTTTCACGTATCACAATTTAATTTGCCACGACATATCCATCTGCTATCACACTATCACCACTCCATTTCCACTACGTCCATTCCATTTTGCCACTGCATTCTCATATGTATATACCATAACTAACTTTACTTAGGTGACAAAGTAAAGTGCCTTGATAAACCTATTTGATTTCCCCAATTCCCTGTGGAGACGATACTCTACTTATCACTTTATTACTTGTTCGATTGTGTATACTTGTACACATATCCGTATCATATTTTAGTACTCACAAATAGCAGACAACAGCCCAAGTGCCTTCCACCTTTTGGACGAAATTAAGGCTATATTCATCCTAAATTAAGTCCAAATTCATCCCAAGAACACTATGATAATCGACCATAAAAGAGAGAAGAGAAGACAAAATAATAAAGTGCATTCATATCATTAAAGTTAAGCATTCAACACTATTTGTATGACTATTCATATGGTGCCTATCAACACTGTAATAGGTTCCTAGCTCATTTATAGCTAGTGGGTCTCATTCCACCTATTATCATTTCATTTCCATTTACTTATATTGTTGGTTCCTAACGTCTATATAGTTAGAGGGTCACAATCCATCTACCTTGAAAATCACTTTAGTTCACTCCAACTCTATTCATTCTTCACCACCTTTCTCCACTTTCATTTATCCACCACAACTAACACTATTCCATCACCTTCCCACCCTTTCATCATAACTTACAACCTTTATTTTCAATTTTACATATATCAATTTTCTTCTTATAACCTTGTTTATGCAATTTCAGAGTTCAAGAAAACCACTACTGGTTTCTTTGAATCACGATGTAACACTCCAAAAATTTCAACAAGTGACAAAAATGTAAAATTTGGAAGTTGGTTGCTAAAGTATAAAATTAGAAAAGTTTAGGGACCTAAAATGTAATTTTGAAAAAGTTATATATTTTGGCCCCATATTGATAGTTTACCTTAAAAGAAGAATTTTTGTGTTTGTTAGATTTTCGATCAGAATTGTATACAAAAGGTCTATTAAAAGATAAAATTTCGTATATTATTCGAATAACCAGATCGAATTTGAAAACTTACAAAAATTTGAAGGAAGGTAGATTTGGGTTGGAAAAATTATATGGATATTTTTAATTAGTGGAATTTGGTGAGAATTGCATGTAAAGTAAAATAGTGCAATTTAGTGGCTATATTAAAATTTTGGAAAATTGGGGGTCAAAAAGAAAATCTGAGATATGAGATTTTTATGATTATTTAATAATATTCAAATGGAAATGAAAGAGTGGCATAGGTGTAATTTTGAAAATTCATTAAGGGTAATTTTGGTTTTTGGCACAAAATGAATAAAAAATCATTTTTATTATAATTTAAAGGAAAGTGGGAGATTTCCCCCTAAGAAAACTCACGTAGTTTTCTTGCTTCTTCAGCTACTGCCGAACTCCATAATAGGTAAGTGAATATTTTTTTTTCATTTTTGATCCAATTTAATGAGTTTTGGGACTAGGATGTGAAATAAGAAAATTACCTACACTAAATTCTCTACAAATTGGTATAAGTATTGCTTTGTTTCACGTTGAAATGTAAAAATGGGTATTTATGGTGGATGAAGGGGAAGTTGATTTTGATTAAGGCAAAATTTGGATCTTAGGAGTGTTGTGGAGTTATAATTAAGCATGAAAGTTGAATAAAAATTGGTTGGAATGATGGGTTTAGTGATTTGGCTAGTGATGATTTTGTTAGGAACTTGGTTGAATTTGATTTGTTTTGCTTTGAATTTGATTAGAATGGATTGGAAATAGTGTGTTGAGGATTAAATTGTGATTGAATCAAAATAAGAGCCATTAGGGGATATATTGCAAAGTTTTGGCCCAAGGAGAAATTAAAGGAGAAATTTGTAAAACATTTCTAATGGTCTAGATTAAGTGTAATAATGATTTTAGATGCTTGAAATGATGTTTGGAACTAAATTGGAACTTTGCTAGACCTTGAGGGTCCTTTTCGCGTAGAAGGACAATTTAAAGGGGTAATGTGAACTTGTTGAGAAATTAATGTCCTATGCTGAAATTTAGTATTAGCATATTGAATTGGACTGATTTGGAAGAGTTTATAAGTTTAGTAATTCAATTGTAAGTTAAAGGAAGTTTGGTGGTGAGATGGTGAAGTGGTTAGAAACATTTTACAAAGTTTGGAAAATGAAAATGATTAAGATGCAAGCTTTGGAAAGTTGGGATACAATGCTTGAAATTATAGTTAGAATGTAAGAATACTAAATTTGGATCAATGTAGAAAGTTTTACAAGATTAAGGAAGAGAAATTAGTTTCAAATATATATATATATATATATATATCTCGCTTATTTTTTAGGAAGTTGTTTGAATATATATGATTATTATATTAGTTAAAGTACTAATGTATGTGAATTGTTTATATGTTGGAAATGATGATCGAGTAGTTCGTGATTATAATCAAGATCAAAATGAACTGAATACGAGGGTTATAAAGATGATCATGGGATAAACTAGTGAGGCACCAGGTGAGTGCAACTTACTTATTTTTTTATTCGACATGAGGACTGCTTGCGATGAGCCAATCTCGAAGGTTATCAATTGAAAATAATTTGAATTATTTTATGAAATATGTTTATAGACTAAATGGGTTTTATATGATTTTGGTATGAATCACCAAAATTGTTTTATTCGATATTTTATTTCCTAACATGATAATATTTTAGGGTATGAACTGCCTAGATATGGTTTTATAAGAATTGTTTTATATTCGATTATATGGATGAATTGTTTTAATATGCAAATTAGTAATTGATTTAGAACAAAACTCACTTATGAAAATGAGGGTTAGTGGTATAGTGAGGTGCCATGAGGTGAATTGAATCTGAATATGTTTCTGATATGGCACCAATGTGGATCACTTGTGGTCTGACTCGATGTACCTTAGTGGTGCATGAGGTGGAGTGATTCAATGCATATGATTAGATTTATATGTGCATTATATGGAACCAAGATGGGTCACTCGTGGTCTGACTCAGGTGTCTTAGTGGTACACAAGGTGGAGTGACTCGGTGCAATATGTTGTGACAATAAATTTGTATATAGCGCGCTCACTTGTTATCTGACTCGCGTATCACGTATTCTCATGATAATACAGTGGGAAAATGTTTGATATGAATAAGAAAACTATAGATTTGAAACGATTATCTGATCTCATACAGAAAAGTACAGTTTTGAAATGATATAAACTGAAATAGAAAAGCACCGATCTAAAATGGCACATTACAATATGAATTACATATTTTTATAATAAATTCTTATTATGAGTTAAAAACTGATTTTATACACGTTTTATTTTATTAATGTTTGTATATGATATTGTCTGTTTTATACGTTAAATATTTTATTTATTTTATTTTACTTGGTTGTCTCATTAAGTGAGAACTTAGCGTGTGATTATTTCACATGTAGGTACAAGCTAGAAGGAAAAGTAGGGAGTGCATCAATGTCATTTATGAGGAATCAATTATGTCACCAGAATCAGTAAATATGTACATCATGTATGTTAATTTATTTGGTAATGATATGTATATTAAAGAAGTTTCTAGCTGCACTGATTCGAGTTTGTTTAAGATATTTTTGTTTAAGTTATGAAGGTTTGGTTTTCAAAAATACATTATTAATTATGAATATTAGTTTATTAAATCGTAATTATTTATGATAGAAATGATTTTCAAATCAGGCAGTTTTCTGACATTTTTGATTTAAGATATGATAAAGTAGAGAACTGTCTAAAGCACTATCTGAACTGAATTCAAAATTTGATATTTAAATATTAAATTATGATTTTGTGTGATTATTATTTTTAAAATAAAGAAATTTATTTTGAAATTTTAAAGAAATTGATTTTTATTGGTTTTCAAATAGGAAATATTTCGTATGATTGATGTGACATCTTTGACCTGTATACGGGTACGTATATGGGTTAAGGGTATTACAATTTTTGGTATCAGAGCTACATGTTTAGTCGATTCTCAGCCTAAATCGAAGAGAAAAAGTGTTAAAAATATATACATGCCACTACGATGTCTGAATTATTGATCTAGTGTGATTAAGTGATTCGATTAATGAGGCTGATTTTTTAGGTGAGATAGTATATGAGTAAATTCGATAATGTAACGATATAGTGAGAAATGTCAATATTAGTGATATTATTTGATATTTCTAAAAGGAAGATATGAATCATTCTTAATTTGAAAAAACTAGAGGAAACTCTAATTTACTATTCTAGAAAGGTTAGTGTTGTACGAAATTTTCTTCATGCAAAAAAAATAAATAATGTTATGCTAATGAGTGAAGAGAAAATTGAGACGAGATCATAGTTCACTCAATTGGAAAATAAGGATATCAATTTAGAGAAATGTTCGATTAGATTTGATTTCGAAATATAGAGTGACAGTTAGACGTTTTGGGGCAAAATAGGCAAGGTTAAGTAGCATATAAGTACCTATCGAGGATTTGGAATAATTTCAGTTACATATTAGATATTTTTGTTGTTAGGCTCTAATAGATAGTTGTTTAAAGTTAACGTTTCATAAAGGCTCGGAAAGATTTCGAGATTATGATAATTAAGAAAGAGTGTCGAGAAAAGGGAAGATTTTATGCGAAACAATCGTGATCGATAAAATGATTAATATTCATGATTAGAATGCGAAAACGAATCGTATCGATAATGACCGCTTAATAAGGATTGACGAGCTTCATAATTAAAAGTATAGTAGTTTTTTTAATTTAATTTTTAATCGTATATTAGAATTCGATGCGATTAATGCGAGTTTGACGAAATCTTTTTCAAATCAAACTAGTTTTTTGTTAATATTTACATGTTAGGGAATTGAATTCACAATCATACGCGAAAGTCAACGATAATTGTATTTTCTTAATGATATTTTGATTTAATTAAGATAAAGGAAGGACAAGAAGTAGAATTTCGAATAATGGTTCAAATTTTTTGAAAGGAAATAAAGGTAGAATGGTAGAAAGTATAATATATGTAAGAACCGTGATTCAGTAGAATTTCAAAAAGTTGTTCTGAATTTGAAATCTTTTGAAATTCGTTGATTATTTGAAAGATTCATAAATAAACTCTCATTGAATCCCTCCCCACTAACTAAGTTATTAGGAAAGGAATCAATATTTATTTGAATTGGTAAGAAACAAGGAAATGAAAAATATGCAATAGTAAGATCAGTTGGAAATTTATAGTTGAATGGTAAGTCGGGAAAGTCGTTATAAATTTTATAGAGAATATTTGAAGATGATTCTCATATGGTGAAATAGACAAATCAACTGAATTTCAATTGAAGTAAGAGCGAATTTATTTGGAAATGTGTATAAGGAGATAGAAAAAAAATTTAATTGATAATAAGTTAGGAATTGGAACAACAAGTTCTACTTAAAGTAAATTGTGTAAATTAGATTGAAAAATCCATCAGAAATTATACAAGTTGAATTAAAAGAAGTACTTTATATGGTTAGATACGTATTTGAATCCAGTTTCTGATGGATCAAGTGGAGAAATTGTAAGTATAAAGAATAATATAGAATATTGTTTTTTACAAGTAGCGTAGACTATCAGAGTCAGAAAAGTGCAGTAAATTTTGCAATCAGTAAAGATTACAAGTATTTTGAAGGCACCTCTCATACCTGTATGAGAAGGGTATTGGTGTAGGAAGAAAATGAAATTACCTATATTACAAGGAAGCTTTAAATTTAAGAAGAAAACTTTTCTAAGTTATGAGTAAAAGTTAATAGATACTGTACTTGTTTGAAGATAGTGGTATAATGGAAAGATAATAAGTGATGGATCAACAACATTGATCATAAAGAAGTATAAATTAAAATAAATAGAAAGGATAGAGACTTCCTAAAGATTATAAATGAGTTTTAAATTATGGATTACAAAGAAGCTAGCTTAGAAGTTGATATGTTACGCTGAAAATTCTATTTTGTATTGAAAGTTGTCAATTTTTAATTATTAAATGGAAGAAGATAGCATAACGAATGCAGGGGTAAAGTTAAAGTTTATTCTGTTAGAACAAAAGAAGAATATAAAAGTACATGTTAAGTATAGAACATGAAAACGAGGATATATTTGAGGATTATAGGATATGTTTGAGGTAGTAAAGAAATAAGAAAAGACTTTCACTCTAGAAGGAAATAAAAACATAAGGAATTAAAGAGAATGGTTTAGAAGACCAAGTATGGCAAGGGTTATAAACAAGTACGGTTTAAATGTCATTGGAAGGAGAGTAAACAATTTTCAATTCTCAATGGAAAAAGAAAAGCATGGATTTGAAACGATTATCCGATCTCATATAAAAAGTACAATTTTGCAATGATATAAACTGAAATAGAAAAGTACCGATCTAAAATGGCACAATACAGTCTGAATTACATATTTTTATAATAAATTCTTATTACGAGTTAACAACTGATTTTATACATGTTTTATTTTATTAATATTTGTTTATGATATTATATGTTTTATACGTTAAATATTTTATTTATTTTATTTTACTTGGTTGCCTCATTAAGTGAAAACTTAGCATGTTTGTGTTTCACATGTAGGTGCAAGCTAGAAGGAAAAGTAGGAAGTGCATCAACATCATTTCCAATGAATCAGTTATGCCACCATAATCAGTAAGTAAGGACATCCTATCTGTTAATTTATTTGGTAGTGGCATGTATATTAAAGAAGTTTTTAGCTACTCTGATTCGATTTTGTTTAAGATATTTTTGTTTAAATTATGAAGTTTTGGTTTTCCAAAGGACATTATTAATTATGAATATTAGTTTATTAAATCATGATTATTTATGATAGAAAAGTCTAGCAGTTTTCTAGTAGTTTTGATTAAGTTATGATACAATACAAAATTACCTAAAATACTATCTGAATTGAATTCAAAATTTGATATTTAGATATTAAATTGTGATTTTTATTATTAGTTTTAAAATAAAGAAATGTATTTTGAAATTTTAAATAAATAATTTTTTATTGGTTTTCAAATAGTAAATGTTTCGTATAGCTGATGAGACATCTTTGACTCGTATATGGGTATGTATATGGGTTAAGGGTGTTATACACGATCGGGGAACAACATATATGACTTGGGCCCCACAACTAGAGCCATATCACTTATCATCTACAAACAATGAAATGAGATCGGGATAACCGAAATTCAGATTAATGAAATGTTCAAAAGAAGAGTCCATGGCATTCTGGAATATCTTGTCACTGCTAAAAGCAAGGCTAATGATGTTACCGTATTTTCATTTCTCATCCATGAGTCGTTGAACATATTTAACAGGATCTTTCAATCCTTTTACACCAGAGTTTACCCGTTTTTCTGAGGTGAGATGCCATCACATCTCGTATCATTAACACACCATCAAGAAATATATATACCAAGCCGGATTTTTCCATGTGGACTAATCTCATAAGGTGGTTAGCAATCATCTCATTCTCCACGACAATAGTGATAATGACTTCAGTCTTGGCATCCAAGTAGTGTGCATCTCTCTCGGTTTCTTCGTTTAGATGAATCTCCAACTTCTTTAGATAGTCCCCACAATTACATTACTCAATAAATTTTTGACATTCATCCTTGTGAAACTCAACAAAAACCTCAAGAAATTGCTTCTCAGAATCCTTCTGATAAATAGAACATCCCATATCCATAAGCATATTGATTATAATGGCAGATCCAGAAATATTTTTAGGGTGGGCACAACTAAAATTTCATGATAGAAAAAACTATTAAAATATGTAATTATCGAAGAAAATTTAAATTTAAGGATGGTGAACTAATAACTTAAAACAAATTAAGGTTTAATTACAAAACTTTTAATTACAAGAGAATGTAAAACTTTTATTAATACACAATTCAATTGCAATATAACAAACTTACCCCGTTATTTTTTTTCTTCTCTACCTATAAGTTTTCTTACTCTAACACACTTTTTACACTCTTCACTACTCTAGTAACAATGATAAATCCCATCTCATATATATTTTAGTGTTCATTGGATTGTTGATACATGTCAACATTTTAGCTATTAATCTTGTAAATGTTGAAGATATTTTATAGATAATTCTAGATGTAATATCAAATGTTATAAATATCTAGATTATTTTATGAATATTTTTAGATATATATTATTTTAGAATATTCTCAAGATATATCACATAAATAACAATTATATATTTATATGGTGGCTCTCTAACATTAGCATTTTTAATGATAAAAAAGAAAATATTTTATTTTAAAATAAAAAATTAAAAAAATAATTTGTACAAAATCTTTTTAATTTGATACTATTAATTCTTCTCCATTATTCTCTACAATCGTACGCTGATAAAGCTTTTGTTTTCATATTCGTTAGATATTCGATATGACTTGACAAAATATCCTGGTGCAGTCCCTCTATATTAGCTTGAGTTTCTTCTTCTGCTTTCCCAATCAGATAAGGCAACAATGTCGACCTTGTATTGAATAACAATTGGCTGAAGATACCTCGTACAAAACAAGTTGCCTATAACGGGAAGTTCTATTGTGAGGCACCTAAAATAAGGCTATTAAATGGTGTGACCAATAAAAAAAATTAATAGGTTAAAAGTGGAGTACAAAATGTTATAAATTAGAATTGAAAAAGTTATCAGTCAGAGTAACATAACAGGTTGCACTAAAATGTTATATATGGTAAGAAAATATGTTATAATCGATAAATGTTATGGATACTATTAACATTTTAGGTTTCACCTAAAACGTTACTAGGGTTTAAGATGATGGTGCCTTGGACATTCTCACGATAAAAAATAAGTTAAAAGCTGAAAATGTTATGAATATATAAGAATTAAGTTAAGCCAAGAATGTCATGATTCACTAATAAATAGGTTGCCATATGTAATATTAATATTTTATTAAGATACGCTATATTCTAACAAACTTTTATGCTCTTCAAACCATTTAGGATTGAAACTTCGCAATTTATCATTATATTTCTTCTTAGGAAACTTGTGTTCTTTTGGTTGGGACCTTTCAACAAATAAGCCCTTCGAAGTTCTTCATGATCATTATGATAATATTCTATGATTTTTTTGTCTTTTTCAGGATCACCTTGAAGATTTTCAAAGTCAACTTCTAAAAATATTTTTTTTACCAAACATGAATTCTCTATCGTTGTCTTTCTTTTAAAATATTTTTTCATGGAGAAAGAAAAAACTAAAAAAATATATGTTGAATTATAACATAAAAATGACACATATAATGTAAAATAAGAAAGATATATTGTATACATTGTCATTTGTTTGTGGAGAATTCTTAAATTGATCAAGTAGTAACTTTATAACACAAATTAATTGCAATTCACAGCTATTATTGATTTATATTTGATTTTACAATACCATTATTAATTTACAACGTCGTACGTCCACCATTGCTTTATTATTTGATTTTAAATGATTGAATTATTTATGTTTGATTTAATTATTTATAGTGCTATATGTATAAATTAAAAAGTGGTATTATTAACCATATGTAGTGTTATATGTCTACCATTATTAATATTATTAAATTTAGATTTTATTTAGTGATTCAATATATGTTGATCAAGTATCTATAGATTTTAACTATTTAAAAGTTTTATAGATTTTAATCCTTTGATTGACTCAAATATATTATTTTAATTTTTGAAATGTATTTATTAATTAATGTTATAAATATAGATTTGATTATATGTTCATTTAGTATATGTAAATTTATAAATATCAAACATAATATCAAAATATATATATATATATATATATATATATATATATATATATATATATATATAATTTTAATATTATGTTTGATATTTATAAAATTTATTTTTGGTATATATTAATTAATATAATATTTTGATTTTTGGCAATTTGTTCATCATCATTTGATTCATGTGGTCTCAGAGAATCTTTGTGTACTTGTTGTCGTGAAGTTGCTCACCTTATGGATTCACGATCAGAGATATTCGCCGTCATATAGAAAATCTCAATAATGATTTGACCTTTCCTTTAAATTTTTTTTTGTTTTAGTTTCTTCTGTTAGTTCTTTTCTATTTTTTTTTTTTGCATGTTTGTAGATTTTTTATTAACAGAATTTTAGGTTGTGTTACAATTTTTTTTACAGATTACAATCTTATCATGTTATTGGAGTTTTTTGAGATTAACTCGGCTGAAATCTAGGAATAAGTAATGCTTTTGTTGTTTTTCGATATTAGATGCAAAGTGAATTTGGAGGGAGTTGGGTTGACTGGTTACAGATTGCTATTAGGGTTAAGAGTACTAGATCTGAATTGTATATTAAATTTGGGTTATCTTTTGACATAAATAAATCCAAGGTGAGTATAAAAATACCTAGAATCGACACAAATATAAAAATAATACTTAATAAACTAATTTGTGGGCGTGATGGCTCCGCCACTGTCTATTGGCCTTAGTTTTGAAGTGCTTTACAGGTTTCCACCTCTCGTTTTTAATGTATATTTTCCATTAATTCATGTGCTTTGCAGGTTTCTTGAAGCTCAAGTTTAAATCTTTTCTTTATGATATTGGCCTTTGGATATGAATTCAGAAATGCATATAACATGATTTTGCACAAATTTGATGACAAGCTTTACACTGGACTGGTTACAACTATGACTGTGCTACTCCAAGAAATATCGATATCTCTTGAGGCTGCACAAGGTGATTTGTTTCTTGAAGAACTGAACAGGAAATGGAATGACCACAACAAGGCCATCCAAATGATTCGACAAATATTTATGTACATGGAGAAGACTTATGTTGCAAATACTCACAAAACCCCTGTGTCTATGATCTGGGACTCAACTTGTGGAGAGATAATATTATACGTTCCGAAAAAATTCAGCCAAGGCTTCTGAGCTCACTTCTTGAACTAGTGCATCGAGTGCAAACCGGCGAAGTTATCGATCGTGGTTGATGAGGAACATAATCAAGCAGTGGCGGAGTTATATACTTTTTATGATGGACACGTGCCTAATCTAGAATTTAAAATTAGTTTATTAAGTATTATTTTTTATATATGTACTCACTTTAAAATTAATTTGTGTATATCCTAAATTTTTTTATACCCATCTGGCTTTATTTATGTCAAAAGATAACAAAATATGCCTATTATAAACATTATTTTTGTTTGAGTTTAAAAATTTCATTCATTAAGCCCGAATTGAAATAACACTAAAAATATATTTAGTTAAAACTCAAATTCAATATGAACCCAAATTTAATATACAATCCAGATTTATTACTCTTACCCCTAATAACAATCGGTAACTGGTCAACTCAATCACTCCAAATTCACTTTGCATCTAATATCGGAAAAATGACAAAATCATTACTTATTCTCAGATTTTAGCGAGATTAATCTAAAAAAACCCAATAATATGAGAAACTGTAATTTATAAAAAAGATTTGTAATATAAACTAAAACTCTAAAAAAAATCTATAAACCTGAAAAAAGATAGAGAAAAACTAACAGAAGAAACTAAAACTCTATTGGCAATAGAGTTTTGGTTGTAAATCTCATGAATTGCATGCTCGAGAATGTTCCAAGTCTTGTCTGCATATGTAGAATCCACCACGACGCGGTTCTTGAGTGCTTCTATTTGGAAAATGTCATTCTTCTGGTTTCCATGTTTCCTTTTTCTTTTGCTTATAATCTTGAAACCCGAAAGGAGCAAGAAAACAAAGAGAAAACAGATAATTCAACGATCAATAGGGAAGATGGTTATGGGAGGATTGACCAATAAATTCTTTCGTTGGGATTAGGGTTTGAAGATTGAAAGATTAACTCTTGATTACTTATATAGAAAAGGATGGATATAAACAGCAGAGAAAGCGATGAAAATGAAAATTGAAGCAGGTATTTATTATTACGTTGACATGGCGACGATGAGAAGAATGATCACTGAAGGTTGACAAAGCGACGATGAAAGCTGATAAAAGCAACTTTTTGGAAATGTTTCAGGAAGAATGGGATCTTGTATGTTATTATATATATAGAGTAAGAGCTGAACCCAAACTATTATAACTAGAAAACAAGAATGATTATTTGAAAACACAAGGTCAATGATCTGATTATTTGAAATGCAGCTGATAAAATATTAGCATTTTCTGCTAAAACTAGGCCATCATGCACCGCTTGCCGATGGCAGACCCATCTGTGTTGAGCTTTGACCACCCATGGGGGATGGGATCCACTTATGACTTAACTGTTATGTTTATAACTGGTCTGGAGGAATAAATTTAAGTGGTGTCAACAAAGCATGGAATTGATCAAAAGCTTTATGCATGGCTTCAACTAGGACATAATCATTCAATTACGGAGCTGATAGGTCAGACCTTACGCCGCCGCCACTGTTCCATCACCTTACAGTCTTTTAAGATATGGTTTATCATTTCCCTATGCTAATTGCAAAGGGGACATGTGTCCTCCTTGTTCATGCCTCGTTTAAGAGGAAAGGTTAATTCGCTGGAAAGATTTCATGCATGCATTCCCATAGGAAAAATTTAATCTTGGGAGCAAGTTTTGCCTTCCGTATCATGTTCCAATCGAGTCGGTCACCAACAGTAGGCTAGTTCATTTTAGGGTTCTTGAGGTCCCAACCTTCAGCTTGAGCATATTCACTCTGTATAGAAAATAATCCTTTGGCTTCAAGATTCCAGCAAATATGATCATATCTCGAGATTGCAAGGTTAAATGAGGTATTACTAGTTGGAAAATATATTAATTGTTGTAAAACAAATCGTTAGTAAATAATTAAGAAAGTATGAAGGTGATGTTAAATGGTGGTCTGCCTTTGTGACTCTCTTCCAATGAATAGGGAACCCTAAATACTTCCCTAAGTCATTTGTAGAATTCATGTGAAACAAATTTGTTCTCTAGCTAGGTCCTGTGGCTCTGGGAAGTATTAGGGGAACATAAGATTCTAGATATGTCCAGATTAATTCACTTTTTGTTCAATTCTTTGGTAAAAACTTCATAGTGCCAACTGCCAAGTGTTGATGTCATTTTTCACAAAAAATAATAATATCATCTGCGAACAAAATGAGATAGGCTTCGTTCCTAAATGTTTTAATCAGCTTCTAAGCTTTACTTATACATGGGAAACTTTACCCTGATTTACTTGATCCAATACCTGATATTAATTCAAACATGATAATCAAATTTGATCCGATATCGGACCCAAACCATACCTGATCCAAAATTTAGCGAAACTGAAATCAACCCGAACCGAAACCGAAATTAACCCGAACCAAAAGCAACCCGTATCGAAAGCAAACCGAACCGAAATTAACTTGAACCAAATTTTAACCCGATTCAAAAGCAACCCTAACCGAATTTAACCCGACCCGAAAGCAACCTAAACAGATTAAAATTGATAAAAGTTATTAAATGATAAAAGTTATTTTCAAGAATAAATTAATTTAAATAAAATTGATAATTTATTAAAAATATTATATTTATAATAAATAATAGAAAGTTTAAGAGGAATATAAAAGTAAGAATCTAATTGTAAAATTAAAAACAGTAATAAATAAATTTTACTTATCTTACTTGTTATTAAAATATTAGATTTATAATAAAAATAATAGAAAACAACTAAAATAATGGAAGTAATATTAGATTTATAATAAAATAATATAAAATTTATTTATGTTACGACTAAAACTTAACAAACAAAATTATGTATTATTTTTTTAAAATTTAATAAAATATTAAATTGATAATAGAAAATAAATTTAAAAAAAAATTATTTCTTTATCAAATAGTTCCCATTACAAACTTTTCACACGAGATCAATATAAAATTTTGATAACAAATTCTAACACGTATTATAGGACCATATTTGTGTCAAATTATCGATTTATCATCTCTAAATATTGCTTTAATTCAAAATATTGAACGATTGAGAATTAAAATTAAACCTAAATTATAAAATTAACAAATAAGAAAAAAGTATTTTTACAAGTATATATAAATTATTCTATATACGCTTGATTTTGATTAGACTCATAACCAATTCAACCCGAATTGACATGATCTAAAGGTTGACCTAAACCGAAAATCAACCGATTCGATATTGACCCGACCTGAAATCTAACCGATCTAGTATTAACCCAACCCAAAATCAATCGATCCGGTATTGACCCGACCCAATATTGACCTGATCCAAAAATCAACCGTTCTGATATTGATCTGAACCAGAAAATAACTTATCTAATAATCACCTGAACCGAAAATTAACCCTACCTGATACACGATCCGATTCACTGTACAACCAAACTAGATCCGAACCATACCCAATCTAAACAAAATTAAATCGAATTTAATCTAGACCCGAAATTATTCGCCCCGAAATAACTCGATCCAAACCTGATCCGAATGACATGTTTGCCACCTCAGTGTTGGTGAGAAAGCTTTTGAAAGCCGAGGTACTCCATACATAAATAAATATGACTGCCATAGTCGAGATGGAAACATAACTCATGATTAGAAAAGTAGCAAAAAAGAACTCTACTCTATCGTAGCTCTTTTCCATGTTGATTTTGATCATCATGTCCTCAATTCAGCCTTCTTTTTATTTGACCGAACGTACCGCTTCTTGAAAGATAATGGCATTATCAGTGATAACCGGAAAATGAAAATGTGAAAAGATAGGAAAATGTGTGTATGCTCTTAAAATCGTGTTTTACTGCCCTTCGTCTTTGTCAATTGTGTTAAGCATATTGTTGTGTTAGAAGAGCTTTTTAAGTTTTTTTTTATATCCATTTAACCTTAGATATAATACCCTGTAATAAATCCTAGAGTCAATTTTTTCTCTCCTTCACCGGCAAAACTCTGGCCATCGTCTTCCGGTAACTATTTTGCCATCTTAAACCATGTAATGGGCTTTTAGGGCTTGAACTTTTGGGACCAAAGCAAGGAGGCTCAAATTGATGGGTTGATGGAGCCTAGCTTCACAAGAGGCCAAGCTCCAAATTCTCTTCTTAACTTTCGAGGTAACCCAACGGGTCCGGTATCCTTGTAAGGATTGAGCGACCAGATGGCCTTAGCAATTTCAACATCACTAACACTAGCTTCTCCAATTGGAGGAAAAGAGAGTGAATTCCAAGCAAATCAAGTGTCTCGAATTTCACAAGCTTCTAGCTCTCTTCTGTAGTGTAAAGGCTAGTGAAAATTGTTGGATTAAGCCCAGAATCCCTTGGGTGTTGCTATAGGTGATAAATTTTGCGGTAGCTCCTTTTTTCCAAGACTCTGTTTATTTATTTATTTTTACAAACCTCAATCAAGTTTATAACTTTGAGCATTCCCAGAATGAAATTTTTTCCAGCTGTTTTTGCAAAGTTCAAGCGAAAGAAGGAATTTAAGGCCTTGATCGGTGACATTAAATATATAAATTTTAACAATGTTAAAGTCAAATTTATGAACCTTTTTTATGGTGTTCAGCTACTGGGGGTGGGGTGAGGGGAGACTTCAAGAAGTTTTTAGACCATAGGGCTTTACGCTCAAAAGGGTATGGATTTTGATGTTGTGGAACCTTTTTTGATTAAGGGGTGAATCCAAATTTCAGGACTTATAAGATTTTGATAGAACAACTTGTAAGGCTAGAGTTGGCAGAGAACGATTTGATGTGGTGAAAAGTTTGCTTACTGAAATAAAGGAAGATGGGTGTATTTGGAATAAATTAAGGAGGCAGAATTTGTTGGTAAGGCTGATGAATTTCTTACAAAAATGTTGAACGCCGGAAGGATCAAGAGTGTTGTCTCTTGTGAGGATAATAATGATGAGGATGGATAATAGTGTGGAAGAAGGGATTGATATTCATATGGTAAAATTGAAATCATGGTTGGATCCAAAAACTCTCGCAAATTCTTTAATATTAGGGATGAGTATAGGTCATGTTTCTAGCCAACTTGATCCGACTAAAAAATATACACTTTTATAATATAATAATAAATATTAAAAAGATGATTGGAGCAATGGTTGACAAAGAATGTAAAATCCATTTTTGCCGACTGGCACAAAGATTTAGAGGGAGGAAAAGTAATAAGAGAGAACAGAGGGGGGGGCATGCAGTTGACGTTCAAACAAAGATGAGCGCATGGGACTGCAAGCTGAACCAACTCCCCCCAAGCAAGAAATATGGCCATGTGGAAACCAAGTTTCAGCTCTTCTGTTTTATTTATTTTAGTTAATTTTATAATATTTTCTCTAATTATATCGTAGTTGTCAATAGAATATGTAAATTAAAAGAAAAAAGTTGGAGAACATGCATGGATCCACCCCATTGAAATGGGGTAGGCTTGAGCTTCCATGTGCATGGAAATTAAGGCAGTGAGAATAATGGCAACAGACGCAGTCAACGGTTTAAAAGGTTAAAAAGGGGATGAAACAGAACATTGTAGCAGCTATAGTTGTAGTATTTATTAAAGCGTCTGAAAACAATTCTGTGGTGATGAGCCTGCAGGAGCAGGGGGGTAAAAGGAAATTGTCTGCTAAAAAGTTGTTTTTCCAACAAATCATTACTACGTCTAATCAAATAAATGTGTTTATGTATGTTATTTATTACACAATCTTAAATTTTGCTTTTTATGTTGTTCTAATCAGTGTCCCTGAAATGAGATTTAAACCCTAATGCGAAATCATTAAGTGAAATGGTGAAGTTATAATGGTTTAGATGATATACCATATGATTTTAAAATTTGGTTAAGTTTTAAGAAGAAGAAAAAAGAACTGGTATGGGAATAAGCGATTGCATCAGTTGGGGTATGGTGGTGGAGTGAAAGACAACACAAGGGGAGCTGGCAACAGGAGTTCTGCTCGGGATTTTCATATCGCTATTCTTATCAGATGGAGCCATTTTAGAGTTGCAGAGAGGAAAAGAAAGGACCAAAACTGATGGAAGGGGAAGAGGGTTTGGTCCTGATGCACGATAGGTGTCGGTGGGTTAGGTAGCAACCCCTGATCCCGACCCCCTCTTTGCTCTTGGCCCCATCCCTCTCTCTCTTTAGATGCACATCCAACTCATTTCTCTTTTTCTTTTAACCCAGCCATCTAAAACACGACATCTTTCACATACCCCCGAGAAACTCTAAACTTTTTTGTCACCCTACCTCTTTTTTTATATCTATAGAACAATCACATTTCTTCATGCAATAGTACTATAACATTATCTTTTAACTCTTTCATAATAACCCACTCCACATTAATACATATATTAGGAACCAATCAAGCTTCTTGAAAGTTGCTTCCCAATCTGAAAATTTTATTTATGTCTAAAGTCAAGTCTCTTTATTGAGAAAACACTACTATTTGTTACTAAAGTATGGGAAAAAAAGGATTGTACCAGGCAGATGACCCTCAAATTATTGGAATCACTCCATGAAATTGTTTTCAGAGTCATCACATTATCATACATAATTTATTAAGCAACCATCTTTAGAGGCGGTGAACAAGTCTAGATTCGAGAAAAAAAATCATGTTTTAATTTCACTAAAAAAATTTCAAATTCGAATTGAATTATAAAATAAAAATTAAATAATTCAAAAATTTTAGTTAGCAGTAGATTGATTTTTCAAGTTTAGGATCTCAACTCTTACAATATTTATATTGCATATGAAAAAAAATATAAAGAAAAATTTTAACTATACTAAATCAAATATACACCCGTAGCCACCTTTCCTCCTATTTGCCCTTTTTCTTCTTCTTTTTCTTCTTCTTCTTATTCTTCTTACCGTAGCCACTGTTCCCCCTTATATACTAAATCAAATATACACCCGTCTTCTTCTTCTTTTTCTTCTTCTTCTTCTTCTCCTTCTTCTTCTTTTTCTCCTTCTTTTTCTCCTTCTCCTTCTTCTCCTTCTCCTTCTCCTTCTTCTCCTTCTCCTTCTTCTTCTCCTTCTCCTTCTCCTTCTCATTCTCCTTCTCCTTCTCATCCTCATCCTCATCCTCCTCCTCCTCCTCCTCCTCCTTCTCATTCTCATTCTCATTCTCCTCCTCCTCCTCTTCCTCCTCATTCTTCTTCTTCTTCTTTTTATTCTTTAACGTATTGCATATAAAAAAATATAAAGAAAATTTTTAACTATACTAAATCAAATAAACACTCGCCTTCTTCTTCTTCTTCTTCTTCTTCTTCTTCAACGTATTGCATATGAAAAAAATATAAAGAAAAATTTTAACTATACTAAATCAAATATACACCCGTAGCCACCCTTCCCCCTAGCTGCCCTTCTTCTTCTTCTTCTTCTTCTTTAACGTATTGCATATGAAAAAATATAAAGAAAAATTTTAACTATACTAAATCAAATATACACCCGTAGCCACCCTCCCCCCTAGCTGCCCTTTTTCTTCTTCTTCTTCTGCTTCTTTCCGTAGCCACCCTTCCCTTAGCTGCCCTTCTTCTTCTTCTTCTTCTTCTTCAACGTATTGCATATGAAAAAAATATAAAGAAAAATTTTAACTATACTAAATCAAATATACACTCGTAGCCACCCTCCCCCCTAGCTTCCCTTTTTCTTCTTCTTCTGCTTCTTCCCGTAGCCACCCTTCCCCCTAGCTTTCATTCCCCTAGCTGCCCTTCTTCTTTCTTCTTCTTCTTCAACGTATTGCATATGAAAAAAATATAAAGAAAAATTTTAACTATACTAAATCAAATATACACCCTTAGCCACCCTTCCCCCTAGCTGCCCTTCTTCTTCTTCTTCTTCTTCTTCAACGTATTGCATATGAAAAAATATAAAGAAAAATTTTAACTATACTAAATCAAATATACACCCGTAGCCACCCTCCCCCCTAGCTGCCCTTTTTCTTCTTCTTCTGCTTCTTCCCGTAGCCACCCTTCCCCTAGCTTTCATTCCCCTAGCTTTCATTCCCCTAGCTACCCTTCTTCTTCTTCTTCTTCTTCTTCTTCTTCTTCTCTTCTTCTTCTTTCTTCTTCTTTCTTCTCTTCTTCTCTTCTCTTCTTCTTCTCTTCTCTCTTCTTCTTCTTCTTCTTCTTCTCTTCTTCTTCCTTCTCCTTCTCTCTTCTCCTTCTTCTCTCTCCTCTCTTCTTCTTCTTCTCTTCTTCTTCTTCTTTTTCTTCTCCTTCTCTTCTCTTCTTCTTCTTCTTCTTCTTCTCTTCTTCTTCTCCTTCTCTTCTTCTTCTTCTTTCTTCTTCTTCTTCTTCTTCTTCTTCTTCTTCTTCTTCTTCTCCTTCTTCTCTCCTTTCTTCTTCTTCTTCTTCTTCTTTCTTTCTTCTTCTTCTTCTTCTTCTTCTTCTTCTTCTTCTTCTTCTTCTTCTTCTTCTTCTTCAAACTTAAATCTAACGTGGAACATATTGCACTTCAAACTTTATCTTGAATGATTTGGAGATATTTTTTAATAGTGTCAATGAAAGAATTTTTGTACAATGTAATTTATATTTAGTGATCAAACAAGGATGATATTTTTTATTATTTATAATTCATCTCAAGTTTAATTAAATAAATTAGAGATTAGATAATACTTCAACATTATGGTAAGAGTTTTAAAATGATTTAATTTAATGATGTATATCTTAATTAATTTAATTATAAATATAAATTATAATTGACTATCAATTATTTAAAAATGAATGCTCAAATATGTTTATAAACAACTGCTCGAATATGAGATTCTAGGGATAATAATCATCCAGAGAACAATTAAAATCAATTAGTTTTATGAAAAATAATTCAAGATTTAAATAATAATTGAATGACATATCATACCATTAACTCAAAACATATAAAATCTCTGTATTCTAACGAAATAAACCCATCTTCATATAAAAAGACTAAATAAAACAATAGACTCATCATATAAGCATCTATCTCTCAGAAATTGATAGAAATTGAAATAGTATTAAAGAAAATTTTAGTTTCTTTTGTTCCTAGAAGCTAAAGGTTGAAGTTGATCAGGTATATAAGCTATCGATTTTCCACAAAACTCAGCATCACCTTCAAATTCAAAAAATTTCATGCTCTATGTCTTGTCATGGGATGGCTTTTTTCCCAGCAGATTTCATGCTCCAAGTCCAACCTCCTCATGATCAAGAAGATCATCAACGCCCCACTAATTCCATCGATCAAATTCTCCCTCAGGAATTCCATGGTACTACTCCATTTTTCTTCATGCTTATCATATGATCTTGTTTTGTCCGATTCCTGGTTTTGATTTTCTGGGTGCATTACCATAGGTGTTGCACCGTTTCCGGGGAAGAGATCAATTCCATTTCCAGGGATAGATGTGTGTGACGAGGCAAACGGTGAGGATGATTTATCAGACGAGGGTTCACAGGCAGGAGAAAAGAAGAGGAGGCTTAACATGGAAAAGGTGAAGACATTAGAGAAGAACTTCGAGTTAGGCAACAAGCTCGAACCTGAGAGGAAAATGCAGCTGGCTAGAGCTCTTGGACTGCAACCCAGACAGATTGCTATTTGGTTTCAGAACAGAAGAGCCAGGTGGAAAACCAAACAACTGGAGAAAAATTATGATCTTCTTAAGAGACAGTACCAATTGATCAAAGACGATAATGTCGCACTTCAAGCTCACAACAAAAAACTCCACGCACAGGTAATCTATTTATTATGATTAGTTTGACTACTTCGTAAGTTCATTAATGTGGTTGTTGTGTGCAAGTAGATAATGACACTGAAGAGCAGAGACGGAGCAAGTGAATATATCAACCTGAACAAAGAAACCGAAGGCTGTAGCAGCAATAGAAGCGACAACAGCTCCGATGTGAAGTTGGATATGTCGGTATCGGCACACGAGAGGCCGTTAACGACACTAGTGTTCCAGTCAGCATCGTCGAATTTGAGCCACGATGATCATCATAATCAGCCACCTCAAATGGTTAAAGAAGAAAGCCTCATCACCAACATGTTCTGCACCATGGAGGATCAAACCGGGTTTTGGCCATGGCTCGACCTACAACAGCAACAACATCATTTCAATTGAAGTTTGTTTTTAGAAATCAAGAGTTTGCTAAGTAAATTGCAGTGCAGATTGGTTTGCAGCAGCTCTAGCATGGGCCATGAAAGAATATAGAAAGGTGATTCCCTTTAGCTACAGGTTTTTTAATTATTGTTTCTTTTTCTTCTCCTTCTTGCTTTGAAATCATCTGTGTGTACTGTGGAGTGCACTAGTCCCTTGTAACGATAATTCCCCCCCCCCCCCCGATTTCATCAGTAATTGATCAGTACTAGAGGGTAAACGCCAAAATATATAATCCCAAGTTGATAATCTTAATTTAAAATTTTATATACAAGAAAAAGGAGAGTATCCAACTCACATTCCGAGGGAAGAAGATGACAAGCATGTACATGAAGAGTGGAAGCAAACAAGGGGTGCTGGAAAGGGTCGTTTTCCTGAATATCCACCCATTTCTTCTTTAATTAATTTACGAAAATTTGAACAAAAAACCCTAGATTAAGACGTAAAATCAATTTCATTTAAAAATGTTAACACGTTAGTTGATTGTTCATGTTTAAAATTTAACTAAATAAAATATTTAATTAAACATAGTATATTTTCTTAAAAGAAATATCATTATTAATGGTATGAATAGGAAGGTTGTAGTCTTGGATAGCTCATTTTTTTTAATGAAGGAAGAATCAAAATCGATGATGATTTAGAGAAAGGAGAGAAACGAACTGAAAAAGACGATGAACAATGTGTCTAAGGTTCAAGATCCTTTTTTCTGCTTTGTTTGTGTTAGTATATATGTCGCTAACATCATGCAATAGGATGATTGATGTCAATCATAGAATTGATGTTCATTGCTGAGTTGACAAGTGGATAGATCCAATTATCAAATAATAAATTTAGTTGGTAACATAGATTAATAATGTTCATATCAAAGGAGTGTAACCAAACAGAGAAAATAACAAATTATATTCGGCTGAGCTTTAAGATATCTTAAGAAAAAATTTGAAAATCTAAGAAATCTTTATAAGGAAAAGTGATAATAAAAATATATAAAATTATAATTTACGGAGAAGATAGAACATATATTAACATATTTAAAAAGGATTCTTATATTATATTTATAAATATGGATGGTATGGTTAGAATGAGAAGTGGTAATCGTATATTATGTTACATTACGGTTTGAAGGTAAGTTATCACGATCTAACTTAATCCCGTGTTTTATCATAAAAATCAGATTCAACCATTAAACATACATTGAAATTATTCTTTTTTATTTTATTTTATTAATTCAGAATAAGTAAAATTCGAGTCCTCAAGGAACAATTCATTCACTACGGAGACCACTTGGTTCGGGTAAAATTATTCATTTCAAATATTCATTTATTACTTAAAATTTCATCATCTTCTAGTATTCATGTTTTCGGCATTAGGCATCATCTTAGTACATTTGTAACCTTACTATAATCAATTGAATACTAGAGTCCTATTTTCACAACACTTTGATGAATCATTCTCCTTCTCTAAGTAATTGTCAGTGGCATCCCGAAGCAATAAGTAGATATTGATATAAATCAAGACTTGAAACTCAACTAGTCTTTTGGAGTCAGCCAGATAAAACCCTAATTTCACACAAACAAGTTAATGATGTAATTATAAATTAAACGCGACGTTTAAGTAAAAAATATTATTCAACTATACTTTTTATTATGGGATCATGTGAAGAGATTTGAAATAATCTTCGAACAACACGCAGGCTGCAACTACCGACATTTGGCGAGCAGAGTTTTAAAACAGCATTTATATTTGATGTATACATGTTATCGACTTATCGGTATCTAAATTTATACATAGATAATAAATTATATAGATTTATACATGATTAATATATTAAATATAAACACTACAAAATATTAAAAGAAAGTTGCACTTCTTAAGATACAAGTGAAAATCTAATGCGCTAAACCATGTGTAACAGCATTGACAGTACGACAGATATATTAAACTAGTATATTGATGTAAATAAATAATAAGCGGCGGTGCTTCATGTAAATGGAAGTTTACCATGAACAATTTATCTGCGGAGTTTAAACCCAAATAAACGTTCATTACAGTAAAATGGGTATTTAACGGCGGTTTTTGCGGAGTTTTAAAAACAAACGTCTCTAATTTTATGCATAAAGCGGCGTTTAGGGGAAAATGCCACAAAATAAAAATATTAGTGACGTTTTTAATAAAAACACTGTAATAGACAAATATAAGAAGACGTTTTTATGATAAGGACCATTATAGTTGCGGTAGTTTCCTCTAATACCTAGGCTTCAAAAACTTTTTATGTCTTCGAAGATTGTTGAGTATATGAGGTGGCATCATGATGGACGAACCGATGATGGGTTATTAAGTCATCCTGCGGATTGTTTAGCTTGGAAGTCATTTGACAAAAAATTTTCAAGTTTTGCAAGAGATCCTCGAAATGTTAGGCTCTATCTTGCATCTGATGGGTTTAATCCTTTTAAAATCACAAGTACTTCGTATAGTACTTGGCTTGTTCTGTGTATTCCCTACAATTTGCCTCCGTGGATTTGCATGAAACAATCATTGTTTATCTTATCAATGATAATCCCCAGTGAGAAAGGTCATGAAAATGATATTAACATCTATATACAACCTCTTTTTAAAGAGTTGAAACAATTATGAGTGGATGTTGAAACAATTATGAGTGGATGTTGAAACATATGATGTGTTGAAGAATGAGAACTTTAATTTATGTGCAGCTTTATTATGAGCTATTAATGATTTCTCTGTTTATGCAAATTTATCTAGTTGGAATACCAAAGGTCTTTATGTTTGTCCTTGTTGTGCTACGCATACATCTTCAAAATGGTTGTATAATGGAAAGACGTTCTCTTACATGGTACATCATTAGTGGTTAGGTGAAAATCACATATTTAGATATAAAAAAATATATGTTTGATGGTACTGAAGAGTTTAGAAAAGCTCCTGAGCAAGCAATCGGGTCTGATATCTTGTCAATGTTGAAACATGTCAAGTTCACTTATGGAAAGATGAATCAACTATCGAACATGCGATCAAAGTAAAAGACAAAACAAATGAATGATCATGATGTTGAACAACAAAGTGATGATGAGTCTCATGAAGAGGATGATCCAAATGAGGTGGATTTGTGGAAAAGAGAAATATTTTCTTTGAGTTGCCATATTGGAAGGATCACATTTTGAGACATAATCTTGATGTCATGAATATTGAGAAGAGTGTTTTGTGAAAATATTATCGGAACAATTCTCAATGTAGATAGTAAATCTAAAGAGAATCTAAAGAGTCAAATTGACTTAGTTGACATCATAATTCGGCGTGATCTTCATTCTCGATTACTTCCTAATGGAAAATCTTGATTACCGCCTTCTATTTTTACGTTGTCGAAGAAAGAAAAAAAGTGTTTTGCATGATGTTGAAGGATGTAAAGGTCCCATACGGGTATACATCAAATATATATCGATGTGTCAGTGTTAAAGATCATAAACTTTATTCTCTAAAGTCACATGATTATCATATATTGATGCAAGATTCACTGTCAGTTGCTTTACGTGGTTGTATGTCGAATAAGGCGACGTATTGTATAATTGAACTTTCCAATATTATGAAAGCTATTTGTGGGAAAGTTCTAATGGTTGAAGAACTTGAGAAATTGCAAGATCAAGTCCCCTTGACTTTATGTAATCTGAAGAAGATATTTCTACCTTCATTCTTCACAATTATGATGCACTTATTGGTTCATCTCCCTCACGAAGCTAAAATTGGTGGACCAGTTATATATCGATGAATGTATCCTATAGAGAGGTGATAATGGACTTATATGTATTCAATTGCTATTGAATATATCTTTTAATTACAACTATTAATATAATGTTGTGTTGTGTTATGTGCCTAGGTTTTTGTGCAAGTTGAAGTCTTACTGTCGTAATAAGTGATATCCAGAAAGATCAATTGTTGAAGGGTATTTTGTAGAGGAGTGTATGACTTTTTTTCTTTAGATATTTGGATGATGTTGAAATAAAGTCGAATAGGCCACATAGAAATGAAATGTGCAATTTGAATAACTTAGTTGAGACATATTTGTTTGGAAGTTACGGTGAACCACTCGGCAAAGTTGAAATTGCATAACTAAATGATAAGTCTTGGGTACAAGCACACTGATATGTTCTTTTCCATTATGATTCAATTGATCCCTTACGCAAGTAAATTTTTCAATTAAAATTCTAATGTTTCACTTAATCTTTTATATTTCTCATTTTTAACCATTTAATCTACTTTATAGTGATTTTAAAGAAGTCTTAAGATTTCGTTCGCACAAATCAACGAGAGATTCATAAATTATTCATAGAAACTTTTCATGAATGGTTAGAACAGACGATAAGCAACTAAATATTTGCACCACACGTAAATAATGTATAACTCTTCTTCTTTTAATATATTGATATAAATGCTAACTAATTCACATTTTACGCATAATAGGTTTGAAGTAGGAGGGAAATTAGTGAAGAGGTTAAATGGCTTTCTCAAGGTCCAAATAGAATTGTTGAAAAATATAATGTATTCATCATTAATGGGTTTAGGTTTCACACGAAATCTCGTGAAAGATTACGAATGACACAAAATTGTGGACTAGTTGTTACTTCTTCAACTACAAGTTATGCAAGTACTAGAGATAATCATCATGTGGAGGGAGATGTAGAATATTATGGAATCCTTACACATTAACAATTAGGTTTTACAATGATGAATTTCTCTCGATTAATTCACACTAGTCTACAATTGATGGATAAGCCTTATGTATTTTCTTCTCAAGTCAAACAAGTTTTTTATTGTCACGATCTAATGGATGAGGGTTGGTATGTTGTACTCCGCAATACCCCTAGAAACTTGATAAACATCGAGGATGGAAGTAGATATGACATTGAAACAAGATCAGAAACTTTGCCTTTTGTCACACAAAATTTAGATGAAACTATCACTAGTATTAGTTCACAATTCCAAAGGGTTCAGGTTGACATGGATGAAGATCTTTATGAAAAGTGATATGACATAACAATGTAGTAAGATATTATATCTTAATTTATTAATTTATAATATATTCATTAATGGTATTCTTGTAACTAGTTACTAATATTGTTATTTGTTTATTGTAGATATTATGCCTCAGAGGAAATTAAATGATATGTGGATTGTTCGAGCTCCTCAGGAGGAGGATGAAACAAATAATGAAGAATCAATTGGTGGTGGATCTTCAGAAGTTCTGAATACAGTTGAAGAAACTATAGAAATTGAAGGTAATGTTTGATAGTTTATTTAAATGGTGGTTGATTTTTATTGACTTGATTTTGAAAACTTACACTCAATTATTTCTTATGTAGTTGAAAATAGTCAAAGGCTCAAGAGTAGAGGTCTCACGATAATGAAGTAATTATATGAATTTCTTCTTGGGGATCGCGTGAAAGTTTTGAGTAATGATGTTGGCCAACCTATTGGGACAGAAGCGTGTGTTTTAGCTAGTTACTTAGGCATGATTGTACTCAATGTTAATATTCTACCGATCAATTTTGAGTCATGGCGTGAGATGCCGAATAGTAACAAAAATAAGGTTGTGGATTGTATTAAGGTAATAATTTCATTGTAATAAATAGTTCATTATAATTCAATAGTAATTTATATTTACTTTTGGCACTTGTGTTATTTGTAGGATAAATTCTCTCTAGAGGTCTCAGATAATTATCTGAAGCAAGCATTAGGAAATAAATGGAGAGACCACAAGAGTTCCTTAAAAAAGGAATATTGTAAGAATAATCTCAGCCTAGAACAAAAGTTTCAAAATGTCACACCTGGAATGCTCAGGTATCAATGAGAAGATGTAGTCAGGTTTTGGAGTTCAAATAAAGGAGAGGTATGATGCACTTTTAAAAAATAATATTATGTCACTATAATATTAACTTTATAAGTCATGTAAATTTTAAATTGTAGGACCGCGAGCACGTTGGTATTTCTAGCAGACAACAACAAGATCTAGACTTTTTGTGGCGTTTGTTTCTTAAACGCTGTTAAAAAGCAAGATCTATTGCGGCGTTTTGTGTTTAAAAATGCCGCTAACGCTTGCGGCGTTCGTTGAACCGGCGCTTCTTGCGACATTTTTTTTTGTGTCGGGAGTGTTTTTTGCGGCATTTAAAAATGTCGCTATAGAACTAAAAAATCTCAATAAACCAATTCTATTGTAGTGGTTCAACCTCTCAACAATGAAAACACAAAAGGAAGAAAAAGAATCGAACATAACATATCCGTAAAATTAACATTGCATGGAAGAACATGGGTAACCGCTTGAATAACCGTTGAGAGTAAAAGACTTGAATGAATAGCATACAAGAGGAAGAACCCTAAGCTTCCAATACCATATGCCATTAATTTAAATTATTTGATCTTTGACTGTTGATATTTTATCATTAAATTAAATTGTATTTAAGTTCAGATAGATCAAAATAAAATTTTAAGTTTATGTAATGTAATTATCCTTGTGAGGTGTGTGTGTGTTTTTAATTTTTTTATCAAATAAAGTGCAGGTGAAGTGAGGTTCACTGAATCATGCCATGTCCAACCAAATCATAAATCCTGTTGGTTAATGCATGCATGAGATGTGAATATTCCATTTTAGACGTTTCCATTCCAATTAGCCTTACGAAACGCTTCATCTAGCTCTAATTGCTTTTTCATCACCTTTGATATGCGTTTTTCCCCTACCAACCATATATAGTCATAGTTTTCCATTAAAAAAAAGGAAATGACCATCCAGCTCAGTTGATAGAGCACAAGGTTCTTAACCTTGAGGTCGTGGGATTGAGTCCCACGGAGGGCATTTCATAATTCGGAGGTCTCTTACGGAAGCTGCTCTCAACCTGGTGTTAGGGGTAGCCTACTATCTTACCTCCCCTTACCCCATATATATGGGAAAAATGGACAGCCATTTTTTTTCCATTAAAAAAAAGAATAATCATAATTACGAATGCTTGTGCGGTTGTGCCGTTCTATATGGTAGTTGTGTACATTATAGGCGTAATTTGTTTCTAAAATATATTTTTAAATTATGAATGCGGTTTGGTGTGACAGTGACTTATAAACGGTTACTATAAAACTGTGAGGCTGCGTTGGTGTAACTTAGTGGCGAATGTTCGGTGTACATTAGGGTTAGGGTAACCACTTGTCAATCTTGAAAATTTTTAAAATCCAAATTTTATTCTTAAAATTTAATTTTTTTTAATATATGTGTGTATTCACCCTAAAATTTTATATTATTAATATATGTGTCAACTCTAAAAAAAAATTCTAAATCTGTAAGCGGTGCAACTTGACTATGTTTATACTCAAAGAATGATTATCTTCTATTCTTTACTAAGCTTTTAAAACGTTACAGGGAATTTTTATTTCCTACCATTTTCAAAGCGTTTTCAGAATCACATTACACCGGCCGGGTACCCATTTCAACATGAAACGTGAGACATGCTTTGATAAAACTAAAACAAATAATTTTTTGACCAATTTCGACAGTGTAATTGTTCAATAACCTGATAAGCCGCTGGAAATCAGTCACTTTAACGCTTATAATGCCTGCTTCAATTGGTATAGCACTTTAAATAAATAAATAGTGAACCTTCACTTCGATAAAAAGGAAAGAAGCAGGACGTACTTTAAGCCTTCTAATTACCATCCCTTCGCTAGTAGTTTAACTATACCTTGCCATGCCCTATACCCTGACACCCCGAATGATCGCATCATCGTCCTTCTTCTTCTGGCCATGTGTTGTTTACAGCCATGGATTATGCAGATGCTGATGTAAGTTCCATTATTCTTCTTGAGCTCTATTCTTGTATTCACTATCTCATCACTTTCATCCATGAAAACGAAATTAACACAAGGTTGTGCCATATGATTCTCAGTGGACAAATCATGGGGGCGACCTAAATAACAGAAGGTATGCGGTGGAGAAGTGTTTTCAACTCGTTAACAGTCAGGAACTTAGCATTAAGATGGTCATTCTATGCTGGCAAGGACATAACAGCAACTCAGCGGTTGCAAATGGAGTTGTCTACTTCCATCATGGAATGGATATTTGTATGCGGTTAATGCATTCAACGGTGGTTTAATTTGGAAGCAGAATCTAAGCGAGTTAACTGGACGATCCGGCACCGGAGTTGTCGTAAATGTTACCGTCTCAAGATCAACCCGACAGTTGACGGGGACCTCTTGATCGTAGGGATATACGGACGGCGGTAGTGATTGCTCTCGCACGAGCAACTGGGAGACTCGTTTGGTCTACTACACTAGACCCGCGTCCCAGGGTTCTGATCACAGGATCTGGAACAGTTTACATGGGGTTAGTCACCTACGATTTGCATTTCAAGTGCTTCTTGTTTGCCAATGATTAATTAATATATTATTCATCTGATTGTCCTGCAGGGCCTTCTATGTAGGAGTTTCATCTCTAGAGGAAGGACTACCACCAGAGCAATGCTGCACTTTCAGAGGCAGCGTCGTAAAGCTAGCCATCCGGACCGGTGCAATCTTATGGCAAACATATATGCTTCCAGATAATGGAGGCAGATTGGGAGGATATGCAGGAGCAGCTGTATGGGGAAGCAGCCCTGCAATCGATACAAGCAGGAGACTAGTTTATGTGGCGACTGGGAACTCTACACAGCTCCTGCTGAAGTTTTAAAATGTCAAGAGGCGCAAAACAATCAGATGCTAAACCAAGTCATCCTGATCAGTGCATAGGCCCTGATACAAATTACGACTCGGTTGTAGCCCTGGACATTGATTCGGGAAGGATCAGATGGTCAAAGCAATTGGGGGGCTATGACGTATTTTATTTCGCTTGTTTAGTTCCTAACAACCCTGACTGCCCCGGGTCCTAATTTAGATGCAGACTTTGGAGAAGCCCAATGCTCCTCACTATAACGTCTAATGGAACATTTCGTGATGTTGCGGTCGCTTTGCAGAAGAGTGGCTTTGCATGGGCTTTAGACCGAGATAATGGTGGTATAGTTTGGTTTAATGTAAGTACGAACAAAAGGCCATTCTATAGTCACAATAGTACACCTCATTTGATGATGCTTTGTGATCTAAAATTTGAGTTTATCAGCTGGCTGGACGGGTGGGAAGGAGGGAGGAGGAATATGGGGCGCAGCCACAGATGGAAGAAGAATTTACACCAACATCGCGAACAGTGATCGGCAAAGCTTCATGCGCACGCCATCTAACCAAACAACTACAGCAGGAGCATGGGTAGCTTTGGATGCTAATACGGGAGATGTCCTATGGGCACGGCAAACCCAGCAACGACACTGCCCAGGCGCCTGTTACACTGGCCAACGGCATCTGTTCGTAGGTTCCGTAGCTTCTGACGGACCGATATACGCCATCGACACCAACACAGGAAATGTACTATGGACCTATAACAGGTGCTACAGTGTATGGTGGAATATCGGCTAGCTATGGGTGCATTTACCTGGGAATGGTTATACAGTTGGGTGGCAAAGTTTCACCCTACTTGGACTCCAGGAACTTCACTTTATGCATTTTGTGTAGCCTGAGTTTGGCAAAACCTGCCACTATGAAAGAAGTAAGCACTATAAACAGATGAGAAACCATTAGTCCAACTGTGGCACTACTATGAAATAAAATTACAAAAATTCATCCCAACTTCTTAAAATCCTCATATATATAGTAATATTTAATAATAATTATGACCTTTGCCTTTACTAGCAAGTGCCATCATAATGCATACTCTCAAACAAATCATATAAGGAGGATATAACAAGTAAATAAAAATTAGTACCATCAAATAATTATTTGAATATAATTCAGTTATATGTAATATATTTAGGGAAAAGTATAAATGTTCCTTGATTATGGGTACTACTTTATTAAGTCCCTCAAGTATTAAAAGTTATAAAACGGTCATTGACTATAGAATGTTATTTGTTAAGTCATTCGACTATTAAAGTTATAAAATGGTCATCGACTATTTATTATTTTCTAAAATTGTCCTTTTCCGTAAAAATATTCACAGTTATTTAAGCTAGAACAAACATAATGATTGGGATATGATACTAGTTTAAGATTCTGAGATCAAATTTTATCATATCATAATTAGTAAGTTAACGTTCAACTCAAAATACTGTCAATTTTTTAACAGAAAATGACGAGTTTAGAACATAATTAATAGTAGGATAATCATTTTGTAAATTTTAACAATCGAGGGACTCAAGAAAACAAAACTCTACAGTTAAAAAACTATTTTATAACTTTTAATAATTGAGAGAGTTATAAAACAATATCCCATAGGTGGGGACGTTGCGCACGTTAGCCTACATTTATAGTTGCCGACCACAAGTTCACTCTCACTACTACACTCTAATGGATTACACTTCTAATGGAGTCGTGAGTTTTCTCTTTTTTTCTTTTGGATTTTATTTTTTTTCCGCTGAATCAGTGATGCTTCTGCTATTCAGTTTCGCTTCATTTATTTATTTGACTTTATGTTAATGTACTCGTAATTGAACCAACTTTACCAACTCGTCTAGGGAAATGCTGTTCTTTTTATCTCAATTTTGAATTTATTTAATGTTTGTTGAATTTCATTCAGCATTTTATTTACTTACTAGTGTATAATATCTTTTTGTTTTTACTAATTTTAATCTGTAAGGCTCAGTAATTCCTTTGATCTTTGTTTCATGTGTTTGCATGAATAATTTTGTGCTTGATATAGAGATTTATCGTTCTGGTTCTTCTTTACTTCACGGGTACCTTTTATCTAGTTTTGAATTATGTCAGGCAATCACATCAACTGGGACTAAGAAAGGCGAATTGCTCTTGGCTGATGTAACACTCAGCTGAAGAACAAGAACATCACAACTGATGTGAAGGTCGACACTAAATCGAATGTAAGTTGTGCAGTGCTTTTACAATTCAGTTGGGTTATATCTCTAAGGACTTATTAATAGTTGTTACATCCTGTTGGGGTATGTTACTCTCGTGTCGTGAATACAACAACAGAGGCTTTTGTACCTTACAAATGTACAAGGTGTTATTTCCCTTTTTAATTTCAAACCATGGCACTGGGCCTTTGTTTTCTATTGACATTTGAAATTATTGTAGCATTGGATATTATCCATTTTGAGTTTGGCTTTCACTTTTTAGCTTTTCTCCACTGTTACTGTTGATGAACCTGAACCAGTATTGAAGACCATCTTTAGTTTTGTTGTTCCTGATCAAACGGCAAGGTAATTGCGACTTTCTTACCCCTGTTCCTGTCATGAGTTCGTTTTGCTAATAACAAAGTTGTCAGCATCTTCATTTAAGCAACGAGGTGTAGCTAGCTATATGTACCCCTTCTGTTAAATTATTATAGTTTGTACGAGTAATATCTGCCTTTATTGTTGTGACAGGTTGAGCTGCAATACCAGCTTGAATATGCTGGCATAACTGTTGGATCATAAACTGATTCATTATGGGAGCCTAACCTAAATTCAAACTAAATTGATGTCATTATTACATCATTTAATTAAAGATGTCATTGCTTACATCATTTAAATAATGATGTCATGCTTACATCAATTTAGTTAGGTGATAGTTAGATATTTGTTTAATTTGTAATGGTTTAAATTAGTTTATTTGTGTGGTGTAGGATTGTTCTTGAGTAGTATAAATACCTTCCCCATTTTAGTTTTAAGCATCAAGAAAAATTAAGAGCTTTTAAAGTCTTATAAGAGTGAGTTGTAGTTCTTGTTTTGAGTGAGAGTGCTCTTGTAATATTTGTTTGAGTTTCAATAAAAGTTGTTTGTGTGAGTGTTTTATTTCCAACAAAGTGATATCAGAGCGAGTTGGAAAGATTGAAGGTCTCGACGAGAGGAATCCGACGCCACCAAAATTTTCTCAATCTGAGTTCTGACGCACCACCACGCACCGCCGGAAGACTGTTGCCAGAAAATCAAGTTGACTCACCGAGTTGAGCCGAGTCAGCCGAGTTGGAGCCCTTGACCGAGTGTCCAAGTCCCTCCCAAGGTTTTTTCGGCGTTCCGGATTCATCCGTGCAATCGGATTTTACAAAATCTCATTATATTGAGAGATATGGCAAATGGTATGGCACCATTCCAAGTTCCGACACTCAGCAACAACAACTACGACAATTGGAGTATCAAAATGAAGGCACTTCTTGGATCACAAGATGTGTGGGATATCATAGAGAAAGGCTATAACGAGCCTGCGGATGATGATGTTTTTGCTACTCTTACACCAGATCAAAAGAAACTCTGAAGGATTCAAGAAAGAGAGACAAGAAGGCTCTCTACCTCATCTATCAAGCATTAGATGATGATGGTTTTAAAAATATTTCAAGTGCAAGCTCTAGCAAGGAAGCGTGAGAGAAGCTGCAAACCTCTTACAAAGGATCCAAGCAAGTGAAGAAGGTTCGTCTCCAAACATTAAGAGGTGAATTCGAATCCTTAAACATGAAAGCATCTGAGTCTATTTCAGATTACTTCTCAAGAGTAGTAGTTGTTTCTAATCAATTAAAAAGAAATGGTGAAAAGTTAGACGATGTGAGGATAATAGAGAAGATACTCCGTTCGTGGATCCAAATTTGAGCACATCGTCGTGACGATTGAAGAAACTAAAGACTTGGAAGAAATGACGATCGAGCAACTCCAAGGATCATTGCAAGCATACGAAGAGAAGCATAAGAAGAAGCATTAGTTTACTGAGCAACTCCTCAAGTTGCAACTCAAAGATATGCATTAAAGCCAACGCAATGATAGAAACCAACGTGGCCAAGGCAAAGGTAGAGGCCATGGACGAGGTGGAAGTCGAGGTCGTGGACGAGGCTGGAATTACAACAACAATAATTCCAACAACAACTATGAGAAAGGAGAAAGCTCAACACGAGGCCGTGGAAGAATCAATCCGAACTCAAGGCGTGACAAATCTCAAATTCGATGTTATAATTGTCAAAAGTTTGAGCATTATGCTTCAGAATGTAGAGCTCCCAACAACAAAATTGAGGAGAAGGCTAACTACGTGGAGGAAAATACAGATGGCAAAGAAACTCTTCTTCTAGCACGAAAGGAAACTGATGGTGGCCAAGCAAATTCCTGGTATCTTGACAGTGGTGCAAGCAATCACATGTGTGGAACGAAAGACATGTTCGTGGAGCTAGACGAGTCAGTAAGCGGAAATGTTTTGTTTGGAGATGATTCCACAATAGCAGTGAAAGGGAGAGGTAACATTCTTATCCGTTTGAAAGATGGGAGACATCAATTTATTTCAAATGTCTACTATGTGCCCAATATGAAAAGTAACATCTTAAGTTTAGGGCAACTGGTAGAGAAAGGTTATGATATTAATATGAATAATTATAATTTCTAAAAGATGATAAGAATAACTTCATTGCTAAAGTGCCGATGTCAAAGAATAGAATGTTCTTGATCAACATACAAAATGATGTTGCAAAGTGCCTGGAAGCTTGCTATAAAGATGCATCATGGCTTTGGCATCTTCGATTTGGGCATCTCAATTTTGGAGGTCTAGAGCTGCTATCTAAGAAGGAGATGGTGAAGGGACTACCTCGCATCAACCATCCTGATCAACTTTGTGAAGGATGTCTAGCTGGGAAACAATTCAGGAAAAGCTTTCCAAAGGAGTCAGAAGAAGAGCCAAGAAGCCACTCGAGCTCATCTATACCGATGTGTGTGGACCGATCAAGCCGAGCTCTCTCGGTAACAGTAACTATTTTTTTTCTCTTCATTGATGATTTTTCAAGAAAAACCTGGGTATATTTCTTGAAACAGAAGTCAGAAGTTTTTGAAGTCTTCAAGAAGTTCAAAGCAGCAGTGGAAATAAAAAGTGGTAGAAAGATCAAAGCCATGAGATCTGATCGAGGTGGAGAATTTACTTCCAAGGAGTTTCAAGAGTTCTGTGAAGAAAATGGAATTCGTCGACCAATGACAGTTCCTAGATCCCCCCAGCAAAATGGTGTGGCAGAAAGAAAGAACAGAACAATCCTCGACATGGCACGAAGCATGCTCAAAAGCAAGAAACTACCTAAGGAATTTTGGGCGGAGGTAGTAGCGTGTGCAGTCCACTTGACAAACCGATCTCCAACAAGAAGTGTATGGGGAAAGACACCGCAAGAAGCATGGAGTGGAAGAAAGCCTAGCATTTCCCATTTGAGAACCTTTGGAAGTATAGCCCATGTTCACGTACCAGATGAGAGAAGAACGAAGCTTGATGATAAAAGCGAGAGTTTTATCTTCATCGGCTATGATGCTAATTCGAAGGGCTACAAGTTGTACAATCTAAACAATAAGAAGTTTGTGATTAGTCGAGATGTGGTCTTCAACGAAGAAGGAGAATGGGATTTTAACTCTCATACAAATAACTTCAATTTCTTTCCTTAGTTTGAAGAAGATGAGCAGACAATGAGGGAACAACTAGATGAATCTCAACAAAAGCTTGCAACTCCACCCACTTCACCAACATCAACCACTCAAGGAGACTCATAACCTTCGTCATCGTCAAGTGGGAGTCAAAGTGAAAGAGTTATGCAACGCACAAGAAGCCTTAGAGATCTCTATGAGGTAACTGAACGACAAGATAATCTTACATTATTTTGTCTGTTTGCCGATTGTGAACCAGTGAGCTTTCAAGAAGCGATACAAGAAAAGAAATGGAGAGATGCGATGGATGAAGAAATCAAGGCCATCGAGAAGAATGACACATGGGAACTTACCTCACTTCCCAAGGGACATAAAGCGATAGGTGTCAAATGGGTGTACAAAACAAAGCAAAACGTGAAAGGAGAGATTGAAAGGCACAAGGCGAGGCTAGTTGCTAAAGGCTATAGTCAAAAGGCTGGAATTGACTATGATGAGGTATTTGCTCCTGTTGCTTGATTGGAGACTATCAGACTAATCATTTCTTTGGCAGCTCAAAACAAGTGAAAGATACAACAGATGGATATAAAGTCTGCCTTCCTAAATGGAGTTCTTGAAGAGGAAGTTTACATTCAGCAACCATCAGGCTATGAAGTCAAAGGGCATGAACACAAGGTGTTGAAGTTGAAGAAGGCTCTTTACGGGCTAAAACAAGCACCAAGGGAATGGAATAGCCGAATCGACAAGTACTTCCAAGAGAATGGCTTCAACAAATGTCCCTACGAGCATGCTCTATATATCAAGATCAAAGATGAAGATATTTTGATCGTGCGTCTCTATGTGGACGATTTGATCTTCACTGGAAGCAACCCAAGCATGTTTAATGAATTCAAGGATGTGATGATGAAAGAATTCGAGATGACAGACATGGGGCTCATGGCGTACTACCTTGGCATTGAAGTTAAGCAACAAAATGATGGAATTTTCATTTCACAGGAAAGCTATGCAAAGGAGATACTGAAGAAGTTCAAGATGGAGAACTGTAAGCCAATAAGCACACCGGCAGAATACGGGATCAAGATGACCAAACATGAAGAAGGCGAAAGTGTAGATCCAACATTCTTCAAAAGTTTGGTAGGAAGTCTACGTTATCTAACTTGCACGAGACCCGATATTCTTCACGCAGTTGGATTGGTTAGTCGCTACATGGAATCTCCAACAACCACCCATTTTAAAGCCGCAAAGAGAATTCTTCGCTATCTGAAAGGTACAATTGACTTTGGCTTATTCTATTCAGTTTCTAATGATTACACGCTTGTTGGATATAGTGACAGTGATTGGGGTGGAGATATAGATAATCGAAGGAGCACTACTGGATTCATATTTTTCATGGGAGATATTGCGTTCACATGGATGTCAAAGAAACAACCGATTGTCACATTGTCCACTTGTGAAGCGGAATATGTTGCTGCTACCTCATGTGTTTGTCATGCAATTTGGCTTAGAAATCTATTGAAGGAGATTGGTTTGATACAAGAAGAGCTACCAAGGTTTGTGTCGACAACAAGTCAGCCATTGCCTTAGCGAAGAATCCAGTATTCCATGATCGAAGCAAGCACATTGATATTCGCTACCACTATAAGGGAGTGTGTTGCAAGAAAAGATGTGGAAGTGAATACGTGAAGTCACAAGATCAAGTTGCTGATATTTTTACCAAGCCACTGACCAGTGAAGACTTCTTAAGATTAAGGAACCTACTAGGGGTCACGAGATCAAGTTTAAGGGGGGTGTTGGATCATAAACTTGATCCATTATGGGAGCCTAAACCCAAACCCAATCTAAATTGATGTCATTACTTACATCATTTAATTAAAGATGTCATTGCTTACATCATTTAAGTAATGATGTCATTGCTTACATCAATTAGTTAGGTGAGTTAGATATTTGTTGAATTGTAATGGTTTAAATTAGTTTATTTGTGTGGTGTAGGATTGTTCTTGAGTAGTATAAATACCTCTCCCCATTTTAGTTTTAAGCATCAAGAAAAAATTAAGAGCTTCTAAGTGAGTGAAAAGCAAAGTCTTATAAGAGTGAGTTGTAGTTCTTGTTTTTGAGTGAGAGTGCTCTTGTAATATTTGTTTGAGTTTCAATAAAAGTGTTGTGTGAGTGTTTTATTTCCAACAATAACCACCAGTATTGGATTGACTGCAAACCCTCTTCTTAACTTTTCTGGTGTGGTTGGAAACAGTTGTGTTTCTGTTGGGACTGATCTCCTTTGACACCGCCAATGGAAACCTTACCAAATTGAATGTCGGGTTAAATATCAACCATTTGATCATTGCATCCATGACATTGTAAGTATTTATGAAGAGTTGAGATAACCTTTATATCAAATATTTCTTAATATACTCAAACAAGTTTTATGCGATCCTGGCCTGGTATAAGCGGTTTCTATCTACTTTATCAATGCATCTTTCATTTTGCTTGTTGTGTTTGTGGTTTGATAGGGGTTTTTTGTTGATAACTACCAGGAATGATAAGGGTGACACTCTTTGCTTCCTACTACCACATTGTTAGCCATTGACTAACACTGCAGTTGGCGCGAAGATGACTCATAGTTTTCAAGTAACGAGAACACTCTCACTATTGGTACACAGAATGCTCTTGACCCATAACCACAGTGAAGACTCGTGAACAACTATGGGAAAGCAAGTGCACTGATTCAGCCATGAGTGGCGTCCAAAATCCTCTTCACTATATCCGGGGAGGTGAATGCCAGAGCAATTGAAAAAGAGTGTCAAGGTTGGTTTGGCCTTGGCACTCAAGCCATAAAAGGCAATGGATGCAGGGAAGGTGGTGGTTTTGATTGAAGAAAAATAATGTACTATTGACGGATTTGGTATTGATGATCATGGTTTCCATGGATTGTAAAAATAATTTAGTGGCCAACCGACTGAATTTAGCCATTTGTTTTTGTGGGATTTCCAATGGCATTCAGTTTTGTTGAACATGTTTCATGTTCAAATGTCAATTTTTGTGAAATTTGAGTGTTGCTTATGTAGCACAGCATCTAGAAACACAAAAATTTCTCTCTTCACTTCTCTCCAATCCGAATGATACAATGTAAACATACTTTGAATAAATTTTTGCCTCCAGAAACAAAATGGATATATTTGTTACAAAAATGAAATTATAAGTTGTAGTATTGAGAAGTACTATATTCTCAATAGTAATGCAGTATCACTTGCTTTTTGTGCTCATAAAAGAGAAGAATCCTAATTAATTGGTCTACCGAAGCATGAGGGCTTCAAATTGGAGGGGGCGTTGCGGGCATGGGCGTTGCTTCTTCCTTCATCATTGGCATGCCACCCGCTGGCCATTTGAAACCGCAATTGCTGAGCTCTCGATACTCTTGGCACAATGCACATGGTTGGCAGCAACAATGGACACAACAATCGCCTCATGGCCTTCCTTCAACAAATATTGTCCCCTTAACATGGTTGGCAGCAACAATGGACACAACAATCGCCTCATGGCCTTTCCTTCAACAAATATTGTCCCCTTAACTTGGATCTGTAAAAGCAAGAGTACATGCAGGGACACCCCGTTACGGACATTATCAGCAAGTAAGTGCTCCACTCACTCCGCACGCTGCATTACCAATTCACCATTAACCAACACTCAAACTTGCAACTATCAATTGCCGGTATGTAATAAAATCAAGTAATATATTTGGTTTCTGTGGCAAGTGCTTACAAGTGGATTCTGCAATTCGACCAAATGTTATACACGGACAGCAGCAAGTTACGCAACCTGCATGGCCATTAGAATCACAAGCAGTATAAATGTTAAATAAGGGTTATAACTGAAATACTTACAACTGTATCTGGGTTTACATTGTATCTGGGTTTGGGTTGTACATGAGAAAGATTCTACTTGAACTTTGGCTCCGTCTACTTGAACTGTGTTTAGTTTCTTTTTGCACATTTATATTATATTGAGTTTTTTAACTCATCCTATCTACATATCCTACCAATGTACTTGTTCGAATTTAAATACTCTAGAAAGAATAATATCCTTTTTCCACGGAAATTATACAATGAATTTATATTTTAATTGAGTTAGAATGAAAATAGTAATTAATTAGAAATGTTTTATATTTATTATGTAATGTATACTTATTTGGCGTAATTAATTATTATTCAAATTGTGGAATATAATTAGATATATTAACTATTTTGATAATAAATTAAAATAGGACAATATCAAAAAAGAATTCAGAATGAAGATAGTAACGGATTCAAATTTTCCATCATCCACATGCAAACAAGAGCATGGAAAGAAGGAAAATAACCTCAGTGACCAAAAATCTCATATAATATACGATTTTAACCAACTTTTTTCGGATTTGCCAAAATGACCAACAAAATCGCAATGCGATCGCTAATTCGCAACGCGATCTCCATTATCGCAAATTCGCGTTGCATTTCGCGTTGCGATAGTTGAAAATCGCGTTGCGATGGTCTACAGTGTCGTTGCGATTTTCCCAATTCGCAATGCGAATAAGTAAATCGCAACGCGAATTGAGAAAATCGCAATGCGATACTGACTATCGCAATGAGATACTTACTATCGCAATGCGATAATACAAAATCGCAACGAGATACTGACTTTCGCAACGCGATTCTGACTTTCGCAACGCGATAATACATAATCGCAATGCGATTTTCAAAGCGCCATTAGTATCCTGGCCAAGTATTTTATTTTTAAATTCCAAACACGAATATTAATATATTGGAACCTGAACCGTCCACAGTATCCCGTAATCGCAACTCATAACCTAAAACCTAAAATCACAACTCAGTCACATCTCCATCTCTCACTCTCTCACCCATCTCCGACGAAATCCGTCCCCATCTCCGGCGAAATCCGTCTATCTCCATCTCTCAGAGCCACCCTCACAATCAGAAATGGAAAATCAACCAAATCAACCAACGAGGGTTAGTTTTTTTAATTATTTCTTTTTGAAATTTTTGCATTATTAGGTTTTTTCATATTGAAATTGATGATAAGTTTACTGGTAATTTCAATAATAGATTAACCATTTCACTTAGATTGCTTATTAAATCAACCGAGAATCGCAACGCGATTTTAGTTTCGCGTTGCGATAGTCAAATTCGCGTTGCGATAGTCATTTTCGTGTTGCGATTTTCATTTTCAGAAACTATTCTTCTTCTACAAATTGAAACTTGAATGAATTGCATTACTTCAACCAAAAAACAAAGACAAATACGAAATTCACAGTGTTGCAAATTTAAGTTTGAAGAATAAACTAATACTCTTTATGTTTATTATTTTTGGTATATCTTCACAGTGTAGTTTTTGGTATATCTAACTTAGTATGTTTATTGTTTTTGTAGAAATTTTATTCGGCTCAATGACCTTAAGAAATAAAGTCAGCCTGGCCAAAACAATTGCGTCGAAGCTTTCACCTGCACAAAGAAAAATGTTTGAGGATACATGTTCGGGCCATGGCTGAAAGTACAACATCCGGTGGAGATGCGATGTTGACACATGTTTCTTCAAACCATGACTAGCGATCTACCAGAGACTATACAACGTCGTGATGAAGAGATATGGTTTGATTTTCCACCGGCGTATACGTGTTTTGGGCGGGAGGAGTTTTGCTTAATCACCGGTCTACGCTTCGGACACGATGATGTAGGTCGGTACACTAGACACATTACCCGCCCATCATGGCTATCCCGGGTTTTTCTTGAGCTGGAGAGGCCGAATCTACACGTAGAAGACCTGACAATTGTTGAATAAGAAAGATGGTTTTTACTCGGATGACGTCGACGTTGTCCGAGTATGCCTTCTAATTCTTTTGCATGGGCTTTTTAGGCAGAGAGGCCAGACAACCTATTCCAAATGATCTAATCAAATTGGTAGAAGACCTAAATGCGTGGAAACCTGTTTCCGTGGGGCTCGTATTTATGGAAAGCTACATGGAATAAGTTATCGTCTGCCTTGGATGATCGAAAAAGTTGTATGGAGATGGTTCCAAATACACTTTGACAGCTTTATTTGGGCCTTTAAGGTAAGAATTTTATATAATTTTTCCAAAAATAAGTAATTATTTAACAATTACTAATGTTGTTATTATATTGTTTGTAGATTTGGATATTTGAGGCATTTCCCGCTATGAAGACATATGCAATAAAAACTTCAAATGATATTCCCAGGGCTTTCCTGAAAGAGGAAACGGACCTTGCAATGGGAAGATTTACTACGGTATAGACAATAAATAATGTAAGTTAACATAAATACTACCATATGTTTAAACAAGTTATTACTAGTACACGTTTAACTTTGTTTGAGCTTTTATATTGTTAGGAGGCCAACACTCCTCTACAGAGGCTGACACCCACGGAAGCTGAGCTTGCCACTGATTGGTGGCAAGCTAGTAAGCGTTTTTTTTGGTGGAACGGTTGATGAGCAGCCTCCACATCGGAGCATAACTTCGCCCAGAGCTATCACCTCACCCAGAGCCATCATCTGATCGACCCGACTATACACCTCCACAACGACAGCCATCACCTATTCTGTCAAATCATCGAGCCTTCTCCACCATCGCAAGATAGGCGACCGGCAAAGATGCCACGACGTTATCTCCCTGTTCTCCACCTCCACCTCAACGGGATGAGTTAGGGGAGTTACGTGATGAGGTCAATGCCTTGCGTGAGGAGGTCGGTACTTTACGCAAAGACGATGGTGCATGGCGTGTTGAGGTGTCTACATTACGCGGTGAGGTAGCCGCTCTACGTGAAATGGTAGCATCGTTACAGAATGAGGTTCATACTCTACGCAACGAGGTAAGTTTAAGATTTTCATACTCGTAATTCATTCGGTTGCTGCCAATACTGCTAAAAATTTTGTTAGTATTTGTTTTGGTTTTGTTTTTGTCTTTTGGTTGAAGTAATGCAATCCATTCAAGTTTCAATTTGCAGAAGAAGAATAGTTTACTTTCGCAACATGAAAATGACTATCGCAACGCGGAAATGGCTATCGCAATGCGAAATGAAAATCGCAACGACAAAATCGCAATGCGAAATGAAAGTCGCAATGCGATTTGTGTTTCGAGTTGCGATTTCATTTCGCATTGCGATTTTGTCGTTGCGATTTTCATTTCGCATTGCGATTTTGTCGTTGCGATTTGCATTTCGCATTGCGATAGCCATTTTCGCGTTGCGATAGTCATTTTCGCGTTGCGATTTTAAGTTTCGTGTTGCGAAAGTAAATATTCTTCTTCTTGAATGTTTATATGTTGTCCTTTTAAATTTATATAAGTGCTTACTTCTGGAATGTTATCTGAGCATTTTGTGAACTATGATAGAATAATGACTTGGGTGAATACAATGCTAGTTTGAAACATATTTGTCTTTGTTTAATATCATGTCTTTTTATTTACTGATTTATGTATTAATTTTTTTTAACGGCTCGATAAGGTGGATGCTTTACGTCGGGTTTTCCTTGCACGACGGAGTTCACGCATCAGACGTCGTGGACGTGCTATTACGTCTCCGTTCACCCCAATGGTGCGAAGACTCTGCAAGAAGAAGCCCGACTCACCTGTCATCCCTCAAGAGTCCCCTCCAATCGTTCAAGAGGCCCCTATCCTCCCTCAAGAGTCCCCCCACCGTTCAAGAGGCCACTGTCATCGTTGAAGAGGTCCCTCCCACCATTCCAGAGCCCGATTCACATGGGGTAATATATCGAAGTATTGAGAAACCCCCACCGGTTCTGGACATGATGGATGAGAGTTGGCTCTCGTATGAGTTACCGGCTAGTACCCTTCCGGTATCTACATGAGCGGAGCCAAGGGTGTTACACTGACATAAGCAAACTCAACGATGAAATGTTTTTGTTGCTTGATCGGTCTTGGTGGGGTGTGCTATTAGGGGTTGAAGACAGTGATATGTCTTTTTTTTGTAAAACAGCATATCGATGTGTGGTGTCACGTCTTCTAATAATAAGGAAGCTTAGGAAAAATAAAAAATTTCGCGATATACAATAATGCCGGCGGCTTTTCACGCAGTTCACTTGAAGAATCAACGAGATGAATCATTTTCGTTGGGCAACGGACAAGCTAAACTTTATCCTGCATGGTGGGAGGTCGATAAGGTTAGTGTTTATTTTTTTAAAGTTTTTAAAGGTGTTCATAAATAAGTGCGCAAATAAATGAATTATTACTTATGATTGCAGGTGTTTATCCCTGTTTTGGGACGTCGTCATTGGCTTCTCGTCCAACTTCAGCTCCCATCCTGAAGATAATAGTATATGACATGATAAATTACATATCACTGTCTGATTTGAGAGATATTATCAAGGGATGGAGCTCTCATTTGGCTAAATTCTTGGATGGGATTAATTATTGGACTCATTCTGGACACAAGACCCAAAGAAGTTCAATGTCACAGTTGTCAGAGACGAGACCGTGCCACAACAATCGCTGGGAGGCAGAGGGGATTGTGGTCTTCTCGTTGCATGTGCTTGGCGCGTTTGACGACGGGAAGCACAGGTAACCTCCCACCGATAGAGATAGAGCTGCAGTAAGCTTGTGGTTTCGGCATTATATGGCTAGAGCGATATATTCTAGACGATGCCTACTTGCATCCGCGTTATGAAAGTATCCATTGTTAATTGGTAAGTCAAATGCAAGTTTTGTTAACATATACTCCTTTGGTTTGAAAATGTTTGGTTAAGTACCTATAATTCAATAATTTGCTGTTTATAGTTTTAGATGTGTAGGAAGTCTTGTTGAGCAAATGTTTGGTTTTTGCAGGTTAATCCTTAAGTGAGCTGCGTGAAATGGATGTACGGGTGCAAAAGTTGATTCATTGATTCAATAATTGATGAGGAAATAAGAATTATTATTATTTTTTGATTGTTTAATTGATTTGTAAAAAATGATTTGTAAATGTTGATTTGTTTAATTGGTGTGTACATAATTCTTATTTGTGCTTGTTTAATTGATTGAAATGTAATAGTTGATTTGTTGATTTTCAATCTGCATTATGTTGAAGGCAAAACAGACTATCGCAACACGAAACTGACTATCGCAACGAGAAAATCGCAATGCAAAATGAAAATCGCAATGCGAAATGAAAATCGCAACGAGAAAATCGCAATGCGATTTTCATTTCGCATTGCGATTTTCTAGTTGCGATAGCCATTTTCGCGTTGCGATAGTCAAATGAATGTCTAATAAGTGATAACAGCTGAACAGATCATAGCAATGTTCAAACTCAAGTTACTAATACATGCCTAACTGAAAATGTTAAAAGTGCACACATAAAATACACATAATACAACGTTTGCATTTAAAAATCACCTAAGTTAACAGTCCCAAAAGGTGAAGCCGGTTGTGATTGGGATTTTGAAGATGATTGCGATTTTCAGAATCTCGTTGCGAAAGTCAGAATCTCGTTGCGATTTTGTATTATCTCGTTGCGATAGTCAGTATCGCATTGCGATTTTCCAAATTCGCATTGCGATTTACTTATTCGCATTACGAATTAGGAAAATCGCAACGCGATACTTACTTCGCAACGAGATAATACAGAATCGCAATGCGATTTTCAAAGTTCGCAATAGGTTTTAGTTTCGCAACACAAATTTTTTGTGTATATATCTACGCAGAAGCAACAACTCATAACCTAAATCCCTAAATCGCAACTCATTCCATCTCCATCTATCACTCTCTCCGGCGACATCTGTCCTATATCCGTTCCTACATCCTTCCCCATCCGGCAACAGGTCTTTTCGCAGCTCGTTTGTTTAGTAAATTAATTTACAACAATGAAATCATCTAATGTTGATCATGTTTGGATAGATTTGTGTTTTGGATGGTCATGGGAGAATGTTCATGGTGTTTACAATATATGCCTTTACCCATGAATCTTCAACTAAAACTGTCATTAAAAAGTTAACTTATGAAACTCTAATGTTACGTGTTTCAAAGAAATTGAATTTAGAGCCCCTAAGTGGATTTAGGCTATCTTATCAGAGGAATGGTAAAGTTTATTTGTTAACCGACAATGAAGATGTTGAACTTCATTGCTTACATTAGTGTTTCAAGTGATGATGTTACATTGTATGTTGAACCTAGAAGTAGTATTGTTGGGTCAGTAGCGGGTAGTAATCAACTAAGTTTTTCTCAAAACCCACAGAGGAATGTAAAGTTTATTTGTTAACCGACAATGAAGATGTTGAACGATTCATTGCTTACATTAGTGTTTCAGGATGATGTTACATTGTATTTGTTGAACCTAGAAGTAGTATTGTTGGGTCAGTAGCGGGTAGTAATCACTAAGTTTTCTCAAACCCACAACCTTTCTCTATCCAAATCCCAATCAACTTTCGCACCAAATTTCGGTTTTCGTATGACCAATTAGACGATGATGAGCCAACAGAAAAAATTGTGAGTACTAGTCAGTATTCGAATTTGATCTTGGTCAATACCCGGACTTTGATATTGGTCAATACTCGATTTTGATGTTTCAGAAGAAGAAACAGACCCTGCGTGTAATGATTTTGATATTGGTCAATACCGAATTTGTGATAAACAACTGTTGCCGAGGAAGATGTTGTTGATGATAATGAGAGGAAGTGGAGGCTGTGAATGAACATGTTGAACATCCATTCTGTATTCATATCTAAAGAAGAAAAAGAAGAAGAAAAGTCCCGAAGAAAAGAAAATGCCACGGAGTATACTGGAATATGCCAAATTACTTCAGATACCGGAAGAAGAGTTGGTAAAGAAAGTAGTTGATTGTTACACAAAAGTTATTCGTATCAAGAAAGATGATTGTTTTGATACAAAGGAAGACTTGAGAAGCTTTGTATACGAAATGTGGAAGATGGCTATCAACTAAAGTTAACAAATCAAGTAAAGATCATTCGCAACAAGGTATGATTGACAAAAACTGTACGTGGCGTATGATTGCAAAGAGGATAAAAGATTGAGAAATGTTTCAAGTTAGGACTTTTATTGATAAACATACATTTCAAGAACCCAAGTTTTTCCACCATACAGGCAAACAAAAAGGTGTTGGGTGGTTTTCTGGCTGAGTTATGTTTTTGAATGGCAGGGTATATCGGGGACATGAATTATGACTGACATGAATGCTCGTTCAAGATTAGTATATCATATTCTCAAGCTTGGAGAGCCAAATGTTATGCCTTGGAATTGTTGAGGGGGTCGCCAGAAGCATCGTTTGCCCAACTGCCGCTTATTGTCACAATTTAAAGCTGAAAAATCCTGGGTCGGTAACTCATATCAAAACAGATAGAGATGGACGCTTTGAGTTGTTGTTTATCGCCATTGGTGTTGCGGTTAGTAAATCAATATAATTCTGTTGACTCATTTCTGTTAGTTACATGCATTCACATTTAAATGATTATATTTCTTGTGTATATTATTTTGTAGATTCGTTCGTTATTACTTGCATGCGCCCATTTATTATAGTTGATGGAGCACATTTGAAAGGTCGATACCTTGGAGTAAACTTATAGCAGTAGCCATGGATGCTAACAATGGGATATTGCCAATAGCTTACGGGTTGGCAAATCTGAAACCTCTGATTCATGGACATGGTTTATAGGGCATCTTAGGGATTGCATAGTCCTATTAGCAATCTGAAAATCATATCCGATAGGGCAAACTCAATTGACAACGCTGTTAGAAGGTGTTCCCAGATGCTTTTCATGACTTTGTGGTGTTCATTTGTATAGAAATCTAAAATCAAGGTCTGCTGGTATAAAAAAGCACAAATGGACATACTGGAAGGCTGTAAAAGCTTATCGGGAAGTGGATTTCAATAAGCATATAAACTGTTTAAGACGTGTTTTGCCTTAGTGTGCTCAAACATTTCGAGCCTCTATTCAACAGTGGTACTACAAAAATAAACCATGCAGGTATTTCTTTGAATTCGTAACTTATCATATATTTTACTAAGTATTTATTTAAATTTACAGGAACATTGGAACATCGTGTTACACCATGGACTGAAAAAAGAGATAACGAAACGTGTTGTGAAGTCAACGTCATGGAGAGTTGAACCATGTTCAAACACTTTGTTTGAAGTACTGGATAATAACTTAAATGGGCTTGTCGATCTAAATGCAAGGACGTGTAGTTGTATGAAATGGCAAACATCTATTTATCCGTGTGGCCATGTTATAAAAGTTGCTCTTCATCTAAACCAAGATGATTCAAGCACATACGCTATGGATTGCTACACTACAAGTATATCGACAGACTTATGCCGAGATGTCTACCATATTCCACATCCTTCTGAGTGGACTACCAGATGACTTACAACAGTTTTTCCACCAGCCATGGACAGAAGGCTACCTGGCCGACCAAAAAGTCACGATCGTATACCGTCTAAGGTGAAGAGAAGAAGAGATCGACATGTAGTCGGTGCAAGGAAAGTGGTCATACAAGGTGACATGTGGATCACCAGTGCCATCACACAATCTCTTTCCTCTACCAAAATATGGATCATCAAAAATCCAAGCTCATATGGTGTCAAGAAAAGGCAATCAAAATCGCAATCATCTTTAAAATCCCAATCACAACTGGCTTCACCTTTTGGGACTGTTAACTTAGGTGATTTTTAAATGCAAACGTTGTATTATATAGATTTTATGTGTGAACTTTTACCATTTTCAGTTAGGCATGTATTAGTAACTTGAGTTTGAAAATTGCTACGATCTGTTCAGTTGTTATCACTTAATAGGCAATCATCTTAATGTCTATCGCAACGCGGAAATTACTATCGCAATGCGAAATGAAAATCGCAACGAGAGAATCGCAATGCGAAATGAAAATCGCAAACGGGAATCGCAATGCGAAATGAAAATCGCAACGCGAATTTAATTTCGCGTTGCGATTTTCATTTCGCGTTGCGATTTTCATTTCGCGTTGCGATTTTCATTTCGCGTTGCGATTTTCATTTCGCGTTGCGATTTTCATTTCGCGTTGCGATAGTACTTTTTGCCTTCAACATAATGCAGATTGAAATCAACAAAATCAACCATTACATTTCAATCAATTAAACAAGCCAAATAGAATTATGTTAACATCAATTAAACAAATCAACTTTTACAAATCAACTTTTACAAATCACCTTTTACAAATCAATTAAACAATCAAAAAATAAGCAATAATTCTAGAAATACACTTCTACTATTGAATCAACTTTTGCAGCCATACATCATTTCACGCAGCTCACTTCTGATATTAACCTGCATAAACCAAACATTTGCTCAAACAACACTTTCTACACATCTAAAACCTACAAACAGAAAATTATTGAATTCTAGGTACTTAACCAAACATTTTCAAACCACAAGCCTATAAACATACCAATTGTTTATGGACATTTTTATAACGCGGATGCAGGTAGGCAGCGTCTCGTATATATCGATCTAGCCATATAATGTCGAAAACCATAAGCCTACTGCAACTCTATCTATATCGTGGGAGGTAGATACTTTATACTTCCTGTGATCAAACGGTCCAACGCCAAGCATACGAGAGGACCACAATCCCCTCTGGGTTCTTTCGTTGTTGTGGTGCGGTCTCGTCTCTGCTACTGTAATATTGAGCTTCTTTGGCTTCTTGTTTCCAGAACGAGTCCAATAATTTATCGCATCCAAGAATTTAGCCAAATAAGAGCTCTATCCCTTAATAATCTCTTAATCAGCCAATGATATGTAATTTATCATGTTGTCATATACTATTGCCTTAAGGGATGGGATCTGAAGCTCGACGAAAGCCAATGGTACGTTCTAAAACAGGATAACACCTGCAATCATAAGTAATAATTCATTCATTGCGCACTTATTTATGAATACCTTTAAACTCAATCTAAAATAAACACTAACCTTATCGACCTCCCACCATGCAGGATAAGTTTGGCTTGTCCATTGCCCACGCAAATGATTCATCTCGTTGATTCTTCAAGTGAACGGCGTTAAAAGACGTCGGCATAATTGTATATCGTGTATTTCTTTTATTTTCCTTAAGTTTCCTAATTATTAGAAGACGTGACACCCACGCATCGATATGCTGTTTTACAAAAAAGACATATATATAACTTACAAATTTAAAAAAAATAATCAAATTAAAAATATAAGAAAATATAAGACTTACCCCTCCATCGAAATAGCCATTGTCTTCGACCCCTAATAATACGCCCCACCAGACCGATCAAGCAACAAATAGATATCATCGTTGAGCTTGCATATGTCAGTGAAACACCCCTGGCTTCGCTCATGTATAAAAATCAACTGCGGTCTTAGCCCAAAGGGTGTTATCCAGAATTGTCCGGTAGTTTTTTCCTCTCCACTTCAGATACCGGTATGGTACTGGCCGGTAACTCATACGAGAGCCAACTTGAATCCATCATGTCCGGCACATCAGAGGGTTCTCAAGAATCCTACATATGACGCCATGTGAATCGGGCTCTGAATGGTGGGAGGTACCTCTCAACGATGACAGTGGCCTCTTGAACGGTGGGAGAGGACTCTCGAGGAATGATAGGGGCCTCTCAACGATAGAGTGGACTCTTGAGGGATGACAGGCGAGTCGGGCTTCTTCTTGCGGTGTCTTCGCCTATTGGGTATACGGAGACTTAATAGCACGTGCACGACGTCTGATGCTGAACTCTGTCGTGCAAGAAAAACCCGACGTAAAGCATCCACCTTATCGGTCCGCTAAATAATTAAATACAAATATCAGTAAATAAACAACATGATATTTAAACAGTGAAAACAAAGACAAATATGTTTCAAACTTTCAACCAAAGACAAAACAAAGACAATACTAACTTCACAGTGTTAAAGAATACACAGTTTAGCAGAATTGGCAGCAACCGAATAAATTTACTTCAACCAAAAGACAAAACAAAAAAACAAATACTAATTTCACAGTGTTAATAAACAGTTTAGCAGTATTGGCAGCAACCGAATAAATTTACTAAGCAATCTAAGTGAAATGGTTAATTTAAGTGAAATTACGAGTAAATTTATCATCAAGTTAAATATGGAAAATCTTAAACTTACCTCGTTGTGTAGAGTATGAACCTCATTCTGCAACGATACTACCATCTCACGTAGAGCGGCAACCTCACCACGTAAAGTAGACACCTTCACACGCCATGCACCATCGTTATCGCGTAGAGTACTGATCTCCTCACGCAAGGCATTGACCTCATCACGTAACTCCCTTGACTCATCCTGTGGAGGTGAAGAACAGGGAGATAGAAGTTGTGGCATCTTTGTCGGTCGCCTATCATGAGGTGATGGTGGAGAAAAGGCTCGATGATGTGACGGGATAGGTGATGGATCTCATTGTAGAGGTGTATAGTCGGGTCGATCAGGTGATGGCTCTGGGTGAGGTGATGGCTCTCGAAGTGGAGGAAGTGGAGGCTGCTCATCATTCGTGCCATCAAGAAAACGCTGACTAGCTTGCCACCAATCAGTGGCAAGCTCAGCCTCCGTGGGTGTCAGTCTCATTAATGGAATGTTGGCCTCCTAAAAATATAAAAACTCAAACAAAGTTAAACGTCTACTATTAATAACTTGTTTATATATGATAGTATTTGTGTTAACATACATTATTTATTATCGCATATGGTATTAAGTCTTCCCAATCCAACAGACGTTTCCTCTTCCAGGAAATAGCCCTGGGAATATCATTTGAAGTTTTTATTGCATATGTCTTTATGGCGGGAAAGGCCTCGAATATCCAAATCTACAAACAATATAATAACAAACATTAGTAATTGTTAAATAATTAATTATAATTTTGAAAACATTATATAGAAATTCTTACCTTAAATACCCAAACAAAGCCTGACAAAGTGTATTTCGACCCATCGCCCCGCAAACTTTTGCGGTCATCAAAGGCAGACGACAACTTAGTCCAGGTAGCTTTCCATATATACAACCCCACGGAAATAGATTCCATGCATTTAGGTCCTCTACCAATAATATAGCTCCTGAGGAATAGGTTGTCTGGCCTCTCTGCCTAAAAGGTCGGCATACAAAATATAGAGGCATACTCGGACAACATCGACGTCATTCATCCGAGTAAAATCATCTTTCTTATTAAACAATTTCTTCATGTCGTCGACGTGTAAGTTCGGCTTCTCTATTGACTCATCAGGAAAAACCCTGGATAACCATGATGGGCGGGTGATATGACGAGTGTACCGGCCTACATCATCGTGTCCGAATCGTAGACCAGTGATTAAGCAGAACTCCTTCCGCCCAAAACAAGTATACGCCGGTGGAAAATGAAACCATCTTCCTCACCACGTTGTATACTGTCGGGTAGATCGCTAGTCATGGTCTGAAGCCACAATGGGTCAAATTAGCATCTCCACCCGGATGTTGTACTCTCAGCCATGGCCCGAAGCAGGTTTCCTCAAACAATTTCTCTTTGTGCAGGTGAAAGCTTCGAAGCAATTATAGTGGCTAGGCTAACTTTATTCCTTAATGTCAATGAAGCCGAAAAAAAATTCTACAAAACAATAAACATACCAAGTTAGATATACCAAAACTACACTGTCAAGATATACCAAAACAATAAACATAAATAGTAGTTTATTCTTGAAACTAAAATTTGCAACACTGTTTGTCTTTTGGTTGAAATGAAAATCGCAACGAGATAATGAGAATCGCAACGCGGAATGACTATCGCAACGAGAGAATCGCAACGCGAAATGACTATCGCAACGAGAGAATCGCAACGCGAATGAAAATCGCAACGAGAGAATCGCAACGCGAAATGAAATCGCAATGCGATTTTGGTTTCGCGTTGCGATTCTCTCGTTGCGATAGTTATTTACGCGTTGCGATTTTCATTCTCGAAACTATTCTTCTTCTGCATTACTTCAACCAAAAGACAAAACAAAGACAAATACTAACTTCATAGGCTAAACAGTTTAGCAGTATTGGCAGCAATCAAATGAATTTAATAAGAAATCTAAGTGAAATGGTTAATCTATTATTGAAATTACCAGTAAACTTATCATCAATCTCAATATGAAAAACCTAAAATAATGCAAAAATTTCAAAATAAAAAAAAACAAAACTAACCCTCGGAGATTGATTTTCCATTTCTGAATAATTGTGAGGGATTTTTGACTGTGAATGGTTGTGAGGGATTTCGTCGGTGATGGGGACGGAAATCTTCGGAGATGGAGACGGATTTCGCCGTAGAGAGTGAGAGATGGAGATGTGACTGTGTGTGATTTGAGGTTATGAGTTGCGATTACTGGACGGTTCAGTTTCCGATTTATTAAGAAAAAATTCGTGTTTGGAATTTGAAAAAAAATTACGCGTTAATACGAATGGCGCTATGTAAATCGCATTGCGATAGTAAGATTCGCATTGCAATTTACGTATTCGCGTTGCGATTTTCCTAATTCGCATTGCGAATTATGAAAATCGCAACGCGAATACGTAAATCGCAATGCGAATTAGGAAAATTGCATTGCGATAGTCAGTATCGCATTGCGAATTGGGAAAATCGCAACGCGAAATTGGAAAATCGCATTGCGATAGTCATAATCGCGTTGCGAATCTGGAAACTGATTTGCGATAATGGAGATCGCGTTGCGAATTAACGATCGCATTGCGATTTTGTTGGTCATTTTGGTAAATCCGAAAAAAGTTGGTTAAAATCGTATATTATATGGGATTTTTGGTCACTGAGGTTATTTTCTCTAATATAGTTCAACAAAGATGGGATATTTCCAATCCATGCATCATGCTCATCAGCACAGTGGTAGTTGTTTTCCTAATGAGATTTTCCATCGTTTATATCTGCTTGCCAGTATCCCAATACGGTCTCATTGGGTGATAAATTAGAATACATTTGAATCTGGACAAACCCAGATACATCGGCTATCCAAATACTAGTTATATATTCCCCATTTAGGGTTTGTTTCCCCTTGGGATGTAACCATGTATATATCCCCGTTTACATCAGGATTTATAGCCTGTCAGTCTCGTGCATGACCACTATCAAAGCTAGAATGAAGGCATAGTCCACCTCTGGATACACTTTTACCTGGAAACTCTCCTTGCCCTGCCAACTTCCCCATGTGTAATTATGCTTAACCTCTGCAATCAACGAATTGCCTTTCCAAACCTTGAACGAAAGCGAAGTTAAACTTCCAGTCACATGAAAATCTGGACTATCTTCCTTGTAGCTGCTTGCTAAGTAGACATCCAGATTCTTCTTGATCAGAATCGAGTCCGATCGTTGCACGCTGCACAGAAAATGGTTCGGTTCCAAGCTTTCCCGTTCATGGATTTGCCATTTCTTTTTCCAGGACAATGCCTGTTGATTTCCAAAACCTCGTATCAGATACATCAAAATGTATGACAATTTGAATAAATTAGAATATACCTTTTTGCGGAGAGTGATGACAGGCAAACCGGCAGGATCTTTCATGAGCCGCCGTCGATTTGGAGGAGGAAGTTCCCGGTAGTATCGAACACATCGTAGTGTGCGTTGGAAAATGATTCTACTCTTCTCTTCACGTTGAGCTGCATTATGTAAGGGACACAGAATTGTTCCCCGATGATCTTCACGGTCTGATCATCACTCGCCATTGATTTCGATGCTGGTGTTGTTCAGTAAACTGTATGAAAAACTCTTCCTGGAGAAGACAAAAGATGAAGCTCTTTGAGAATGGGAAACAGGGTTTTGGAAATTCCGTATATATTGCTCATTGGGTTTAGATTAAAGATTTTGATTATCCGAAAACAAAATTCTGGCAGTTTGTTGTTATGATGCACAATGGAACAACAGTTAGTTCTTAACCAAAAACATTTTGTTAAAACTTTATTTTCAAACACAACTGCTTCATTTTCATGTTTATGATTATACTTTATACCTTTTGTTAACAGCAACCATAATCTATGAATTTTCTACACTCTGTTGCAGCAGAATCTACCAGTTAAAACTTTCACGTGGGAATAAAATTTTATAATAGAATAAAGGACAAATGACTTTTTGGTCCTTGAACTTTTTGAGAAAAAGTTATTTTAGACCTTAATTTTTTTTCATAACTCTTAACCCTCAGATTTTTTAATATTTTTGATTCGCCACTGTCGGTGTTCCCTTATTATATAGCGGTTAATTTGATTCGTTGCATTAAACATTCATCTCATTTGTAAATAAAAAAATAGTCCATACTAATGATCAGAATAAGAAACAATAATACAAAAATATTTGTTTAAATGATGAAGATTCATTTTAAAAGTTGAAAGAGATCCCATCAGTTCATCAAGCTTTTCATGGCGTCTACATCTTTGGCCTACTAAGTTGTTGTCACTTTGAGTGCAAACCTTTCAAGCAGAAATCCCAGTCTCCCGCACCATTTGTTCCATCAAAAAAGTGGTGGTTGGGACACAAATCCTCTTTCTTTTAGAGTCCATGGTAAATAACACCACGACCACGACACGACACGACACGACACGACACGACCACGACCACGACCCGACACGGACGGCGGCGGCGGCGACGCGCGAGAGTCCCCTTGTTCTCTATCACTCAACAAAGAAGTGGGGAAAACCAAGCCTTAAATACCATTCCCAATAGTGTTTCCAATACTATGTGGGATTGAGCATTACCAACACTTGTTTCCAATACAATGTGATTATTCAGGAAACAATTAACAATCATGCACCTTAAAACAGCTGAATTAGCAACCAATTGCATTAGTATTATACGATTAAATATGTCATAATTAAAAGTCAATCTACAATCAATCGGGATTATTGTAATTTTAAGCAAAACATTCAAAAATAATATCACTATTTAAGGCTCAATCCCACATAGTATTGGGAACAAGTGTTGGTAATGCTCAAATCCCACATAGTATTGGAAACACTATTAGGAATAGTATTTAAGGCTTGGCTTTCTCACTTCCTTGTTGAGTGATAAAGAACAAAGGGGACTCTCGCGCGCCGCCGCCGCCGTCCGTCTCGTCTCGTCTCGGTGGTGGTGGTGGTGGTGGTGGTACGTGTCTTCGACACGTCCGCGCGGATACTATCTTTTTAGAGAAACAAAATATTTTTTTTAAACTATCACAACGAATTTTCGCAACGAATTTGGAAAATCGCAATGACAACTGTAGACTATCGCAACGCGAAATGGAAAATCGCAACGCGATTTTCAACTATCGCAACACGAAATGGAAAATCGCAACGTGATTTTCAACTATCGCAACGCGAACTGGAAAATCGCAACACGAATTTGCGATAGTGGAAATCGCAATTTGAATTAGAGATCGCATTGCGGTTTTGTTGGTCATTTTCGCAAATCCAAAAAAAGTTGGTCAAAATCGTATATTATCTGAGATTTTTGATCACTGAAGTTATTTTCTCTTAAGTAATTACATCCACAGAGTATATATATATATATATATTATTAATGATAAAGAAAGATTATGACTAAATAATACCCCTATAATAATCCTAAACTATTAAAAAAAGACTGAATACGACGATTCATCTATCACCTTAATTTATCAATTAAATCTTTATCCTTATTAGAGAAAGATTAAACATACAAACTTAAGAGTCACTTAGTCAAGGTAAAGCCCTATATTTGTTGTAAATCAATATCATTAAGGTTTGGTTGATCTCAACAGACCGACCATACTACTCATCACCCCTCGTGTTCACCACATGCTCGTAGTTTTTCGTTATATTTATTTTGTATGTTCTTGACAAATCCATGGAAAGTAAAAAAACAAATTTTGATTTTTATGAAGAAAAAAAAAACTAGTAAAAGAGAAGTGAGCGGAATCCATTAATGAAATTTGGAAATGCTTTAGATTGGTTGCCGCTGACAGTAGATGGTGATTGGATTCTAGTTTAAATTAATATCAATATGACCATCATACTTTTTTATTTTGACAATATAACCATATAATTATTTAAGCGGTTTCATTGAAACCATTTACTGTTAAAAACAGATAGTGTAACTGATGTGGACTTCTGACTCGTCGTTTGTTGATAACAATCACGTCAGTTACGCTGTTTGTTTTTAACATCAAGTGGCTACGGTGGAACCATTTAAATGGTTATGTGGTCATATTGCCAAAATTGAAAGTATGGGGTCATATCAACATCAACTCCATAGCTAAGTGGTCATTTGAGTAGATTACCCTGAAATATAAGATCAAGTTCTCCAAATTTAAGTTTGATCCTTGAAAACTGTTGCTGGTCAAAACGTAAGCAAACAAAGAGTGAGATTAACGAAGGTATAATGACCTTTCTGGCCCCTCAACTTTACCAATTTAGTCAAATTAGTTTTTCCTTGATTTTTTGTCAATTTGATCCAAATATGATGTGATAATAACATTATTTCGTCCTTATTAGATTGTTGGTCTCAGTTATTTTATCACATCATTGAAAATTATGTCCAAAAATAGATGATATCGTCATTTAAGTAATGACAAATTAGTTAACATTTTTTTCAAAAATATATATTTTGTATGGCGTCACACAAAATGACATCAGTGATTTAGTAAAAAAGTAGCTATTATTTCATCCTATTTGAATTAATTTAGTAAAAATATAGAAAGTTTTAAACCAAAAAAGAATGCAATGAAATTATTAAAGATTAAAATAATTAAATCGATAAAATTAAGGGACCAAAAAAGTCATTAATTAACAAGGATCTCTTTAGTTCATCAAACGCGAGGGTATGGTCAGACTCCAAAAATATCAGTGGAAGTATAAACCAGATTGCCTGTGGAGTAATAATAGTTAAGACACTTAATATCTCTGTTTGGATATCGTAATTGTAATTAATAATAAGATTTGTATTTAAAACCCCAAATGTGTATGATTTATATGTTATTAATGAACTAAATGATTAGCATAAAATTAATAGTGAAGTTTTACCTAAACAAATGGAGTAAATCTTGTGGATTAATGTCACATTGATGTGAGAAAATACATGGAAGAAACTTGGCCGTAGTCTGTCACTGATACTTAATGACTCTGACAGATTACCTAAATTATAAATTTATTAAATCATCATGTCTAAGTTAAATGCCATTTATGTTTTAATGGAAACTTTCTATATTAGTTAGCAAGGACGCGTGACGAATCAAATTTACATGCCTAAGCCCTCAACGCATGTTGTAGTAAAACTATGGACTGCGGATTGATTTTTATAAATTCGATTATTATTATTATTATTATTATCGTAATATTTTGAAAATATAAATTAGATATATTTAAACAGCAATGTATTCATTGGGATGGGTTTAAATGCTGAAAATTAACTCAAAAAAACTAACCCTTGGGAAGGAAACAATGCATGCATTCATGAAACTAATTATTCAGTTTTAAGATAGAGGCTAGTGGGTGGATGCACCAACTACTACGGCCGGGGTTGATCCCTAAACTTAAGTTTAGGTGGAATAACACCATTCTTTTACTGCAACAAAACCCTATTAAAAAAACCATTTTTTCTCCCTCTCTGTGTCTCACTCACACTCTTTCCCTCAAACATAAGGCAGTTGAATTGCATCTAGCAACTTAGCTGCAGATGGAGACTGTAAAGAACTTTTCCATCATTCTCCTGGCCCTTCTCCTTTCCATTTCTTCTGCATTGTTGTCCTTAATAGTGCGGAAATTCAACGACATCAATTTGTCGTATGTCTTGTTTTTCCTTCTTGGATTTCCAGTTTTGATATCAGTTGGCCTTTGTTTGTTTGAGTTTCTATATATTTGTTTAGATTTACTATTGAGAGTTCCTTTATTTCTTTTAAATTAATTAGTAAATTGAATTGTGTGAATGGAATAGATCCAAGCAACACCGGTGAAGAGGTTGTGCAAGACTCAAAACAGCATCACTGTTAATGGAATGTTTCCTAGACCAACCCTGGAGGTCAGGAATGGAGATTCCCTTCAAGTTAAAGTTGTCAACAAAGCCAGATACAATATCACCATTCACTGGAATTTTCAATGATTGCACGTACATACATGTATGTTGTTGTTAAAAGTTTGGCACCGAAATTTGAAAAATGATTTTTAAAGTTTGGTAGATGTTTAAAAAATAATTTTCAAAGTTTGATAGATGTTTGTTGAAAAATGGTAAATGGGATAATTGTAATAAGTCCCTACACTTTAGGGTATTTACAAGATTAGTCCTTAAGCTTCAACTATAAATACACTAACTCATTTAGCTTCAAAATCATCTCAAAAATCATTTCCTTCCCCCAAAACTAAAGAGTTTAGAGAGTTCTCTTGTGAGTAGTGAATGTTTTGTAAACACCTGTAAATTTTCTCTCTATTATAAAATATTTGCAACAGTCCGGAGACGTAGGCAAAATTGGCTGAACTCCGTTATCAATTTCGGGTATTATTTTTCCACTTTTATTTCGCAGTCTCACTAGTCTGGTTATAGGGATATTACTCGCTACTCTTTTATTTCCCAACAACTGGTAATCAAAGCTTTTGATTGTGAATTTTGTCAATTTTTTGCGAGATTACTATTCATTACTATTCACGTGAATTTTGTGAATAGTAAAAATTTTGTCAGCGATATGAATTTGTCGACGGATGTGTTCTAATACACGGTGGTTCGCAAGAATTGTCAAAAACGATCCAAAAGAAGCCAGATTCGAGTGGGAGCGATGGCTGCAGACGAAGAGAAGGTGAAAATTGAGAAGTTCGATGGTGCGGACTTTGGCTTTTGGAAGATGCAGATTGAAGATTTTCTGTACAAGAAAAATCTATATCAACATCTCTCAAGAAAACAACTAGAGGGCATAAAGAATAAAGACTGAGCTCTTCTCGACAGACAAACCCTCGGAGTTATCTGACTGACGTTGTCCCGAAATGTTGCTTTTAACATAGCAAAGGAAAAGACCACGGTATGGCGGCTCTCTCCAGTATGTATGAGAAGCCATCAGCCTCAAACAAAGTTCATTTGATGAGGCGATTATTCAATTTGCGGATGGCGGAAGGGGCGGGGCATCAGTGGCTCAACACCTAAATGAACTCAACACAATCACAACCCATTTGAGTTCCGTGGAAATTGAATTCGATGATGAAGTTCGTGCTTTAATTCTCTTATCATCTCTACCAGACAGTTGAAATGCTACTGTTACAGTAGTCATCAGCTCGTCGGGAAACAGTAAATTAAAATTCGACGATGTTCGGGATCTGGTATTGAGTGAAGAAATTCGACGGAGAGAATCGGGTGAAGCATCAAGCTCCTCAGCCTTTCACACGGAGTCTAGAGGGAGAACTTCAGAAAGAAATTCAAATCATGGCAGATCGAAATCTAGAATGGGAAAATTAAGAATATGAAAGAAAGATTTTATCTGTTATAATTGTGACAAGAAGGGTCACTTTAAAAGAGATTAACGAGCACTGAAGAAAGATACTGGCGCACAGGAATCTGCCAACATAACAGAGGAAACAGGTGATTCCATGATTCTAAGCGTCAACAGTCTGATTGAATCATGGATCTTGGATTTAGGGGCATCTTTCCACTCCCCCCCATGCCAAGAAATCATGGATAACTATGTCAGTGGTGATTTTGGGAAGATTCATCTAGCTGATGATGAAACCTTCAAGATCGTCGAAAAATGAGACATCCGATTAAAGTTGCCAAACCAGATCACCTAGAAGCTGAAAGGAGTGAGACATATTCCTGGCCTCAAAAGAAATTTGATTTCTGTATGACTGCTTGATGGAGAAGGATATAGTACAACCTTTTCAGGCTGTGAATAGAAGATTACCAAAGGAGCACTTGTCATTGCTCGTGGTAAGAAGACTATTACTCTCTATGTAACCACAAATTTAGAGAATATCATTGCAGTAACAGATGCTGATGAAAAATCAAACATATGGCACCAAAGGCTTGGTCATATGAGTGAGAAATGATGAAGACACTTTTGTCAAAAGGGAAGTTGCCGGATCTAAAGAGTGTAGATGTCGGACTATGCGAGGATTGCATCTTTAGCAAACAAAAGAAAGTCATTTTTGCAAAGATTGGCAAGACACCAAAGTCAGAAAAGCTAGATTTGGTTCATACTGATGTATGGGGACCATCTCCAATTCCATCTCTTGCAGACTCACTATATTATGTCACCTTCATCGATGATTCTACAAGGAATGTGTGGGTTTATTTTCTGAAGAAGAAATCAGAAGTCTTTGATACCTTTAGAAAATGGAAGGCCATGGTGGAAAATGAGACTGATTTGAAAGTCAAGCGGTTGAGGTCTGACAATGGAGGAGAGTACAGAAACAGTAGATTCATAGATTTATGCGCAAACAATGTGATCAAGATGGAGACAACAGTTCCCATGACACTGCAGCAGAATGGCGTAGCAGAGCGCATGAACAGAACTCTGAATAAACGTGCCAAAAGCATGAGGATACATGTCGGCTTGCCCAAATTGTTATGGGTTGAAGCTATCAACACTGCAGTTTACCAAATCAACCGCGGGCCCTAAGTTCTTTTGGATGGTGGAATACTAGAGGAAGTTTGGAGCAAAAAAGAAATAAACCTTTCACACTTAAGAGTGTTGGTTGTAGTTCTTATGTACACATAAATTCTGCTGAAAGAAGTAAACTTGATGCCAAGTCTAACAAATGTGTCTTTGTTGGTTATGGTGGTGATAAGTTCGGTTATCAGTTTTGGGAGTACGAAAATTGGAAGATCATCAGAAGCAGAGATGTCATTTTTAATGAGAATGTGATGTACAAAGACAGGTCAACCATAGAATCAAGTAGCTCCAATACCGAAGCTGAAACAAAGGAATTTGCTGAGTTTGAGGAGATTTCTGGAAATGATGTTCAAATCAGTCCTGAAGCAGTTCAAGAAGAACCAGACTCACCAAAACTGAGACGCTCATCCAGAATTCCTAAACCAACCCAACGTTATTCACCTTCTTTGCACTACTTGTTGCTGACTGACAATGGTGAACCAGAGTGCTATAATGAAGCAATGCATGTGGAGGATTCAGTCAAGTGAGAGTCTTCCATGAAAGATGAGATGGACTCACTTATGTCAAATCAGATGTGGGAATTAGCTGAATTACCACCAGGCAAGAATGCACTCCATAACAAGTGGATTTACAGGATCAAAGAAGAGCACGATGGGAGCAAACGCTACAAAGCAAGATTGGTTGTCAAATGATTTCAACAAAAAGAATATATTGACTACAATAAAATTTTCTCTCCAGTCGTAAAACTGTCTACAATCAGACTGGTGTTGAAAATTATAGCTGCAGAGAATTTGCATCTTGAGCAGTTAGATGTAAAGACAGCTTTCCTTCATGGTGATTTGGAGGAAGAAATCTATATGAGGCAGCCAGAAGGCTTCATGGAGGCAGGCAAGAAAAACCTGGTATGCAGGTTGAAGAAGAGCTTGTATGGTTTAAAACAAGCTCCTAGACAGTGGTACAAGAAGTTTGATAACTTCATGAGTAGTAGTGGTTTTACCATATTTCAAGCATATCATTGTTGCTACATCAAGAGTTTCGACAACAGCTTCATTATTTTATTATTGTACGTTGATGACATGCTCGTTGCAGACTCAGACATGCAAGAGATTATACACTTGAAGCAAAAATTGTCGAAGCAGCTTGCTATGAAGGATTTGGGTGCTGTAAAGCAGATTCTTGGGATGAGGATTAAGAGAAACACAAAGTCGGGGACTTTGATGTTATCACAGGCTGAGTACATCAACAAAGTACTCTCCAGGTTCAACATGCAAGATGCTAAACCTGTAAGTACACCTTTAGGTGTTCATTTTAGACTTTCCAAAGAATAGTCACCAAAGACGGATGAAGAACGTGCACACATGGTGAAGGTGCCGTACGCCTCAGCAATTGGAAGTCTGATGTATGTCATGGTTTGTACCAGACCAGATATTGCTCAAGCAGTGGGAGATGTTAGCAGGTACATGAATAATCCGGGCAAGGTACACTGGAATCAGTCAAATGGATCCTTAGATATCTGCGAGGTACCACAAACAAAGCACTTTGTTTCAAAGGTGGAGATACGATACTGACAGGCTATGTAGATGCTGACTTAGCTAGAAATGTCGACATCATAAGAAGCACTACAGGGTATGTCTATACTCTATGAGGAACTGTAGTAAGTTGGGTTTCTCAACTACAGAAGATAGTTGCTCTCTCCACAACTGAAGCAGAATATGTCGCTGTTACGGAAGCCAGCAAAGAGATGATTTGGCTCCAAAGTTTCTTGGAAGAGTTAGGCAAGAAATAAGAAAACAATGTCTTGTATTGCGACAGTCAAAGTGCTATCCATCTAGCAAAAAATCTATCTTTTCATTCGAGAACGAAGCACATACAATTGCGATATCATTTTATCCGGTCTCTTTTGGAAGATAAGATTTTGAAACTTGAAAAGATTAGTGGAGCTCAAAATCCGACAGACATGTTAACAAAGACGGTGACTATGGACAAACTGAAGTTGTGTTTAACTTCAGTTGACATGCTAGAGTAACAAGACCAGAAATGTTATTGCATTGATCGATGTGTGAAGACAGATTAAAATCAGTCTTCAAGTGGGAAATTGTTGTTCAAAGTTTGGCACCGAACTTTGAAAAACGGTTTTCAAAGTTTGGTAGATGTTTGTTGAAAAATGGTAAATGGGATAATTACAATAAGTCCATGCACTTTAGGGTATTTACAAGATTAGTCCTTAAACTTAAACTATAAATACCCTAACCTATTTAGCTTCAAAATCATCCCAAAAATCATTTCCTTCTCCCAATACTAAAGAGTTTAGAGAACTTGTGAGTAGTGAGTGTTTTGTAAACACCTGTAAATTTTCTCTCTTTGATAAAAAATCTGCAACAGTCCGGAGGCGTAGGCAAAATTGGCTGAACTCCGTTATCAATTTCGGGTATTATTTTTCCGCTTTTATTTCGCATTCTCACTAATTTAGTTATAGGGAAATTACTCGTTACTCGTTTATTGCCAACGCATGCATCTTTTGGTATATATATTGAATTGGCATAACCATGATTTTGATTTACATGCATGGTGTTCGGCAAATGAGGACCGGATGGGCAGACGGACCAGAATTTGTGACTCAATGCCCGATTAGACCAGGAGGAAGCTCACCTACAGGTTCACAATTCAAGGACAAGAAGGAACTTTGTGGTGGCACGCTCACAGCTCATGGCTTCGAGACACCGTTTATGGAGCTATCATTGTCCGCCCTAGATTAGGCGAACCCTACCCTTTCCCTACACCAAATCGCGAAACACCAATTTTACTAGGTAATTATTCAATATATGATTTTTAATTATAAAACAACACGACGAGTTCTAAACAAACAGATTAATTCAAAATGGTATAAAAAGTAAAATTCTATATCTCTACTCCAATATTTTTTCCGAATATGCCTAGAAAGAATCTTATGTTGTTGATTATCACTACAAAGGTGAATGGTGGAATGCAAACCCCGTTGATGTTGTGAAGGAAACAGCGAGGACAGGTAATGCTCCAAATGTATCTGATGCTTACACAATTAATGCTCAACCTGATAATCTATACAATTGCTCCTCCAAAGGTTAGAAGTCATAATAACTTTCCATACAATTGAATGATATGATTTTCCAGGAGATTGACATGCTTGACCTTTTTTTTTATGGGCACCACAATCGTTCCCATAAACTCTGGCGAGACCAATCTTTTTAGGGCGTGTTTGGTTCAGGGAATGTGGGATTACCGGGGGGAATGAAATCCACATTCCCCCGTTTGGTTGGCCAGTAATCTCATTCTCGGTAATATTTTATTACCAACAGTAGATTTTTTAGGATATATTAGCGGGAATGTCATTACCACTTCCCTTAGGTATTGTTGGATTACTAGCGTTTTGGACTAAAATGCCCTTAATTTTTTTTTCAAATATATCATTTCTTCTGTCATTGAATAATAAATATTCTACGAAGGTTAAATTATAAATTTATCCTTAAATTATTTTAGATTTACAAAAAAAATCTATAATTAAAATTTTATATGAAGTTCAGGGGTTAAAATAAAATTTTACCCTTTCATTAAATTTTTTTATATTTTCAATTTTGTAAAAAAAATTATATAAATTTTATAAATTTAAATTTGTAAAGAAAATATATAAATATCTTATACTAATATTATAGTATAATTCAACTTGTTAAAAAATAAATATATAATAAGAAAAATTTGGTCAAATATACATTCTAATAATCTTTTATTACTTTAACCAAATACGGTAATTTTACATTCCTGCTAAACCAACCAAACACAAAAGACAACATTCCTAATAATCCTATTCCCTGGTAATCTTTTATTCTAACTAGTAACCTTACATTTCGTAAACCAAACACAAATGCTGCCCTGAACCAACCGCTTTTCTTTGTGGTGGCCAACCATAAGCTCACTGTTGTCAATGTTGATGCCTCTATATCAAACCCTTCACCACTTCAGTAATCATGCTAGGTCCCGCCCAAACCACTGATGTTCTCATCACAGCCGACCAGCACCGGGTAGATACTACATTGCAGCCCGAGCCTACCAGAGTGCACAAAACGCACCCTTTGGCAAAACTACCACTACAACCATTCTTGAATACAACTCTCCCAGAAAGGGCAATGCATCCGAAACAATTATACCTTCTCTTCCGGCCTACAATTATACCAACACCATTACGGCCTTCTCCCAAAGCTTTAGAAGTCTCCATAAAGTCCAAGTATCGATTGAGCTCAATGAAAGCCTCTTCTTCACCATTGGTCTAGGACTCAACTATTATTAATGCTCAATACCACATAGAGCGGGAAATACATTAAGATTGGATATTTAATGTTTTCATTTTCCACTCTCTTGTTGAGTGATAGAGAATAAGGGGAGTTTCTTATACATCACTGTTATTTGTCTTGTGCTCAAGATCAAGGTTGATGCTTGTGACATTAAAATTTAAAAAATTATTTTTAAACGTTAAAATGAATCTAGCCAATTTTATTTCTCAACTCATCTCAAAATTCACTCAAATATCTTTCAACTCTCTCAAAACTTTTTAAGATGTTTTTCCGGCGATCAGAGTAATAGTACCAGGAGCAGTTCTCTCCAATTTCGGGTGTACGTAATTTGGAGCGATCGTGTTAACCTCAAGGACGATCCACCTATTGGAGTAGCTGCGCGCCGAATTTTCATAAAAGTCATTGTCAAGGACCAAACGATACACGTTTTGCAGCTAGCATGAACAATGTCTCATTGGTGCTCGCACGGAACTTCTCTCTTTTACAAGCTCACCAATAGGGGATTCCAGGAGTATTCACCCCGGATTTCCCGGTAAACCCTCCGGTGAAATTTGTTAAACCGGAAACATCAGCCAGTCTCTCTACCAACCCATTCCAGGAACTAAATTGTACAAATTGAAGTTCGCTTCAAGAGATACATCCAAGTTCAATCTTGTTGATCCACCACTAAGGAATACAGTTTCGGTTCCGGCAGAGGGATGGGCAGTCATTAGATTTGTTGCTGATAATACAGGTAAATATAAGACGTTCTTCTCTTAATGAATCATCCTTGTGTTTGAAATTGAACTGTTTTGGTAAACAGTTGTGTGGATAATTTCATTATTCATTCGATTCATCCTTTATTTTAAATATATTTTTTTATCAAATTTAAAGCACATACTTCTAAACCATCAAAGAATACATATGTAATTTTAATTTCTCTTTTTGATAATAAATTTTTTATTTTTTTTAATTTAGTCCCTCAATTTTTTATAATGTTCTTATTTCTTGAATTCGTCCTTTATTTTAAATCCGTTTTTACTAAATTTGAACCACATGTTCATATACCACAATAGAATACCTATGTAACTTCAATTATTACTTTTTTTACTAAAAATAAAATATTTTACTCAGTTTGGCCTTTTGACTACAATTGTTTGCAAATTCTTTCTTCCCATCAATTCCTTTACTCCTTCATACTCTCATTAATATTTTACACTCGAAATATTTTCTTTAAAATATAATATTATGAATATATTTCATAATTTTAGATTGTATTTGATATATTAAATAACATTTTAATGTGAAAAAAATAAAATATTTATATCTTATATGGTTAGAGAAAGTAAAATAATTAGAATAAATCATTGACATAATACTATAAATAATTATAATAAAATTTGTATAGAAACTCGAATAACTCGAATCGACTCAAAAAAATTTCAAGTTAAGTTCGAGTTGTAAAATACGACTCGTTAACTTGAATAACTTGAGAATTTTTAACTCGACTCGATCGAATACTCACCTATACCAATGAGGATATTATACCGAAATATATATATATATATATATTGAATTTATTTAAATGATAATTTATTATAAATTAATTTATTTAATATAGTCAAATGATAGTGTCTATCATATTTTTAATCTAGATAAAGGTTATATATAATTTATGAATAAAATTATTAATGGATTATTCTATTTAAATAAATTAATATAGCGTTGATATTGAATTGTGGGATGACTAAGCCCTCTTACCTCTAGTTACAAATTTACAATTTGGAATGGAGGATTAACTCATTCCAATGGTGCTTGAGTTTGATGCTTAATTAATTTTTAGTTACTTTGGTATGATTTGAGTAGTTCCTATATTCCCGTGGTTTTATCCCAGTTTGTTTCAAAACCAGCGATAGTAATAGGATGAAATTAATAATATTTAAAATGAAAAATAATATATTGAATTTTAAAAATTATAATCTCGAATCTTGATATTATAAGAAATATTAATTTAATTATTATATCTACAAATACCATCTCCTACTAGAAATTTATTTCTTTAATTTTAAAATAAAGCATTTTAAATTTCAAATGAACCCTACTGGAAAAAAAGTGAATAAGGATATCTTTGGTTCTAAAAAATATCTTTTATTTTTTATTTTAGAAAATATTTTTAATTTTCAAAAATTTTAAATTAAAAAAAAATATGTTTAATTAATATAAATGAAAACTTGAATCCAAAAATAAAATATTAAAAATATATTTAGTATCAAATTTTAAAATTATAAATGAATAAATAGTTATTAAAAATTAAATTAAATTATAATTATTAAAAAATGTTATTATATTTGTACCAAAAAATTCATTACATTATTCTAACATGTCAGTTATGTAAATATAAAACGATAAAGTTGATAAGAAATTTCATAACATAAACTTTAAATTAATTTATAATAAAATATAATGTTATTGTATATCGGACATCAATTAAATTTTAAAAATACATAAAAATATTGATATAAGCAAAAAACACACAAGAGTGTAAGTAGAATAAAAATATGTTTAATGAAAATTAAGACCCTCAAACTTTTAGAAAAAAAAAATAGGATAGTCCCTGAACCTTTTATTGCACTAAAAATTAATCTAACATTTTGAAGAACAAAAGTAAACATTGATTATCAAATTGCTTGTATGACATTTCATAAACTTTTATATATATATATATATATATATATATATATATATAAGTATACAATATTGATGTGACATTTTACGATATTATTGTGATAGTATACGATGGACAATGATATGGTAGATGAATTTAATGATTATTTGGCTTAGTTTGATGGCGTAATTGATTATTTTAAAAAGTCTGATGACTTATTTATTTTTACATAGAAAAAAATGAGATTAAAAAATGGGTAAACTACATGATTGATCACTTTCTTTTTAGTTTTTATACTTTTTCACTATAGTCAAAAAATATAATATTTGGTCACTTTCGTTTTTTTATTTAAGAAGTTGTCACTTTTGTTTAGTTTATCACTAAAAATCTTTAAAAAATCAATGGCTAGATATTTAAAAATCGATAAGGTAAATAATTATATTTTAATTAAATAAAAATGAACATAACCATATCTTAATAAAAATAATCAAATATTATATTTTTTTTAAATTCAATGAAGAAATATATATAAATTTAAACGAAAGTAACCAACGTTTTATATTAGCTTTAAAAGTATTTAGGGTGAGCTTGGATCTCGAAATCTGAAATTACTAAAGGGAATATTTTTTTCAGAATTGTATTCCCGCGTTTGGTTCACGAAATCTTACATTACGGGAATACTACATTACCAATAGTAGCATTTTTTTATTAAAATGGTGGGAATGTCATTACCTCCAAATTCTTAGGTAATTTTACATTCCCACTACTTTGGACAAGAATACCCTTGGATTAATAAATTCTTTTTATAACGATATTTCTAAATTCTTATTTTTTATACTTTACTCAAAATTATAAAAATAATAATAATATAAAAAGATTTTGATTTACTAAAATATCAATAATTTTTGTGAATTTAAAATATTTTTATATTTTTAATATTCAATATTTTACTATTTATAATTTTATGGAATGAAAAAAATAATATTATTGTAAAAATGTAATTATTTAAAATAATATTTCACTACCATAATATTATTTTTATATTATATTATATTTTATATAAATAAATATGATATATTATTTAAAATATAAATTTAATATACTAATTATATTAATTATATATTAAATGAAAATTTTCCTCAAAAGTTAAATAATATAACAATTAAAATATTTTTATGAATTTTCATTCAAATATTTATAAATTAATATTAAAGTTTAACTTTAAAAAAATATATTACAAGAATAATTTAATAAAATATACATCCAAATAATTTTATATTTCTCTAACCAAATATTATAATCTTATATCTATGCTAAATAAACCAATACAATACTTTTGCATTGAAAGTGTAAGCACAAAATGAAATATATATTTTTGATAAAAAAAGTACCAAGTTGTCCGAAATTGTGGAATCCAAGACCACGGGAATCATTTTCATTTCAAAAGTTGTACCAGTCAAATAAATGATACAAACTTGGCTTTTTCTTCCGCTTTGTGCCTTCTCTCGGAGGAGTAGACGACTAGGGAAATTATACGTACAACAATCTTAATATATAATTAAGAAATAATATTATTAATTTTATTATTATTTTTTAATAAAATTAATAAAAAAATATCATAAATATTATTATTTTTACTGATTTTATTATTTTTAGATGTTTTATCGATTTTGTTAATATATCCGATAAAATGCTACTAATTTTATTATTTTTTCTACCAGTTTTATTATTATTTGATATTTTACCGGAAATATTAAAAATATTAATGTTTTAAGTAAAAATAATAAATTTTTAAATAATTTTTTTACCAATTTTATTAAAAAAATAATAATAAAACTAATAATATTTTTTCTTAATTATATATTAAAATTGTCGTAAAGGTATAACTTTACAAAGTTACTTACACGTATATACAAATGAATTTTTACTTTTTTCAGGATATGGTTCATTGTAAGAAATTATTCTTCCTACTTTAATACTAAATGAAAATCATTAATTTAATTATTACTTAATGTGGGGCTGAATAGATAGCTTACCTGCATGCTTTTATAGATAATTGCGTCGGTTCAAAGATGCGTGAACTAGCTAGCTAATAAACCGTACATGGATGAGATGAGGTCTTGATGTCGAATTCCATATTGAATTATGCATGCCAATATATAATCCACACCCACACACCATATAATATATTATATTGCAAATTACTACATATATCTTCAGCTCCAATCTTAATATATTTATAATAATATTTTTATATATAAAAGAGACGGCTAAACTCACGATATAATACACTCAAAATAAATAATTCACGATCTAATGCACTCCTTATATTATTTGCTGAAATAGGGCGAAATCAACAGTGTGGCCGTAGGTCGCCATGCCTTCCGGGCGACCTACTAGGTCACCATGTCTTCCTGGTCCGAGGCCATCCGATCGAGGCCATCCGAGAGCATCCGAGGCCATCCGAGAGCATCCGAGGCCATCCGAACTAGCTATGCGAGGGCATCCGAGGGTAAACGAGCGAGCTATGCGAGGGAATCCGAGGGAAGCTGAGCGAGGGTAGGTCGCCCGGAGGGCATGGCGACCTACAAGGTCGCCCGGAGGGCATGACGACCTATGTGTTGGGACGTGCATGTGCCATGTAACACGTTCATTCTCACGTTCATTCTCTCTGTTTGAGCAAGGGTAGGTCGCCCGGAGTGCATGACGACCTACGACCAACACTGTGAATTTCACCTTATTTGAGCAATTAATCTTGAGAGTGCATTAACTCGTGAATTAATTTCTTTCATAACATTATCTCGAAAATTTTGTCAAAAAATACTATCCAAACTGCACTGTGTCAATGAAAGACATATTAATAATAAGTATTTACGACCTAATAAAGCTCATAATTCACACCTATTAAAGGAAAAATAATAATTCAGAAAATGTCAGTCTTGTACTATAAAAAATAGTAATATATATACATATATTAAATAAAGTCCAAAAAGAGAAGCTGCAACTAGGTGAACCACTTGCAGCGTAATCTCTTCCTTTTTTCTTCTTGTTACAACTCCAACTCTTCCCAAACAAATCCTTCAAACTATTTCAAGCAGATCTGTTTCTTCTTTTGATCTTATAATTATTTCTCCTTTATATAATCAACTTTCCCTAGCGTTTATGTACCGCATTTATCGTATTTGAAGCCATGCCTTCTTCACTGCAGCTCCATCCACCCCTTGCCGCCACCATCGCCGGCTGCCGCCAGAAACAAACTCATCAACAACCTACCACCGCCGCCACGTTGAATAGGTTTTTCCCTCTTCCTTGCTGGATCTCGCTGCCCGACACGGTGGCGACATACCATATCCGCACCCTGGGGCCTAACCAATGTTGTTCGGCGGTTGTCCAAGCCATCGAAGCCCCTATTGAAACCGTTTGGTCAATAGTTCGTCGGTTTGATAACCCTCAAGCTTATAAGCAATTCCTCAAGAGCTGCCAAGTTATCGTCGGAGATGGCAACAACGTGGGTTCCCTCCGTGAGGTCCATGTGGTGTCCGGCCTCCCGGCGGCATCCAGCATGGAGAAGCTAGAGATCCTAGACGATGAACGCCATGTGCTTAGCTTTAGCATAGTTGGAGGTGATCATCGGTTGACCAATTACAAGTCTGTCACAACCCTACACGGTTCACCCGACGGTAACGGGACAGTGGTCTTCGAATCTTACGTTGTTGATATACCTGCCGGTAACGATAGAGAAGATACATGCAGTTTTGTGGATACAATTGTACGCTGCAACCTTCAATCTTTGGCTCGAGTGTCTGAAAATATAGCTAGAACAGAAGCATTACCAGCTCCATAATTACTTCAAAAAAAAGGGGTCTTGCTGACGATGAAGGTGACGGTACATCAGTGGCTCCAAATGTTAAGTATGTCTTCTTTTCTTTTTATCTTTTTTTTTAATTTCTGGCTCATTTCTTCGCCATTTTTCTGTTCATTTCTCTCTATGTATATGAGAAACATTTGCTTACAATTATTAGCAACTTCAATAATTTTATTGTTTGTGTTGTGTTTGTATGTATACGAGATACAGATTTTTCTTTTATCTGGGTAATAACAATACCCTTGATATTAAAGGCTTACCCCCGGTACTCGAATTTAAGCCCTCAATAAATAACAATAATTTTTTTTATGGAGATCACTTTGATTCGAGCCGATACAAAAGTTATGATTTACTTAAATAACACTTTTATATCCATCTATATTTATTCTCTGAGCAAACAAGATTAAATTTGAAGCCCACACAAGAAAAAAGCAAATAAAAACTCCTTTTCATACAATACATTTCAAAGAAAAATTAATAATAAAATATTTTTTATAAAATCATTCAAATAACAAATGTCGAATCTCTCATTTTAAAGTGCAAAAAGAGTGCAGGAGTAAATTTGATTAACCATGTAACTAATATATGCTCCCTGATTTTTAATTTGCTAAGTTGATGCAGCAGACAATGCAAGTGGATATAAATTTGCCAGTGGTTTTAGAGAAGATGATGCAAGTTGTATGGCAACTTGGTACGGAGGCTTTTAATGTTCAACATTATATTAGTGGTCTATGTAACAAATTAATTAAAACCCCACCCATTTTAATTCTTTTGACTCTCTACCGCTCAAACCTTAATTTAGTCTATTATTTAATTTTTAATTAAGGTCACTTCTTATTATTTAATTATTTATCACTACAACTGAACACGATTTGAAGATAATCAGGAAAATTCTTATAAAACATATTGAGACGTTAAATGTGATTGTTAAAGTGTTATTTTAGATGAAAACCGTGGTATAATTTTGGTAAACAAATCATATATTTTTTTATTAATTCGAGGTAAATATAAGATATTATCTGTTTAAAAATGACTAACTTTTTTACATGGAAGACTCAAACCTCTAATATTCATAATACTCAAATCTGAATTCTCAAAGAATCCGTAATCAGATGATTCTTATATATGGGGAGTAAAGTTAGCAAACCTTTTCCCCTTACCTTTCAATTAGATGTATTGTTGCAATCCGTCAGAGGAATCCAAGGTTGATTATAAAACACTGTTTTATTAGATTATATTATAACCCCGTTACAATGTTAAAGGTAGATTAATAAAAAAATTAATGTATAAAATTTAGTTAATAAATTGAATTTTTTTTAAATTAAGTGATCAAAATAAGAGTAAAATAATTACATAATAATTTGTGTACCTCAAGTCTTTACCCCATATTAAAATACGCATAAAAACAACACAAATATAATATAGATATATGAATATATAAAGATATATATAATATTAATAATATATAGATACCTATAAAATAATTTGAACATATAAATATATAATGAGTAAAATACATAAATGATTTTTCAATTATAAGGTGTTGTTTTGTTAAATCTTCGATTACTAAAAGTTATAAAATAATTTTCTAATTACATGTCATTATTTTATTGAATTCTCAAATTATTAAAAGTTATAAAATGATCACCTGGTTTTTCTTACATTCTCAATTTGTCCTTTTTCGTTAAGAAATTAGTGGCTATCTGAATTAGATGTTAACCTATTAATTGGAAATATGTTAAAATTTGATCATAGAATCACTTAAGCTATATTTTAGGGATCAACTCTCCATTTATATTATGTCATCGAGCAAGTACTTGAAACATTATATAATCGAGCATGTGTTTGAAAGAAACGACGGTGCCAGTAGACACCACAAAAATATTATCTTATCATATTTCAATTAGCATGTTAATGTAAAACTCATACAATTCTCAATTTTTTAACAAAAAAAGATGAGTTTAGAACATATACTTGAGGGTTTATTTTATAATTTTTAATAATTGGAGAACTCGGTAAAATAAAACCTTATACTTGAGGGGCTGTGTATGTACTTTACCCATATATAATTTGATATATCCAAATCAACATCCAGGGACGAGCCGCCCACCTGTATGCCACGGATATTATTAAATGAAAAACCCTCATTGATTATTTTTTTAAAATAGTCTTCATGTCAGATTAGTTAAAAAATAACTCTTAAATTATTTACGTATAAAATTTCGTGTTCTGTCAAAAGTAAAGTCAGATCTTATATTTTACGAAAAATGAGTTTTATATATTTATTATTGTTTTTATCCAATATTAAATGATTTTATCTTTAAAAGTTGATGGGTCTCACGTCTTATAAAACGTGAGATCCATTAAATTTGTTTTATAGAAAGTGAGATAGTCTTCCGTGAATTATTTAGGGTTATTTTCCTAACTAATCTGACACAGTTGTTGTTTTTAAAAAGGAGTAAAATATATAAATGGTCATTGAACTTTTTAGACGTTGGCATTTAGGTCTCATAACTTTTAAAACTTATAATACAGTCACCAAACATTTAGTTCGTTTGCAATATGGTCTCTGACGTAACGACCGTTTCACTACCGTTAGGGTATATTAAATAAATGGTTACTGAACTTTTCAGGCGCTTGCATTTAGGTCCCCTAACTTTTAAAACTTGCAACACAATCATCAATTGCATTTTAAACCCCATATTCCAAAATACTTCAATAACATTCTAAACCTTAAATTCCAAAAATACTTCAATTACATGCCCAACCCCAAATTCATAATTCATTCTCAAAATCTACCATACCAAATGAAACTTGAAGCAATAACCCTAAACCCTCAAAACATAACCCTAAACGCTAAATTTCCCCACCAATTAACCCAACATAATCAACAACATTTAGTTCATTTTGAGTCCATAACAATAAGTGATTATGTTGGGTTTAGGATTTAAAAGTTAGATTTAACCAACTATAAATGAACAATCCTCAATTCGATTCGAAAAAATTATTTTTTGACTTGAATTGATTCAAAAAATTTGATACAAATTGACTTTGAGTTTTAATTTCATAAACTCAACTTAAAAAAATTTCAAGTTAAAATCGAATTGTAAAATACAACTCGAATATCTCAAAATTTTTAGTAATTAGTGGATTAATTTTTAAGTTTGAGTCAAATCCCTTGACTTTGTATGATGTATATCATATATGGAAAAAATATGAAGAAATATATGTATTGTAAATGGTTAAAAATTATTTAAATTAGAATCAAATAATATTATAGTATTATAAATATTTATAATTAATTTAAACAGAAACTCGAAAATTCAATTCAATTCGACTTGATTTAAATTTTATAAACTCAAATTTTAAAAATTTCGAGTAAACTATTTTATAAACTGAACTGAATTAAAATCAAATAATATTATAATATGATAAATATTTATAATTAAATTTAAACAGAAACTTAAAAATTCAATTCAACTTAATTTACATTTTATAAACTCAAATCGAAAAAATTTCAAGTCAACTATTTTGTAAACTGAATTGAGTATTTATGTCCAGCATAACCCTAAACCCAACATAATCGCTTATAATTGGTTAAATTTTTTCGAAACGGTTATGTTTTGAGGGTTTAAGGTTACTGCTTCAAGTTCAGTTTGTTATGATAGATTTTGAAAATGGATTATGAATTTGGGGTTGAGTATGTAATTAAAGTATTTAGGAATTTGAGGTTTAAAATGTAATTAAAGTATTTTGGATTTTGGGGTTTAAAATGTAATTGATGATTGTGTTGTAAGTTTTAAAGTTGGGAGGACCTAAATGAAAGCGACTGAAAAGTTCAATGACCATTTATATAATTTATCCTAACGGCAGTGAAACGGTCTTTACGTCGGGACCATATTGCAAACAAACTAAATGTTTGGTGACTTTATTGCAAGTTTTAAAAGTTTATGGATCTAAATGTAAGTATCTGAAAAGTTTAGTGACCATTTGTATACTTTACCCAAAAAATAATTAACGAGGTTTTCATTTAATAATGCCCATGCCACGCTCCCCCACTCATCTGGACCGTACACGTTTCATCCCTCTCCCAGTTCTTATTTTCACTCTCTCCTACTCCTTCGACCCTCCACTGTTTGCAGATCTCTCGATTCCCATTTTCGTCAAAACTCAAAAGTTTCGGGTTTTTCTGAGCCATGTTGCTGAAAGCTGCTCCAGCATTTTCTTTGTTAAATCCTCAAGAGGGTCCACTGTTTTCCTCTCTTTCTTCATCTCAAGCCTCTCTTTTCCATTCCTTTTCTTCTTCGATTCATCGGCTTTCTTCTCCAGGAAATGGAATTGGGTATGTCGTAGTTTGTGCAACCAAAGGGGCCAACCACAAGCCGCTCACTGGTGTTGTTTTCGAACCCTTCAAGGAAGTGAAGAAGGAGCTTGATCTTGTACCCACCGCCCCTCAAGTTTCTCTGGCTCGCCAAAAGTTCACCGATGACTGTGAAGCTTCAATCAACGAAAAAATCAAGTGGGTCTTTCTTTTATAGTTTCTAAAGCCAACTCTGTATTTGGAAAAAAATGTATTTTCTGATGGTATCAGTTTTGAAATTCTTTGAAAACATACTTATTTTATTCTCTGACCTGCAAATTTGTGTGAGAAAAAATAGATTTTGTCTTCTTACTAATGTATAAAAACAATTCAATTCTTTTCTTTTGAAAAATAATTTTTGAATGATTTCCTGGATGTGTTGATTTGATTTTCTTTGTAAAGATGAATTTTGGCTTATTCTGATGGCTTTGGTGTGTATACGCTTTCTAATGTTTTGTGCATTTCTTTTGGAATGACAGTGTGGAATACAATGTTTCGTATGTATATCATGCTATGTTCGCCTACTTCGATAGGGACAACGTTGCACTCAAGGGTCTTGCCAAGTACTTCTTCTTGAAAAAGTTGAGTTTGTTGAGTATTTTTGGAACCCTCTTTTATGAGCTAACGTCAGACTTCCCCTTGCGAATAGGTTCTTCAAGGAATTGAGTTTAGAAGAAAGAGAGCATGCAGAGAAATTGATGGAATACCAGGTTCTTTTATCCATGGACTCACTTTCTTATTGTTGCTGTTCTTTTGTTATGCCATTGTTTCCTGATTTGGGTTGTTTATTATTTATCAGAATAAACGAGGTGGAAAAGTGAAGCTGCAGCCCATATTGATGCCCCTCTCTGAGTTTGATCATGCAGATAAAGGAGATGCATTTTATGGTAAGTTGATATTATTAGAGCCTGAGGCTTGTTTAGTAAAATGTACTTTGTATCTTATTCGGTTGCCTTCTTTTTCTACCGTCAGGTAAAATACATCCACATGAAAAATACAATGAGATATAGGTTAGATTCACGTTGTAGCTATGAAGTATGTTTGTAAATTGTATGCTTGGTGTGTTCGTAGTCCTTTATAAGGAATCTAGCCAAGGAAGAGATATTTCTTGAACATTCACTTTCTAACGTCCTGGAGCATTTTTAAATTTGTTATGTGATCATCCCATTATATTTCTTAATGTCGAACCGGATCGCATGATAATGTCATATTAGTCAAAAGTAGTAAAAATATACTTTAGATGTTAGCATATCATATGCGAATGAAGCCGATTGTGTTTAGTTCTTTGGTTCAGCAATGGAGCTTGCCTTGTCCCTGGAGAAACTAAAAAATGAAAAGCTCTTGAACCTGCATAGTGTAAGACTCTCTCTCTCAATCTCGATATATATATATATATATATATAATTCTTTTCTATCTTGTTCTCTGCATGTAGTTGTGAATTTTGATTTTAAAAGTGATAATAAGGTGATAGCACACATTTTTTTAACTAATATTTCAGGTTTTTATAAATAGGTAACTGTGCTGAACCATGACGTGCAGTTGACAGAATTTATCGAACGGGAATACTTAGCTGAGCAGGTATAATACAATTTTGGTGTCTATAAAATTTATTTTTACTAATGAATACTGAAATCAGGGATTTTGATTCCGTCGTGCTCTCTCTTTATAGGTGGAGGCCATCAAGAAAATATCAGAATATGTGGCTCAGTTAAGAAGAGTTGGAAAAGGACATGGTAAGAGTCTAAACTTCTTTGGTCTTTTTTTTTTTGCCTGAAAGCTGCTATTAACTCTAAATCCCCATGATTTCATCTTGTTCATCTATTTTTGTGCCTGATATGTGTGTCCTGTGTTTATTCAGGGGTGTGGAAGCTATTGCATGAGCAAGCTCCATTCCATATCAGAAGTTGTTTCTTTAAGGTGTTTGTTGAGTCATTTTGGTTGCAAGTTGTAGGTTGTATAAACTGTGTCGAGGTTTGGGTTGTAAGTAGTTCATAAGGGATATTTTAAATAGTCTTTTAATCAAAGTAGATTCATGGATTTCCTGTCTAAGGTATTATATTGCCTGCAGCATCAGTGCAATTCCAGAGAAGTCTGGCTTGAGATTTTTTCTACCTAATCAAAGGTAGGGGATGAACTTGAGGTTGTAACTTGTAAGTAAGAAACTAGGATTTTTCTTTTTCATCTCATGTAAGCGGATATCCAAAAAATTGATAATGAAACAAAATGGGTCAGTTCCATTCCAAAGAATGAAGGAAACAGAAAATAATCACACAAAAAATATATGTATACAGTTAATGAACTCCTCGGCTTGGCCAACTCTACGGCCCCCTACCACCACCCAAAAATCCCCTCTTCTTTAAGATAAATAGAAATACTACAAGACACATCGAACACTTCTGAAACATATTAAATGACATTATTCCAACTTCGTCGACAAGGGGAAAGTTCACTTTTGAAGACGCCTTAAGACTCACTAATTGAACTACAATGTCATTCTCCTTTACCTCTCAGTAACATGTATCCAACTAACCACTAAATTATGAATCAAACTTGATATTCGACCGACTTAATAGCTTCCCATTGGTGGCACGCCGTAAGATGGCATTGGTGGCATTCCCATTCCTCCCATGGGTTGCGGAGGTGCAAAACCACCTCCCATTCCCGGCATTGGCGGTGTAGGTAGTGCAAGTGGTAGTAACTGAGCATACATGTTCTGCAACACAATCCATTTTAATCGCTTAGAATATGTTGGAACTTGGATCTACATCTAGCCACTCCCGGCGGATGTAGAGAATCTATTTTCAAGAAAACAGTATGTTATGATTACCTGTTGTGCAATCACTTCCTTCTTTTCCTGCTCTTTAGCCTTAACTTCTTTTTTGAGCCTCAATCTTGTCCTTGATAAGTTCATCAACTTTCCCAGTATATTGACGGATGAACTGGAAAAACAGACTCAAATAAGGTTCCAACAATAGTCTCCAAATTAAGAAATATCTTCATGGCTAATAAAAGAATCATGGTAAAGTGAGGCAGTGCGCTAAAAAAACGTCTAGCTAATAAAGCCCCAATCAAATGAAATGATACTGCAAGAAATTACCTGCAACAGATATGGGAATGCGAAATCAATCATATTGTTAATCCAGGCTAGCTCAAGAACACCGTCTGGTCGAATCAAGTCATAACAGACAAAGAGGCATGATGCAAAGCTATCCTTCTTGCCCTGTGCAAAGAACATCAACATTGAAATTACGTCCATTTCAGTGAAGGTACCAGAGAGACCACCACAGAGCAAAAACAGCACACGTTAAAAGCTTCACTTCCATGTCCTACAACTGTGGTACGGTCATTGCCTACTATGATTTTATACTTAAAATTGCACCTTAAGGAACAAGTGGAAGAGAGCAAACTAATCTCATTAGAGGTACTGGTTGCACAAGATGTGAACTCTTACAGTTTATACCTCCAAAGATATAACCATATCACTATAAACCATTTATTACTCGGCATATATTTTTTTACATGTTCATGAATGACTTCTGTACCTGTTCAATGAAGTAAACAAGCAAATCCTCGGTCACCAGATTTTGAAGCTGTTTCCATCGCATCTTTGTAAATCTTGTCCTTCTTTGACAAGGAAATGGGCTGCTTCCATCTGCCCGCCTTTTTGTAAATATATGCAGCGACGCGCCTCATCTCAAGAAGCTCATGTTTCTCAATCTACTCGAGCAATTTAAAAACAGCATCAGAAAGCAACCTAACAACAAACAAGAATGTAAGAATAGTACTTCACCTTCTGTGCAAGGCCAATCTGATCAAAATTATCATGCAAATCAATAGATTCTCTTAATCTATCATAATCTTCTTCCTCAACATAAATCTCATTCAAAGACTCATTCACCGCTGACACATTGTTGCTCTGAACTGCAACCATATATGGCTTCACAAGACGCAGATGACCAGCCTGATATTCAAGAAGGAAATAATTGTCAAACTAAGTGAATTAAAATAAAAGTACAATAAGTTGGTGGTATTTATTTAAATATTTGATCGGCCAAAATTGAACCTTTCTCATAATGTCAACAACACAAGTGTGATCAACACGAAGTGCAAGCACATTTAGCATATCATTGATGAGATCAGGATGTTCTTGCAAGTAGAAGTGGACGGCCTTGTAATATAGCTCAACACTAGCAACTTTGACAATAATATCTAACTGCATGTGATCCCATGATTCAGGAGAGTGGTTCATCACAGTAGTTGCAGCATTATCAAACTCGTCATATTGGATGTATAAATAGGTAAGTTCCTTCCAATGCTATTGCTCATCACAAGCTCTTATCAGCTTGGGAATATTGAGACGAGTAGAGAACAATTTAATGTGCTCCATGAGCTTCTCAGGGCGATATCTGGCATAAAGAACGCCCAACTCGGTGAAAATACCCATGTGTGCACGTTCCAATCCTAAACCACTCTCCATGAGAGAGATCAACTCATTGAAGCATCCTCTATTTTGATAGTATTCACTAACTTCTTCCAGGTCATCCACCTACAGAATCAATAAACACAATGTCAAATCGGCATGAACAAATGACCTCCAACAAACATGAGAGAAGAAGAGGAACTGAATATGCACACGTATGAACCACTTTGCTGTACCCAAAAATTGTAACTCAACTTGAAAGCAAATTTACCTGTACAATAATGTTAAGACCACATATCTGTGCCAGTCGGAATGCTTCTGCATCAACACAAGAAAAGCAAACCTCCTTCAATGTCTTGGCATTGTTGGCTTTTCGTTCCGCGACAACAGCACCCTGGAATTGTTTAAGGCTCACCAGAGTAAAAGCAACTTAGCCCAGTTATATATAAATGCAAACATTATTTTTGCAGCTTCACAAAGGGCTTCATCAAATAAGCGATCACCGACATTTTGAAGATCAGCAACGATTGGCATGAGAATAAATTCTTCAATTTCACACAATCTAACAATCTTTGCATAGGCATAAATGAGCTCACTGTCCACCTTGGGCTCTTTAACCTTCTTCCTAACCATCAGAAGGTACCTCACCAGATCAGGGTAGACATCAGCTTCCTCAGACGCTCGGATAACATCAAGGAACTGAGTAACATCATATGCACGAATAAATGATTCAATTGCATCACTCACCAGCCCCTCCCTCAGCTGTGCCTTAGCCACCTGACTCCAAACGGCATCTTCTTCAACTCGTAATGCATATTCCACAGCCCAGTCGATACTTCTAATGTTATCCAACAATACACTGACAACCTGAACATTTAAGTTAAACTTTTTGAAAATTGCAAAAGCTTCTTCGTATAGTTGGGCCTAATCGGCCACTTCTCCCACTGCAGGTCCATCAAAATTATCTAGCCTATTGATATAGTCCATAACTCTAGGCGGATCTGCCTTAATAGCTGTCAAAATAAGAAGATTTTGCAGATTAAATTTCCCACTGAATGCAGAGTTTTGGACTACAATCTTCTCAAGAAGCTCAATCAGTTCATGGGGCAGGTCAGCCGTCATGAAAGCTTTAACAGCTGCAGAGACTTGTTCTGAACTTTTGCTTTCTGGCAAAGCAGAGACACAACCTGATCAATTAGCTGTCTTCTGTATTCATTTCCGGATTTAGAACCTTCTCCCAAAGATCACCATCCATCCTCTCAACAACATACCTGAGATCAAAGGGTGATATACAGATAAGCCCCTTTAAAACAAAGATCCAAATACATTATAATAAATAAACTAAATAATTACATACCTTGCCTGCAATTTGAATAACGAATTCTTATTTGTGACATTGATGAGTTCAACATCACATTTTCCTCTTCGGTAACCCACAACTGCGAGGGTGGGATCACGTTTCTATCATTTCTTACCAACAACCCCAGAATCATAGTAAGGGTTGGTTATGAGGAAGTTCTCTGGATTGTTATTGCTGTAAATGATGATTTTACCCAGAGCATTGTGGACATGCACATCTTGACTTCCCCCACTTACAAGATGCTCCAAGAACCATGTAAGTAAACGAAGTCGATTTCTGGAAACCACATTCTGAAAATGAGAATCACATGGTAATGATGGGAAGAAACAAGGATGGAAGATGAAGAACAATTCACCTCTTCTCACATTCCTCCACGAGGGGCTCAACTGGAAGCAAAGAACGGACTGAGAGAATGAGACCCTTTATAAAATCTTCAGGTCATTCATCATCTAGCAATTGCCCCACTACTAAAGGTGCATTCCCAGGGTTCACCTATCAAAAGAAGCAAATAAGTTCTCGATAACTTGAGTTTAAATGGAAGCTTGGCCTCCATCAAGAAGTTTTATCTTTTCAGGGTCATAAAAGTTTGATTCCCTAGTCACGTGCTCAACTTCCTTTATTTGTCTAGTTTTAACAGCTGCTTCAATGTGCTTGTAGTGAATATCAGGGTCCTCACTATCCCATAGTCGGAAGTAAACATCATATTTAGTACCTAACAGAAATATTTGCTGTCATGCTGTGAGCAACCGAACAGAGGAACTTTAGTGTTTACTTAGCTTACCTTGAGCTTAAATAAGAGCCCAGGAAAAAGTACAATCCTTCATATGACTTAAATTGCTCAAAAAGTTTTATACAGGCATCAACACCCAACTGCTCACAATACTCCTTGGCAACCTGCAAAGACACATAACTTATCCTTCGGTGTTTCCTAAGCAGTACTAGCATATACCATTATACAACATCTTTTACCTGAACAATTATTTGAAGGTTGGCAGAAGGTCTTTCATGCACTCCAAAGCCCATTCTCGTGAAAGTGTACCAAAAAACTCAACAAGTGACTGAAAACAGTATTATTAAAAAAATGTCGGGTGGTTCCACAGTCTCCAATTTTACCAAGAGATAAAGACGGTGGACAACATGCATCTGAGGCTCAATAGCATGAGTATTCACAATGACACGTTTAATATCTGCCAACTCGGTGTAATGCTGCAAAAATTTGTTACAGGTAATCAAGGAGATATTATTAATACAGTGCAGAAAGTCGCACATAATGCAACAAGTATTAGCCTTAATAAGAATATAAGATAATTACCTGCAGGGCCCGCACATAGAGACCAGCTTTCTCACAAAGTTGTGCAATTCGGGGACGATCATAATGACTAAACATGCCATTTGCTAAAATGGCATCAGCAACATTTGGAAAGGTCACTAAATTTATTTCCAAAACCTACATCAGAAAAGAATGTTATCAAACTATTTATACTGCTTCCAGAGGAAAACAAATTAAAAAAAACACCTAAATTAAATTAGCTTAAATAGCACGTTAAAGAAATAAACTTCGTCTGTAGAAAAGCATGCTCTGGCAGGTTTAGCTTCAAAACATCTAATAGAAATGAAGTAGCCTCCCGTATCAAGTTTCTCTAGAAACAAGAGGCAGATATCCAAAGAAAAGAATCTCATATATTATGTAAAGAAGTGTTTTTCAGCAACCAATTCCATAGGCAGCAGACCTGAAGAAAAAGATCAGTAATGGTGTTGTAATCAACCGGACAACCTCCCTCCATTTGAGACATCATTAATGCAAAATTACAAGCTCCGTGAAAGTAAAAAAGGTATAACTCGCCTCCATCTCAAAACATGGAAATAACAGAGATCCAATCCCATAAAAAATGTCTATGATATTATCAATGATTGATCGGCAAACAATAAATAATCTTCTAATTTTATCAGAATATTCATAAAATTGACTTAGAAAGGCTTTAATAAAGAGATTTGAACAGATTAATCCATTGTTCCAATGAATCGACATGCTCCAACACCTCGAATACTAAAGACTACAGAAAATAGAAACAAAACTGTAGATCTATACGAAGAATTGTTTGCAGAAGGAACAATTAGTCAGGACTGTACCCAACCTGAGAAAAGAGTTTATTCATGAATAGTTAATGAATATAGGATGGAAAAATATCACACATCATCACAACAAAAAGTGTCAATTTAAAAAATTGAGCCAAATCACCTGCTTTGAGTAAATCAAGATTTTGTCACTCTCTCTACGTTCAGCAAAAGCTGCTACAACTTTTGGGGTTGCCCTAGCTTTAATATATATTTTCAGCGCAAGATCATTATCCACTGTCTACAAAATAAGCAGGGCAGCAATAAGAATTAGGCAAATACAGAACAATAAAATTAGTCCTACTTTTTTGAAGTTGAAATTCAGATAAGAAATCAAGTATGATACTAACAGAATATAATTCCAATGAGTTCAAATCAAACCTTCACAAGGTCTCCAAGTTCCTCACTACAATTTATCTTCAGCTAACCAGTTTTCCAGAAGATTCTTCTTGTTTTGGTTTACCAAAAGCCGAGATAATTCCAATGACTCGAATGCATTGAGCTTCCCTCTTGTTAAAAGCGTACCAAAGTACTGCAACAGTGGTGGAGTTTGCCCAGCTTGAACAGGAACACTGCAGTTTTTGGGTAAAGGATCTGCCTCAGAAAAAATCAAAACAAATAATACAACCAATACCTGTATGACTAAGAGAAGAAAAAAATAGACCTGAAACTTGGCAACCGTATCAGGCGTACGAAGGATCCCTTGTGGAGACTCTGCGGCAAGCTCAGCAGCTTCTTTATACTTTGTCTGAGCAAACAATTCTTGAAAACGTTGGACAACCTGAGATATCCAAAACCAAAGAGTCAACATCCTAGCATACAAAAAAAAGAACACATTAATAAAAAATAGAGATCTGAATAAAACAACAGATATAATGAAAAACTTGTATGAAATATTACTGTTAAGAACAGGCAGCATCAGGATGTCAGACTTAGTCTACACATGCAATGCCAAAGGAAAGAACACAGCCAAAAAAACAGACACCAAGGTAAATAAAAAAAGCCTGTCAACAATCCCTGATTTGCAAGATTGAAGAATTGCAGCAAAGTTAATGAAATTCAAATCCAGAAATTTACCAAAAAAGTCTGTCACAGTTAAAAAAGATTTTTCCTTAAGATATCATTATCGGGCAACTAAATTCTACAGTTTATTTGCAGTATCAGGCTCTTACTTCTCAGTTATCCTCCCGATGCAAGGATTCTCACACCATATAAATTTACAAAAAATCAATCCACTTACCAAATTCTCTTCACCAGGAAGGTTTCCCCTTTTATCAAGATTGACAGCAAGCTCCAAATTGTTCAACTGAAGCAGAAAACAACCAGAATAAGTTGTAGGCCAATATGTCTCGCCTTAGAGATGCTAGAAAACAAAACGATAAAGGCACAACACATACTTGACCGCTTACAAATGGCACTATTGTTGCTTCATTTACAGTAGCCAACAACACCTGGCCTCGCCTATTGATGTCATAAAACCCACCCTGTGCTGAAGCTTCAGAGGTTAGAAATATCGGATCTGGACTAATTCTGTTTCTGTATACAGCAGATGCAGTCTCTAGATCATAAACAAACAGCAGCCCGAGCTTGGTGATAACGTAAATCAAGCCATATTTGTGGGACATCTGCCATTTAACATATACTTGTCTTATTGTCGGAACCACAATAAACAAATTAAAAGAAAATAAATCAAGATCTAGGATATTATTTACCTGCATCGCGACTGGAAAATCATCTTGAAAATCTGGTGGAAAAAATAGATCGGCCTGTTTCTTTGGAAGTGATGGCTTACCTGCCAAATTCGAAGATTAAAAATATAATAGACTGAAGGAAAAACGGAATAATTATATAGCTTCTATATTGATGCATAGACAATTCTTAAACATGACTCCATCAAAAATTCTAACTGAAAATAATCTTGACCATGATCTAGAGCTTAAATACATAAAATTCAAGAATTTCTGAGTTACCAAACAAATATTCCAGAAGTAGAGTCACAGCTAACTGAACTTCCCAAAATTCAAAATACTTTCTGATTGGGAAATGGCAAACAATTTTCTTTCCTAAATTTACTTTTCCAATTTTAATATTTAGTTAAAAGACATTCAATTTCCCATCTTAAATAACAATGAGATGGCAAAAGTGTAACAGACGGCCTGGCAAACTTACCTGGCTGAGCACCAAGCTGAATTACGTGCAACTTTGATGTAATCTGGACAGCATTAAAAGTCTTGGTGGCAAATGAAATAAGAATAGAAGAATTCTCATTTCCAGGAACCTGCTCAACATAAACAAGCATATACGATAAGGACCTTATTGAATCAGAGTCTATATAGTAAAGTACAGGAAATACACTTACCTTAAATTGAGCAAATGAAGCAGCATGTGCTTCAAGAGCTTGACTACACTGCAGGTCAACAGAAAAAAGTTGCATGTTCCCCTTAACCAATTGTGGCCTCTAAAAGAGACAAGCAAGATACACAATTCAAAATTAGAACCATATAGCAGAAGCAGAATGATTTTCTAAACAGAATTTCTTAACCAATAATTGATTATGCGAGGAACAATTGTAACAAAACGGATGAAAAAATTAAAGGAGACAAAATTAATAAGTAAAGATATTGAATTTCCTTTTCCATTAATGACTTTCATCACAGGAATTACAAGCTCTTCATGACTTGCATTTCAAGCATATTTCTTTTTGTCTTGTAGGACACGAATTGAAGCAACATCAGATATAGGAAGAAACTAACAATCACTCGGCAGCGCTGACAAAAGCTTCTGGAAAACTTAGCAAACAGGTGCAACTGTGCAAGTACACCCAACCAATCTGTCAATAAAAAGCTATGTTGCTTGGACTCTTCACCCTTTTTTTTCTTTAAGTATTCATGTCAAATGCATACACGTGGATATTTGGATATGACGCTTCAAATACATGCAAACTTAAAAAATTGAATAAACTCATTATGGTCAATACCCGTATAAGTCCTTCACTCCCAAGTCTGAGTAACATAGATAAAAAGTATTTACATAAAATTGTTAACTACAGCAAACATGGTAGTTCACAAAGTTATAAGTCAGGTCCTACCTGTTAATACGCACCAATACCATTTCTACATTCTAGGAGGCAAAAAGCAAGTAACAGATCAACAAGCAAAATGAGCCTATGTGTCAAATCGAGCAAGATTCTTCTGCATAAGTATTCCACGAAATATAAAAACTCTGATACACGAGTAAGTTATTGATCAACCAGAGTCTAACGGTCTAACCTAGCAATATAAAAGAAGTGGCAGTTAAAAACATTTTGGTATAATTACACAATTGGTCCACGTTGCTTATATATTCTTTCAATTTGTTTCTCATTTTAATAAATTAAAATAATAACGCGTGTCACTCTAGTTGAAAGAAAATAAACCAACACTAAAAGGGGACTGGAGGGATTCGAACAAAAAACCAAGTAAATCTATTAAATTAAAAAAATTAGTCCTCCAATCAAATGATGACACATGTTATTGTTATAATTTATTAAAATGATGATCAAATTGAAAGAATATATAAGTAACATGTACAATTGTATAATTATACCAAAATGCTTTTAACTTCCATGTCAATTGTTTTGTTAACTGTTAACGGTGGGTGGCTCGATTGAAACATTTAGATAGTTGGATAGTATGTTTGATCAAATTAAAATATTGATGGTTAAAATAATTTTTGATCGAGTTGAGTGGTCATTCGTGTAGTTTACCCAAAAATAAACAGAAGCTTTAGAGCCTGAAAGGCTGAAATTGCAAGTACTTGCTTGCAATCAAGCTCTGGGGGCTCACTCAATGGCCTGTTGGGTTTTAACGGAATGTGGCCTAATCAAATCATCCCTAATATTGGGTTCCAAGCTAATAGTTTCGGTTCGGAGTTATGCGAGAGGCGTAGGAGGGCTTACAAGCATTTGATTGTGAATACGGATGGATCAATGACATCCACCATGATATTGGAACTCGTTATACAATGCATCTTCTATTCTTCTTCTTACAAATCCCAGCCGCAAATATGGTGCTTTCATTGTCTGAAACAACACACTCAGCGTGGTCTTGTGGGGCGGAAGATGATCATTATGCCAATGTGTAAACGTGGAAAGAAAGCGCATTTTGCATTACCCTTTTTGTCACATTTAACTTTTAGAAAAAAAGAAAGTAAATCATTGAATATGCTGGAGACCATCCTACTCCTTCAGGGTGCGGTTTGACAAGATATTTGAAAGCTGCTACAGTTTGACCTAAAGGATTCATCATACTCTTTCAGATACTTGTAGAACAAGGTACTTGAATTACAAGGTAAATGTAAGAAATGGTTACTTCATACAAGGCAGGATCATATATCTAAAAACATCCACAAGTAATCAAACCAAGCCAAAAAAAAATACAAAAAGGGGTCCTTTTTGGTGGTCCCTTTTTGGTGGTGAAGAATAGATGTACCACACTAACACTTCACTACAGATTGATTATACATGGTAGAATACACGACCTAGCGACCTGGAACTGGAAGACGAGAAGATTGCCCCAAAAATCATGGGATTATGAAGCTATACTTATATTAATTGAGAATAATTTTAGGGGGAACACAAACTCCTAGTCCTAGTGTTTGCTCCTCAGAAGGGAGGCCCTCACAGGGAACAAGTTTCACGACGGTGTGAGCGTTGAGGTTGTTCTTTTTCTCAACTTCCGTGAATGCCTTGCTAAGAACTTGTTCCACCCAATCCCTAATCACCATCTTCTCATCAGATAAATATGCAACTGCCACTAGTTGTTTCATGGCTTTCGACTCTATCTCTAACAAACACTCTGCGTCTATCAACTTGCGGAAATTCTGGTTTATGTTGTCCCGTACTTCCTCTGCGAGTGCATCGAAATCAAATGGCTTGAATACCACATTTTTTATAGATTGATCAAAGAAATCCCGCAACCAACGCATGGGGCTCTCATCGACACAGTCTTTGTCGACAATGGCGTCATCAGTTTCATGCAATTCATTGTTTTCAGCAGGAATGTTCAAATCTAGATTCAAAGGTGATGTTCGGTTGACCCGTTTATTAATTTCCATCTCATGCTGCTCCAGAGTTTCATGGGAGCCAATCAGCTTTCTTTTATTCAAAAACCCCTGCTTAGAGGTGCTATTCCTTGTAATTATTTTGTCATCATGCTTGATCACTATCTGCAGTGGCCGACCCTTGGCTCTCAATATTTTATCCTCGGAATAGTTAGATGCTTGTTTTTTATGACAAACAACTTGATTTTCCTTGGTTAATGTTGAAGTCGTCACGAATATCGCATTGCTTGTGCTGACTTCTCTTCCTCGTGAGTCCGAAAACTTACCGATTCGGATAGCTTGGGACAAGCAGCTCTGAACCTGAACATCAGCTTTATCTACATTTTCAAGGAAGACAACAGACAAGGGCTTTCTGCTCAACTCTTCAGCAATATAGTCAACCACAGTCTTCCCTCGGAACCTTAAATCATTATTCACTTCCTGGGAATTGAAGATCAACTGCATACTGGTCGCCGCCCCATCTTGGGAACTTAGATCAATGCAGATGAAATTTTCTCCGCTTCCATATATTATGTCTGCGAGTGCAAGGGCAATTTTCCTTTTGCCACATTTATCAGGTCCAGAGAAATTCAACCAAATATCACCTCTTCGACTGGCTCCATGACATTTTCCATTTCTTGCACAGCGGTCGGCTACAGTTTGGCAAATAACACTTGCAGCTTCAGGTTGCCATCCAACTCTTTCGGTGACAGCTTTAAAAAGCGTCTTGAAATTGCTTAGGTGAAGCTTTCCACCAAAGTCAGGGGAGGAAGAGGATGAGAACTGAGATGGATGGCTAGAGACAGTCCCATTAATAGCATCAAAATTTTCAGGGAGGCAACCTGGATGGTCTCGGTTTGAAGGATTCATCAATGTATTGCCCGAGAAACCCGAACATAAACCCAACCCTAAATCAGTTTTCACAGAAACCACAGATGTAGATGACGCTTGAGTAGTATCACCCACACTTGAATTGGACAAACTGCAAGGGGATATGGGTTCAATTGCTTTGCAAACATCTCCCTTGGAAGGTTTTCCCCCTAGTTTGGGCAGGAAACTTCCATTTTCAGCCTTGGATACTACAGGTGAAGGATTGTTTGATAGTGATGTAGACATGTTTTGAAAATCAAGAGGCGAGCATGAAGTTGCATTTATGCAATTATTTTCACCATCCAGTGCATTTCTGCTGTCGTCGCTACCATGACTGTGAACATTTTCCTTCTTGTCTTGGATGAAATGAAAGTCAAGAACAGTTGGGAATGGAGGATTTTCTCGAAAAGTGTTCGACTCGGGGCCTGGATGAGTGCGATGAAGGCGCTGGCAAATATTGTCCCACTTCTTCTGCAGTCCTGCTACCATAGTGTTCAATAACTGCCCATCTTTGGCCTGCACTAAAGCGAGACAAACTTGTTTTCACGTAAATTTCATAAATTATCCAAAATAAACTGATTTTTTATCGACAGCGTTGAAACGTAACACGCAATCCAATTATTTTAAAACCAGTATAAGCAGTAAAGGTCATCTGGTATATGTTATATAATTGGGAACGGAAGAAATACGAGCACACGAAGCATAAACTAACAGACACACACCTTTGAGTCTGATCCCTTGGTCGCACCAACCTCCGTCATCTGCAACCAAGCAGGCAAAGTAGATCGGCACTGATCCGCCACGGAAACATTAAATCCTCCCTTGGAAATGGCATTTACTTCTTGCTCACACCTCTCGTTGCATAGATGACAGCGGGGTACATATGAGCTTCTTATGGACCCCTTCGACTCGGAAGGTATAGAGAAGAACCCACCAAATAGAACAAATGACTCCATCAAGCTGTACTTGATATAAACTACGAGATCAGGGTTGGATTTAATACCAAGATGGTAAGAATAAATTACACATGGAAACAAATAAAAGTGATTCATCCAATAAACATGCCACGCCAATATAAAAGATATAAAATACAATATCCATGAAAATTGATAATTTATTTATATACCTGGACTTTGAGTAAGGCTGAACCAATGAATTCTTAACAGAAGTGATGGGCAAAATCTGCAAATCCCAATCTTTTTCAACGGAAGGAAACCTAGTTAAGAATTTCAAATATGTCCGGTAACTCGTTGCAGCTCCCAACAACCAGACTTTACCTCCATGAAACTGTAATAACCTCGTTAACTGTCCAACTACATAACTAACTCCATCTTCCTCATCGACAAACTTGTCATCATTAGCGTCTTCTTCGTCTTTTTCACTCTTGCCACTAACAAAGATTTTCAAATCTCCATAGTTCACCACCACCCCGGATCCGGATCCGGATCCTTCCATTTGCCGACCCATTTCTTCAAATTTTGAATCCGTCTCCCCTTTAGTAAAACCTTCATTAATGCACTGCAAGATACAATTTTGGATGCAAATTATGTTTAACCCCGGAATTTCTTTAGACAGAAACCGTTTGTTTTTTCTCCAAAGATTCCGTAAAACTCGCGAGTGCATAATTTGCACATACACCGACAAGTAGCGGATTCCTCCCTCGCGTCAAAATTTCTCCTATTCTCCTACAGTTTTCTTCTCCTCCGTAAAACGATGCAAAACCCGGGAACGGGAAATTGAATCCCCGATGACCTGGGATCCGGGTGTTTTCGTGAGCCGAATCTGTTTCTTCTAGATTGCAAAGAAAAACCGGTGGTCCACTAGGTCGGGAGCATCTTAAGAGACTAGGGAGGGGGCGGATGATTGCCAGCTTGATTTCGGAGCTCCGAAAACCCGCCTCGCCGAAGACCCGACTCACAATTGGGTCGTCGAGGATGGATAAAATCAAGTATTGGAGTTCCACTTTGACGCATGAGATATTATTGGAAGGAATTTGCAGCGACATATCGCGATAAAGGTGGAAATTTTCGGGCTGCCTTCGCTGGTTCGCCTGAGACCGCTTTATCGCGGCCATGAGCGAGTTAGAGACGGGCGGGTCGTTGCTGAGTTGACTCGAGGGGACTCGGTCCAGTGACACGCTAAGGCAAAGCTCCAACGCCTTGAATTGGAGGCGAGGGGAGTAAGCCGCGTTACGGGCACGGGCACAGGCGTCGCGTAGTGGGGAAGAAGGGAGAGATAGAAGAGCGGAAACGACATGGAGCGACGTCGTTTGCGCGTGTCCCCTTCGTCGCGCGACTCTCACCGCCTCGTCTAGCACGTGAGCTGCCTCAGGCGTTAAGCATTGCCGCCCTACACTTACCGACGTAGGCATCGCCGGATATCATAAAAACAAAAGCTTTTCTTAAAATTTAAAACTAAAAAAATATATATGTTTATTCGTTTATCAGAACTACAAGAGAGTGATTTTTATAAGAGAAAATAACTTTGATTAAAAATGTTTTATAATATACAATTTTAATTAATTTTTTTTAGATTTGTTAAAATGATCAACTAAATCGTAATGCGATCGATAATTCATAACACGATCTCCGGTATCGTAAATCAGTTTTCAGATTCGCAACGCGAACTTTGACTATCAATTGCGATAGTCAAAGTTCGCGTTGCGAATCTGGAAACTGATTTACGATAGTCGAAGTTCGCATTGCGATTTATTCTAAATTCGTTGCGATTTATTCCAAATTCGTTGCGATAGTCGAAGCTCGCGTTACGATAGTCGAAGTTCGTGTTGCGATTTATTCTAAATTCGTTGCGATAGTCTAAAATCGCAACGACTGGTGGTATTGCATTTATTTATTAAGAATTTTCTCTAAAAAGATAGTATTCGCGCGGACGTGTCGAAGACACGTATTACTACGACCACGAATTTGGAATAAATCGCAACGAATTTGTAATAAATCGCAACGCGAACTTCGACTATCGCAACGAATTTGAAAAATCGCAACGCGAACTTGGACTATCGCAACGAATTTGGAATAAATCGCAACGCGAACTTCGACTATCGCAACGAACTTGGAATAAATCGCAACGCGAACTTCGACTATTGCAATGCGAACTTGGACTATCGCAACGAATTTGGAATAAATCGCAACGCGAACTTCGACTATCACAACGAATTTAGAAAATCGCAACGCGAACTTCGACTATCGCAACGTGAATTTGGACTATCGCAATGCGAATATGTAAATCGCAATGCAATAGTCGAAGTTCGCGTTGCGAATCTGGAAACTGATTTGCGATACCGGAGATCGCGTTACGAATTATTGATCGCATTGCGATTTAGTTGGTCATTTTGACAAATCTAAAAAAAATTAATTAAAATCGTATATTATAAGATATTTTTAGTCACTAAAGTTATTTTCTCTTTTTATAAATGATTAAGTGCACCAATCGACTCTAAACAATATCATTTGTATCGAATTTTCCTTTAAACAAATTTTCCTTTAAAATATATTTTGGGATATTTTATATCCTTAATTATAAATAGTTACTTTATTTATTCTAATTGTTAACATCCTTAAAACATTCGGACCAATCAGAACACGCTATATTACCATTTTTTCATATTTTATTTTCTTTAAAATCATAAATAAAGAAAAGAAAAGATTTTTTATTAATAAAAAAGGTTGAAATAAAACTCTTGAACCGATTTACTTCACATTTTCTTCAATAGACTGTCTCATCCTCTTCTTCTTTGTTTCAATGATTCTCTTTCTCACTTCTCACTTAACAATCGATTTTCTTTTCTTTCTCTTATTTTTTAACAATCGATTAAGTTTCTTTAGTTGATTTTTACAATGAAGGAGATTAGTTTAATGAAACTTTCTTGATCATGGTGAATGTTTAAAACCCTAAATCAAACATTTGGTTGGCGAAAGAAAGGTAAGTTCTTAAAATTTTTTAATTTTTTGTTTTTGATGAAGTTTTCTTATGATTTATACGGATTAAAACTCTAGATTGATGAAGTTATTTTTTTTTGATCGAAAAATTGAAGGTTTTAATATGTTCCATTAATCGGCTCTTTTCAGAGTTGAAGATAAAGCCAAGCTAGTAAAGTACAAGATTCTCATTGACAAACAAAGACAAAACAAAAAGTTAATATTTCTTAAGATTTTCTACATATTTATGTTTATTATTTTAATATTATTTAAAATGTTCCCATGTGTAAAGTATCATGTTTCCTGTTTTCGGTGCATATGCATTTGATATGTTCATTATCTTAAGATTCATGTTTAAATTGTTCATTATTTAGAGAAAATTACTTAGATGGAGTATACTTTGGTAATTCATTTTAAGGAACTTCACTTGAAAATCTAAGCTGAAATGTTGAGGGCAAAGAGGTTGAAAGAAAAATTGATTCTAACTATTTATGTTATTCTATTATCATTGCTTTTGTTGATGATGCAGTGTGTCCAACAAACTAAATAGTTTATATAACGTATTTAGAATCAAGTTGTAGTTTAGATAGAAATTTGAGGACATTAGATTATGATAATGCAAGTTATTTAAATCTGATTCATTATTTAAGTAATAAAGGAAATGTACACATATATGTTAACTATGGGTTAGTGTTGGAAAATATAGATTTTGTAGGTGATGATGGTGGGTCAGTTGAAGGTGGGCTAGTTGAAGATTGATTGATTATTGGTGGGCCAACTGATGATAATGTCGATGGTCTAAATGTGCAAGTTGGGAAAGAGTGCATTAATATAGGTGATGTTAATATGGTGGTAGATGAAGAAGATACTAAAGATGAAAGTGACTCGATTTATGATCAACTTAAAACAGAGTCTGAATACGAAGATCTAAGGGGTGAAGTAGTGCTCAATGATGATCATGATGAAGAAATAACATATATTTTTTCAGAATGCAAGAAAATTTAAAGAAAGAAGAAAAGTTGAAATCGCGAGGGATGAGAATTTAAGACGAAATCAAAACAATGGGTTTTATAGGGTTGAAGAAAGGAAAGGAAATGGAGATGACATTGATTACTTACCATTTGATGATGTTGGTAGCTACAAAATAGATACTGATGGTGAACTTATTATAAAGGTAAGAAAACATTTTTTTTGTGAGAATAGTGAACCTAGATTTGAGTTGGGTATTATTTTTTAAAGTCACAAGCAATTTAAGGAGGTATTAGGGTCTTATGCAGTAGCTAACAGATTTGATTATAGGTATATTAGGAACGAATAGGATAAGATTAGAGTAAGTTGTGAGCAGAGATTCAAATAGCAGAACGCAACCGCAATAGCGTCCGCTATTTCGCGGTAGCGCCGCCGTCCGAAACCAATATTCAAGAAAATTGCGGTGGGTAGCGGAATCATAACAATAATGGTCTGTTGCGGCCGCAATTTAACGTTTAACGGTAAATAGCGTCAATAATGGGACACTATTCCCGTTATTAAACCGTGACTTGAAAAAAAAACACAGAACATGTAAAAAATGGTAGCAAAAGCTAATTGAAAATAAAGAAAAACAAAACAAAAAATTCTGCAAAATTAGTACAAAAGAAAGAAATCCAAAGTTCCAAACAAAAAGTTTTGTAAACTAAAAAAAACAAACAAAGAGCAATTGAGCAAGCAAGACTCACCATTCACCAAGACAAAGACCAAATCGGGAAGGGAACAAGGCTAGAAGAAGTTGACCAGACCAAGAACAAAGATTTGACTTTCATTTGACAAGGTAAGAAATCCCTAGATCTAAGTTCAGAAGAATTAGAAAAAAATCAGAACGCAAAAAAGAAGAAAAAAAACAGTAAGACGATAAGTTATAAATATAAGAAAAAAAAATAGAAATAGTAGATGTAGATCAAATAGAAAATGCAAAACAGAGAAAAGAAATGAATAAGAAAAGTGGAAGAAGGAAGATGGGGTTTAAGAGAAGACTGTTCCAAACCCAAATCACATCTAGATTTTTTAGAATAAACCAAAAAAATTAATATAAAAAACTAAAATATATATGTCATATGTGTCAATAAAAAGGGAGAAATAGAGCTTTTTAATTATTTTAAATAATTTCTAGGATATATTTTTAAGGAATATGTTAATTTGTTATCCTTCCACCTTTAAAAATTTATAATTTAATCCTTATTTTAAAATGTAAACTTTAATTTTTATTTATTTAATCCTAATTGGTGAAACTATTACTACCCCATTTCTAAGGTATGTGTTGTTTTTCTTGCTTATATTGTTGATATATATTATTAATTTATATGCCATTTTTCGTTTAAAAAGCATTCTAAACGCCATTAAAAATAACTCATTAACATTATAACTATAATTATTATGTTTTAGGATATATTGTGTGAAATTTAAAAAAATTCACGACCGCGATACCCGCAGTGACCGCGATGGCATCCGTTATGTCTGCAACCGCGATAAACGCGACGCGACCGCTATTTAAATCCCTGGTTGTAAGGGTGTGGGTGTCCTTTCATGATTTATCTTGGAAAAAATGATGGTGTTTATAAGGTTAAAAACACTAGTGAGTGAAGATTATTGCTCTATTATATTTATGAATAATAGGGTAAAGTATAGATATGTTGGGAAATATTTTATTAGTAAACTGAGGATAATGTCCAACATAAAGTTAAAAGACATGCAAAGACTTGTTAAAGAAGAGCTGAGAGTATATCTTACCAAGAATGTTTGTTGTAGAGTTAGGAAGTGAGCTACAGAACAGATAAGAGATAAGTTAGGGCATGGATTTAATAGATTATTCGATTATGAATTTGCATTGAGACAAGCAGACCCCACTGGTACATTTGATCTGGAAGTTGAGAGGCATACTCCATCTGAAAGAGAGCGCATTAATAAGTTTGATGCAGTGATATCCCAAAATTGGTCCATGGCTTTTTTTGTAACACATTCTAAATGCGACTCTGTTGATAACAATTTTGGTGAGGCATTTGATTCAACAATACTTCATGCAACATATAAAACTTCAATTTTTTTATTTAAGGACATTAGACACTATGTGATGAATAAAAATCGTTCACACAAACTTAGGTGTAAAAAATAAGAGCAATTTTTTGTACTAAAATTTGTAAAGTTGTTGAACAACATAAAACAACTAGTGTGTATTGTCATGTAACATGGAATGAACAATATGGTTATGAAGTATTGAGTAAATGGGAAATATATGTTGTGGATGTTAAGGGCTAAAATTGTGCATGCATATAATGAGATTTGACAGGTATTCCATATCCACATGCAATATGTGTTATCTTATATAAAAATGAATCTATTAAATCATATGTGGTTGATGCATACAAAAAAGAAACATAACAGTTATTATACAAATATGTTCTGTCAACACTTTATAGTGGGTATTTTTTGAGGAAAATAAATATGGGGCTATATATCCCCAATCAAAATAAAACTTCTTGAAAGATCCAAACATAAATGAAGAAATGAGGAAGGAGAAAGACCTAAAGGGAGCAAGTTGTCTAAACAATGAACTAAAATGATTTTTACATTTTTGGTAAGGTTGGACACAACCGTAGAACATGTTCAAAGAAGAAGAATGTAAGTTACATATTTTAATTTAAGGACATGAATTGTGTTTTCATCATTTTGATATAAATTAGCATTTCATCTCAGACTGCTCCAGCTTCATCCCAGACTATAACATGGATAAAGCCTCCAACATCTTCATCTCAGAATACAACAGTGGTACAATAACATTTTTATCAGCCTGCAGTACCATCTCAACATGTAACATCTTCATCTCAGTCTGTAAGAAAGATGTACCCTCCATCTTCATCTCAACCTGCAGCAGCTTCATCTCAAGTTGTAAGAAGGATGCAACCTTCATTTTCGTCTCAGTCTGCACAAGGATTTACACCTTTAACATCTTCTCAAACTTCATCAACTTCTAGCAAATCACATGGAGGAAGCACAAGACCCAAATTGCACATCAAGAGGAAAATCATAGATAACCCCATTTGAAAATAAATATTATGAAACATCTAATTTAATTTTTGTTACTTTTTGATGTATTTAATGCGATTGAAGTAAGGTAAATCAGGCAATCTTTTATGGAGCTTTGTGGAACTACAATATGTTTTCTTAACTAAAGTATTTTGTGATGTTTTATGTATGTAAAACAACTTGTAAGTTTTGTGTATGGAATTTGATGCATTTATATACATTTTGTAATTTTTTTATATATTTTAATATATCTTAAGTTACATTGCATTTACATTCTATGTAAATTTCACATTTTTTCTGCAATGAAATTCATAATTAACATTAGCGTCACTTCAAGAATTTACAAAAGTTACATTAAATGAATAACTTCATATCAAACAACACTAACTCATAGATTAATGGAATTCATAAAAGTTACATCAAAAGAATAACTTCATTACAATAAGAATTACACATGATCAATCCAACATTGTACAACATTGCTTGATTCTTAAACTTTGTAATTTCAATTTTACATATTCTTAATTGATCTTTTGTCTTCATCAACTTCTTCTCCAATCTTTCTACTTCACCAACTTTTATCATTTTCTTCAATTCATAATTTTCAATCTAAATGTCTCTATTTTTGGATAATAACATTTGTACTTCGCTCCTTAATTCATCAACATCGAATGATTTCCCATAATCCTTTTCAATTCATTGAAAGAAATCACAGTGTTGCTACCCAATAGAAAATTCAAATAAAAAATTTATAAATAAAGAAAAAAAACAAGGGAGAGTTGAAAGAATACCTCTTTTCATCTGGCACAACCATAAAAATTCTTCCCGTTTCTTCAAGTGAGAGTTGAAGTGCAAATCATTGCTCTCAATCTACAATATTATTGAACAATATTTCCCACAATTCTTACAAATGCGTCCCAAATTATCACTACAGTTTTTTTAAGGTGTTATCAAATGATGCATCACAATTGACCTTTACAAGGCCTCTTAGTCTTTGAGACCCTTAAGCATGCTTTATTAATTTTGTCTTCCGTTCTTATCGATAAAAATATATTATTTATACATGAATTAAGTGATTTTAGTGATTAAATTATGATTATTATCCCTAAAACTTTTAGATTTAAGCATTAATGATTATAAGATATTTAAATAGTCATAGTTAATTGATTGGGATTTAAAAATATATGTTATTTAATTTATGACTAAAATTTTAAAAATATGAAAACCGAAATTAATCAAATTAAAATAAAAAATAATGACGTATTAAAAGTTTAAAGTGGACAAAAGAAATTTATTCTATGACACACACAACTTCAAAGGAGTTCTCGGTGCATAGAGCCTTCCAATTTCTTTTTTAATAAAACATATTCCGTCAAAAACACCTTTAAAAAAGGAGAAAATCGCCTCAGTGACCAAAAATACCTTATAATATACGATTTTAACCAACTTTTTTTTGGATTTGCCAAAATGACCAATAAAATCGCAACGCGATATCAAAATCGCAACGCGATTTAGAAAATCGCAACGTTAAAAAGAAAATCGCAACGGTCAAAGGAAAATCGCAACGCGAGCTTCCAAGTTCGCAACGCGATTTAGAAGAAAATCGCAATGCGATTGATAGAATCGCAATGCGATTTATATAATCGCAATGCGATTGAGAGAGTCGCAACGCGATTTAGAAGAAAATCGCAATGCGACTGAGAGAATCGCAATGCGATTTATAGAATCGCAACGTTGAAAATCGCAACGGTCAAAAGAATAGTTAAAAAAATTTTGTTTCTTAAGAATTTTATCTAAAAAGATAGTATCCGCGCGGACGTGTCGAAGACACGTATTACCACGACCACGACCACGACCACGACCCGACCCGACCCGACCCGAGACGAGACGGCGGCGGCGGCGGCGCGCGAAAGTCCCCCTTGTCCTCTTTCACTCACAAGGAAGTGCAAAATACAAGCCTTAAATAATTCCCAATAGTGTTTCCAATACTATGTGGGATTGAGCATTACCACACTTGTTCCCAATATCATTATTCTTCATAAGTTATCATCCATTACAATATGAATTATCGATAATAAATTAATTCATTTTAATAAGTATTTAAAATTATAACTTGATAAATACATGAAATAATTCTATTATTAAATAAAAAATATATTTTTTATATTAAAATTATTGAGATAGATATTTACTATAAAAGTAAAAGATTTTTTTTTTTCACGTACAACCTCTATGTGAATTAGTTGCACAATAAGGTATCGGTTATGCATTGGATTCTTTCGTATTAGATGGTCTTTAATAAGATCATCATCATCATTCTTTTGTTCAACAATACCATATATTAATGAGGTATATTGGTTCATTAACACGACTAATTCATATTGTAATGGATGATAACTTATGAAGAATAATGATATTTGGAACAAGTGTTGGTAATGCTCAATCCCACATAGTATTGGAAATACTATTGGGAATGGTATTTAAGGCTTGTATTTTGCACTTCCTTGTTGAGTGAAAGAGGACAAGGGGGACTCTCGCGCGCCGCCGCCGCCGCCGTCTCGTCTCGGGTCGGGGTCGTGGTCGTGGTCGTGGTCGTGGTCGTGGTCGTGGTCGTGGTCGTGGTCGTGGTCGTGGTAATACGTGTCTTCGACACGTCCGCGCGGATACTATCTTTTTAAAGAAAATTCTTAAGAAACAAATTTTTTTTAACTATTCTTTTGACCGTTGCGATTTTCTTTTTAACGTTGCGATTCTCTCAATCGCGTTGCGATTCTCTCAATCGCGTTGCGATTCTCTCAGTCGCATTGCGATTCTCTCAGTTGCATTGCGATTCTCTTCTAAATCGCGTTGCGACTCTCTCAATCGCATTGCGATTCTATAAATCGCATTGCGATTCTATCAATCGCATTGCGATTTTCTTCTAAATCGCGTTGCGAACTTGGAAGCTCGCGTTGCGATTTTCTTTTGACCGTTGCGATTTTATTTTTAACGTTGCGATTTTCTAAATCGCGTTGCGATTTTCTAAATCGCGTTGCGATTTTGATATCGCGTTGCGATTTTATTGGTCATTTTGGCAAATCAAAAAAAAATTGGTTAAAATCGTATATTATAAGGTATTTTTGGTCACTGAGGCGATTTTCTCTTAAAAAAGAGTCATACGTGTCCATAATTTGAAAATGTGTCATATTCGAATATAAATTTCGGTGTGTGATATATGAGAAGCAAATCCCGTTTTATGTATAAAAGTATAATTTAATAGATTTTTGTTTAATAAATAACAATATTAATAAAATATTTTAAGTTTTATAGTAGTTGAGATTCAATCTCCATGTATCAAACTAAATAACAATTATCTTAATATTTAATTTATCGATTGTCGGCACAAACAATTGAGATTTATGAATTTGAGTTTGTAAGACTAAATTTGAATCTCACCGTCGTCATTCTTGGTGGACAATTTGTAAAATCTTATGTAAATCACATTAGATTTTAGGTACGTCATGATCTTAGCGATTCTCTCAGTCGCATTGCGATTCTCTCAGTCGCATTGCGATTCTCTTCTAAATCGCGTTGCGACTCTCTCAATCGCATTGCGATTCTATAAATCGCATTGCGATTCTATCAATCGCATTGCGATTTTCTTCTAAATCGCGTTGCGAACTTGGAAGCTCGCGTTGCGATTTTCTTTTGACCGTTGCGATTTTATTTTTAACGTTGCGATTTTCTAAATCGCGTTGCGATTTTGATATCGCGTTGCGATTTTATTGGTCATTTTGGCAAATCCAAAAAAAATTGGTTAAAATCGTATATTATAAGGTATTTTTGGTCACTGAGGCGATTTTCTCTTAAAAAAGAGTCATACGTGTCCATAATTTGAAAATGTGTCATATTCGAATATAAATTTCGGTGTGTGATATATGAGAAGCAAATCCCGTTTTATGTATAAAAGTATAATTTAATAGATTTTTGTTTAATAAATAACAATATTAATAAAATATTTTAAGTTTTATAGTAGTTGAGATTCAATCTCCATGTATCAAACTAAATAACAATTATCTTAATATTTAATTTATCGATTGTCGGCACAAACAATTGAGATTTATGAATTTGAGTTTGTAAGACTAAATTTGAATCTCACCGTCGTCATTCTTGGTGGACAATTTGTAAAATCTTATGTAAATCACATTAGATTTTAGGTACGTCATGATCTTATATTAGGAGAATCATCATTTACCTAAACTTTTGTGTACTAAAAAAAATTTAATTTATCAACTTAATTCAAATTAATTCAACAGTAAAACATAATGCAGATGCTGTGCCCACTGAGTAAGAGTGGCGAGTGGAGTAGGGAAAAAAAATCAAAGTCAGCGTCACTCGATGCTTACGTCTACTCTTCTTTTCTTTTTTGGTGCGGCTGTGTATGAATTGGACTTCACGAATAATGTGTTATTTGAGGGTTATTTGACATAACTTACATTAATTTTTTCTAATATCCTCTTTTTAATACTGTTTGATCAATATTTTTGAAGTGGCACCTTTTCGGCTGAGCTAGCGAAAGGCGCGTCCCCGGGACGCGCTTTACTCGTATTTTCGCTGAGTTGTATGCCACGTGTGGAAGGCGCATCTCCGGGGACGCGCTTTCACTGACTCGACTGCCACGTGTGGAAAGCGCATCCCCGGGGACGCGCCTTCCATTAAATGCCATAAATGCCCCTATCCGTTTTCTCTAACTACCCCCCTCCTCCCCTATATAAACCCCCTCAACCCTCCCTCATTCTTCACACCAAAATCATATTCTCCTCTCTTATATAACTCAAATTATCCAACTATTTGAGTTTTAAATTTGTTATTAGTGGTAAGAAATTTATTTTTATGTTAGTATTTTTTAAATAGTTATTATATTTTATATTAATATATTTATGTAAATATTATTTTTTTATTAAAATAATATTTATATAATTATTATTTATTTAGAATTATTAATTTTTTTTGCTAATTATATTGTTTTGTCTACAGTTATAATGGAAAACGAAATGCTGTTGCGATTGGATATTGATCATATCTCCAGACATTTTAGCGATATGGTAATATTTTTTATAATTAATGTTAATATTTAAATTTATTTTTATTTTAAAGTTATTATGAATTTATATGAATTTATATTTGTTATAATGTATATTATTTAGGATACTGATCGTATTTTAGAGACTTTTATTAAAAATCCACGTATACCGACACCAGAACGTATTTTGCCATATTTGGCTTCTGCCGGGTTCGGGTATATTGCAACAATTATAGGCGGTTGCAAACTCGAACCTGTCCTAATTTCTGCACTGATTGAGAGGTGGAGGCCCGAGACACACACTTTTCACCTTCCATGTGAAGAGGCCACAATTACATTGGAGGATGTCTTTATGCATCTGGGGCTTCCCGTCGACGGAAATATGATGTGTGGTATGGCGGATGGTGATTGGCAATCAATGTGCATTGATTATCTTGGAGCTGCTCCGCCAGAGTTTAATGGAGGTAGAATAGCTTTATCTTGGTTGAAAGCTAATTTTGAGGTTTTAAATGAAAATGCTTCAGAGGATCAAGCAAAGGCATGTGCTCGGGCATATATTCTACGAATAATTGGAGGAATATTGATGCCCGACAAATCTCGCAACCAGGTGCATTGTATGTGGTTGCGGCATCTGATCGATTTTGATGAAGTTGGAAGATATAGTTGGGGCGTTGCAGTTTTGGCATTTCTCTTTAGAGAAATGTGTCGAGCGATGAATTATATGAAAACTGCTATCGGTGGATGTCTTCTGCTTCTACAATCATGGGCGTGGTTCCGCATGCATTTCTTATGCCCGATCGTGAATGAACCATACGTATTCCTCTTATTGTTGAGGTAATTTTCGAACTAAATTTTGATTTAAATATTTTTAATTAAATAGGGTTATATTTAGTTTATATTATAATTCATAGGTGGTCGATGAAAAGAAAGGACCATAAAAGTATACCTACTGGGTTAGAGGAAATTTGTTTACTTATTGATACGAAATGCTAGATATAATTAGAATATTTTATTTATTTGAATTGTATATTTATATTTCAGTTTCAGTGGATACCTTATGCGAGCGATGAAGTGAAAGCTTGCATCCCACCCCACCTTAGTGGGTCATTAGAGGTATGGATATCGGTTATACCTTTTATATGTTATGCTATTATTGAGTGGCATCCAGTTGATCGCGTGCTCCGTCAGTATGGTTGTACGCAATATATTCCTAGAGCACCTAGGAATTTAGACGACGTGCATAACATAGATAGACGAGGAAATAAATATGTTAACTGGGTGGTGAGACACAAAGATTGGATTGCGCTTTGGGAGAACCGATATACACTGTTGGCCCCTCGACAATATTACGCTGAAACTGGTCATATGGTTACGGATAACTATATGGACTGGTTTAATGAAAATGGGAAGCCGTTTCTACTTTCGGCGGAAGCACGAGGGGTTAACATTCCTAGGCGCCGAGAAAGACGTCAACCGTCTCAATATCATCGTCCCCTGACGCGTGGACGGAGAGAAGGCGCTACCGGTTCTGCATCAGTCCCACCACAATATCCTTATTCGTCGATGCCGCAGGGGTACATGCCCAGCCCTCCACTTCATATGCCAAGCCTACCAGTTTATATGCCATCTCTGCAGGGTTACATTCCGAGCCCGTAGGGTTACATTCCGAGCCCGCATGGTAACATTCCTAGCCCGCCAGGTTACATGCCTAGCCCGCAGGGTTTTATACCATATGGAGGTGCATATACGACTATGTTTAATGATCCAGCATATGGTTCATATGCATCTTATTTGGCTGGTGGTGCTTCTCATCAGACACCTCAATCTCCATCTGGATCACAGACATCGATGCCAATGTTTCCACAGTTTTCACAGTTCCCGGGGAGCGGTGGGATTATTACTAGCACTCCTCCAGGGTCGTTATTTTATACAGGCCCTTCAGCCCCTTCAGCGTCATCTACACCAAATGAAGAAAATGCTGCTGATGATGATAGTGAAGATGAGGAGACTGAAGAACAAGTTCCACGAAGAAATCCTCCACGAAATAGACAATCACCGCCATGTGGAACTCATTCGAGAAGACGACATCGGTGATCCAGTTGTATTTAATGTTATTTAAATAGTTATATTTCAGAATTTTATGTAATTTGGTTATGTTATTTAAATGTTTTAGGTTGTTACATACATATTTTTAATGTTATTTTTTATTCACATTTAACATTAATGTTTGATAAATGTTTTTAAAATACAAATTATATTATTAGAAATTTAAAATAAAAATAATATTATTCGAAATTTAAATTTAAAATATAAATTATAGTATTCGAAATTTAACATCTCGATGCTCATTCCATATAATTTCAATGTCACAATCAACTTATCACTTCACATTTATTCAATTTATCCATAACATTTTATCTAATTTAATCAAACTTCACATAACGTTTTAATTTAAGTTATTCTTAACTTGCTGAACTTTCAAAGGAAGTTAAATTTTGGTTATAATTTACCTGATTTACTGATATATCTAGTGTCCCCGAGGGACATGAGTGACATAATAAGGCAATGATAACATATTATCTGACAAAATAATGGAAGGCGCGCCCCTGGGAACGCGCCTTCATGTGAATAGTGAAATAATAGGTACTGATATATCTAGTGTCCCCGAGAGAAATGAGTGACATAATAGGGCAATGATAACATATTCTCTGACAAAATAATGGAAGGCGCGCCCCCGGGAACGCGCCTTCATGTGAATAGTGAAATAATAGGTACTGATATATCTATTGTCCCCGAGGGACATGAGTGACATAATAGGGCAATGATAACATATTCTCTGACAAAATAATGGAAGGCGCGCCCCCGGGAACGCGCCTTCATGTGAATAGTGAAATAATAGGTACTGATATATCTAGTGTCCCCGAGGGACATGAGTGACATAATAGGGCAATAATAACATATTCTTGACAAAATAATGGAAGGCGCGCCCCCGGGAACGCGCCTTCATGTGAATAGTGAAATAATATGTACTGATATATCTAGTGTCCCCGAGGGACATGAGTGACATAATAAGGCAATGATAACATATTCTCTGACAAAATAATGGAAGGCGCGCCCCCGGGAACGCGCCTTCATGGGAAACGAAAGAGACCCAAATGAGATTCAAACTTGGCTTACAATTGTACCAGATCCATTGCTATTGAGGGACTCAGGTCGTCCAAAATCTACTAAAATACATTGTGATATGGATATTCGGGAGAAGTCAACAGAACAAAAACGATGTGGGCATTGTAGAAACATCGGGCACAATAGAAAAAATGTCCAGCTCTGTTATCATCATATAACCGTTAACTCTTATGTAATTAATATTGTATTTAAATGAATGTTTTTATTTCTAATAATTTAATGTTATTGCATTTATATAATTTGTCAATGTATGTACACCTAAATAATTTTTTTAACTTTTAAATACATAAATATTTTTAATATATTTATTTAATATAATAATTAATATTATTAGTTATAAATTTTTTTAAAATATAATAATAATTCCACCTTCTAAGTAGAGAAAAATATTAAATTAAACAAATTAAAAGTTATTAAAAAATTTATGTATACGATGACACATTTCATGTTCTGATTGGAGGATTAAATTTATTAAATTAAATTTTCAATAAGACTAATTTCATAAAATATGTAAGTCTTGAAGATTAAATATGTAATTATACTAATTATTAACTTATGCATCAATATTTTCGTTAATATTGATATGAGATGACTAGATTGATAACATTTAAATAATTAACTGTAAAATTAATAGATCGATAATCAAAATCAAAAATAATAATATAATCATATGTGTAATATTATAATTTCATACATTTTTCCTATAACTACAATAAAGTCAAAACTGGTTTTCATATATTGTTATATCATATTAATGTAGATAATTCACTCAACCTTTAAACACATTAACAAAATACATTTGATAATTCTTACATTATAATCGAAACACTTTACATAATATTATTAATTTATAATAATAATAAAATAAAATATTTATTATTAAATAAAATACGTGGCAGTCGAGCTAGCGAAAGGCGCGTCCCCGGAGATGTGCCTTCCACACGTGGCATCCAACTCAGGGAAAACACGGGTAAGACGCGTCCTCGGGGACGCGCCTTTCGCCAGCTCAACAGAAAGGGTGCTACTTCGGAAAATATTGATCAAACGGTGTCAGAAAGGGGATATTAGAGAAAATTTGTGTCAGTTATGTCAAATAGCCTTAATTGAGTTGCTACTCAATTTAATTCAATTCAAATTTAAATTAAATAAAAAAATCAATGAACATAAAATCTAACTTCAAAAGCAACCTAGAAATGGTATTTTAAATATTCATCTTTCTCGAAATGTTTCTGTTTCAGTTTTCAAATGATGTTATAGTTTTAATATATATTATTATTATTATTATTATTATTATATCCATTTAGAGTTTGATAAATTTTAATTTAAAATTATTTTGGGTTTATAAATTGTTATGATCAAAATTTAAAATCCAAAGAAAAATGGATGAGCTGTAATCGCTCTCTAACTCGTTAGTTTCGAGTTGAAATAGAGAGAATATCCATGCATCCAAACATGGCCTTGAAAAAAAGGTGGTGATAATAATATTCGGCGTGTCTCCATCAAAGTGATTAATCTTTTCTTCCTTCTTTCTGACGACTATCAAAGAAAGGTGTTTGATTATTTGCCCTCTTTCCTTTATTTTGCATAACCCTTTTCCCCTTTTTTCCCCTTCACGGCCACCGAATGAATCAAAAAGCTATTCGATTTTAAGTTTGATTTATAATTTTCAAACATTATATATGATTTTAACTTATGGATGACAAAATAATCTCCCCTCCTTGGATTTAACTTAAGGTTGGATTCGTTTAATAGTCTGTAATTGATTTTTTGATAAATAATTTACGAAAAATAAATTAGCGTTTTGACCCAAAAATCATTCAAATATATATTATTTACCTGTCAGACATCGTTTTTTCAAATATTATCGATGGCAGTAAAGCATGGTTGACCAAACGCACCTTGTACACGTGGATGAAAGACGCGGATCATCAAGCACGCATTCCGTCCGACCAGGCGCCCAGGGGGTAAAGCACGGATCCTCAGACGCACCTTCAATGATTCATAAATATATTCTTTAATACCGCCCAACCAAACCCTCCCCCTCCACCTCCACCTATAAATACCCCATCATACAACCCTCAAACCACACCAAAAATTTCCTCCTATTCATTTTATTAATTATTCTAGTAAGCTTTAAGTAAATTATGTTATCGTTTTTATAAGGTAAAACTTTTATTATTATATTATAATCATTTAATATTTATTATTTATTATATTTTATTGTACTAATTTTTATTGCTTTTTGCAGTTATAAAATGGGAAGTGGGTTATTGTGTTTAGATGAAATTATAACTCCAGTCATTTTGCAGATACGATAACAAATTAAATTGTTTTATTTAATTATTGTGAATTTTTTATTTATTTATTTAATATTAGTTTAGATTTTAATTTATACTATTTATTTAATTAGGTGAATGATCGTGTATTAGATTCATTTATTCATAACATTAAGTTAGAGATATCGAATTGTGTCTAGCAGTATTTAGCTGAGGCTGGATTCGGTTACATAGCGAGATTGAAGGGCACTGTAACCTCGAACTTCCCCTTATTTATGCACTAATTGAGAGGTGAAGACCAGAGACACACATTCCATCTTCTGTGTGGGGAGTGCATTATTACGTTGGAGGATGTTTTCATATATTTGGGGCTTTCGATAGATGGGGTTGTTATTTATGGTGTGTCAGATGGTGATTGACATTCCTTGTGCGAGGAGTATCTTGGAGGTATCCTGCCTACTTTCAATGGTGGTCGAATATCGTTAGCATGGTTGGCTACAAATTTTAAAAATTTGAGTGAAGACTGTTCCGAGGAACATGCTAAAAGATTTGCTCGGGCTTGCATATTACAACTCATGGGAGAGATCTTGATGCCTGACAAATCGCGCAACCAATTTCATTGTATGTGGTTGCGTCACCTTGATAATTTTCACATTGTCGGCTCACTCAGTTGAGGCTAAGCCGTTTTGGCATCTCTTTATAGAGAAAAGTGTTTGGAAACTGATTATAAAAAATGCTATCGGAAAATGTCTCATTCTTCTTCAATCTTGGGCTTCGTATCGCATGTCATTTTCATGCCCGGTCGTGAATAATCCATAGGTCTTCCCATTATTATTGAGGTAAATTCAACATTGAGTTTGTATATAAATAAGTTTTTATGAGTATAAAATGAAATATTTTTTTACATTTAATAGGTGGTCATGTAGAAATAAATATCATCGTGATATACCAAACAAATTGAAAGAAATTCGACTACTCATTGATCAGAAGACTGGTACAGAGGTATGTATATAAATTTTATTATTTACCTTAATTATCGTTATATAATTAGAATATTTTATTTATAAGAATTATATATATTTGTTTTAGTTTGAATATGCTCCTTATTATACTGAAGAAATGAGGCTATGTATCCCACCTCACTTGAGTGGCTTATCAGATGTATGGATGGCGGTAGTTCATCTGATATGTTATGCTATTGTCAAGTGGTATCCTGCTGATAGCGTTCTCCGCCAATTTGGCTTCATACAATATATTCCTGAAGAACCTAGGAATCTCGACCATCTGCATAACGTCGATAGAAAGGGCAAAAAAGAATGTCAACTGGTTGATAAATCACAGAGATTGGATAGTTATCTAAGAGGATCGACGTGGACACATTCCCTCTAGGGAGTCGATTTATGTGGATTATTATTCAGTTGCGACTAACTATTATCAGTGGTTCAACACATTCGGGAAGTCATTCATACTTTCCGAGGAAACACAAGGTAAGAGAATTCATCGACGCTGAGAAAAATGTCCACCGTCATAATATCATTGTCCCCCGACTCGTGAACAGAGAGCATACACTTTCGGCTCATCCTCAGATGCCCGACATGAACAATCACAACATGCACAATCTACACCAATTTACATGCCCAACCCGCCACTATACATGGGTACATCGCCGATTCAGATGGCACCAGAACCATTTCAGATGACATCACAACCATTTCAGATGACACCACATCTGTTTCTTATGCCACCGCAGGGTTTTATGACACCTCCTGTCGGACATTATATTGACATGCCTATGGATCCAATATGGGCTTCATATGGTGCTTATTTGGCAAGTGGTGTTTCACCAAAGACACAAACACATCTGGCTCAGTATGGATCACAGTCTTCGATGTCAATTTTTCACAGTTTTTATAGTTCTCTATGAGCAGTATGATGGTTAGTCACACACTTCTAGAGTCCTTATTCTATGAAGGTGTTACATCGTCATCCGTCCCTCATAAACAAAATATAGCTGCTACTGATGATGATGATGATGATGATGCTGATGAGAGTGAGGAAGAATAGCAAGTTATACGAAGAAGCCCTCATCAGAACAGATAACCACTGCCATGTGGAACACATTCAAAACGCATACATCGATAGACTTGTTTAGTTTGTAATGTTTTTATTTAATTTTCTTTGTTTATCAGCAAACATAATGAAATATGGACTTTTTATTTAATTTGTTCATAATGATTTTATTATTTAATTATTTAAGTTATAACGTTTGTATTTAATGTTTCTATTTAATTATTTTTTATTTAGTTTGTAATGTTTTACTTTAATGCTCAAATGACATTCTCAAAAAGTAAATGAAAATGAAATAACAAAAACTAAGATTTCAGAAACCATAATTACATCGTGATGCTCAACGATTACGTGATGTTAAAAGAGATGAATTTTTTTCTATTGTGGCCTAGGTTTCTACAATGCTCACATCTTTTGTTTTCTTTGGATATCTCTCGAATATCCATATCACATTGAATTCGAGTGAATTTTGGCCGATCTGGCTCCCTTAATAAGGACATATCTGGTACAATCGAAAGCTAATTCTGAACCTCGTCTGGGTCTTTCTCATTGCCTATCAGGGGAAACTTAAATTCATATACCTTAAATACGGTTGAAAGTCGGCATACAGAATCCATAAAACGGTTATAGTCTTGACAGGTATAAGAGCAAGCTACTATGACATAGGAGCATAGATACTTCAAAGCTTGAAAAAATCCACAGTCACACTACATATCTTGTAGATTAACTTTGAACAACTTAGATTCAATCCCTTGAAGAGATCATGGCATTTTTGTGACATGAAATAATTAATGGGTCCGAGAAAAACTTTTCACAAATATTCCATTTGATACAACAATTATTTTTGTAGATCTTCAACTAATCTTGGGTGATAAGCATAGCCATTTTGCATCCAAGTTAGAGCTTGTCCCCTGAACATGGCAAAAAGTACCCTCAACAAAAATATGTCATTTTGACCAAAGCTATTATTGGTAAATGGCGTGCCCCTTTAAGGTCGAATTGATTATCTCAGCCAAATTGGTCGTCATATGTCCATATCAATATCCGTCATCGTATGCATTTTATCTACATTTCTTGTTGATGAGGACTAATATAATTGTATCATTACTCGTTTTTCCTTGCAAATCTTGAAGCATGAACTCAAACATTTGAGGTAATAGTTTGTAACCTGCACATCAAACGTAGTAATTACTGTTAAGTTCACATACAAAAATGAAAATGATTGAGAAATAAAATTAGGCATCGTGACATACCCAAGCATACAAGTAATTGGCGTTCGTCATTCTTCTTAAATTTTCCATGATAGTTTGTGGCAATATGTCGGATATACAACTTGTATCCAGTTGGGATAATACTGGTTAATCCCTCCAGCACAACATGTATGAGGATCGTTGTATATTGTTAGTTCATATATATTGTTTTTCCTCTTCTTCTTCGATACATGAACCATCCAGTTGCACCTGTTATCACGTTAAACGTAGTGACAGACATATTTTTCGTTGGTTGATTGGTCAACTCTAGATTGAATAGAATTATGAATGTTGTAATTCTTAATTGCAATCATCGTTTCTTATTTGGATGTAAACTATATTCCCTTATATAACTCACCATTATTGTCTGATGAGTTAAATCTATACTCACCAACATTAGGTATATTCATAAATTCTGGCCCGTACATTGCATAATAGTCAGCTTCATACATATGTGCTGGAGGTTCGATGTGTATCATATTTGTAGGAACTTCATCTACATCATTATCATCAAAGTCTATGTTGAATTGTGGTGATTCAGGCTCAACGAATAGTCCAGTCTCAGTACCATCCTCACCTGGCTCACGAAGATGTTCATCTGGTGGAGATGAGGGTTCCTATGTGATGATGATATTTAGGTCGAATAAGCTGGTAGTTGAATGTCTTCCCCTTGAACTTGAAGGCATCGTGTCAAACATGTTTTAAACTGAGCGATGTGTCGCAGACATCTCCATATTAAGGTCGAATAAGCTCGTAGTTGAATGTCTCCCCTTAGAACTTGAAAGCATCGTGTCAAATGGGTACTGAATAGATTGCTACATCGAGGGCATATCCATATTCAGGTCAAGAAAATTGGCAGATGAATGCCTTCCCATTGAACTGGAAGCGATGTTGCCATACAAATTGTTCGTGGAGCCACCTCGGTAGAGATCGTAACAAGTTGCTGATGAATGTCTCCCCATTGAACTTGATGAGATAGTATCAGGATATGGATTTCCCATTAACGAGTTAAAATCATTACACATTACTTGAGTTGGGATGTTAACTTGATCAGCTTGTTGAGCCAGCCCATAGTGGGAGTATAATGGCATACCACGAACCGCAAATTCTTCAACAAATGTGACATATATTTGTGTAACAATGTATGAATTTTGATTTTGTGGATCAACCATCATAGCAACATCGTCGTCATCATTGGAGAGTTTGAACGCTGTATAAGTTAACGGAAATAGTGATGTTGAAAATTTGTACTAAAGTGGAGACAATCTTCTTGTACTTCCAACATGGACATTCTTTAAAATTTTAGTGATTAAATCCTCAAGAGTGATGTTCCTCTTGAAAAATAAGCTGACAGAATGATTTGATGCGAATACGACGCCAGTTCCATCTTCCAGAATTTATGTTCTTGAAGGATAAGCTGACAGAATGATTTGATACAGAGACAACGTCGGTTCCATCTTCCCGAATTTCTCCATCATAGTAAACAATAGCTGAAATACGCTTCATTTTGAGAGTTTGAAAGATTGATAGTCTTATATTTGTAAAAAAATGATGTTAATTGTTTCTAATATACGAATTAAAATATAAATTAATACTAAAAAATTAAAAACAATAATTTAAATAACACAATTTAATATTGTTACCGTATCAGCAAAATGCCTCGAGATATGATCTCGCCTTCCATTTTACAACTGCAAAAGAAATAAAACATAATTAATACAATAAAATTTGGTCAAACAATTCAATATGAAAAAAATAAAAAAATAATATTACCTTATAAAAACTATAAAAACTTATACTTACTTTGATAAAAGAAATTGATATAAGAAGAACATCACTGGATTTGTGTGTGGTTCGATATTTACATTTGGGTGATATTTATAGGAGAGGGAATGGCCGATTGTCGAACTAGGTAAATAATTGAAGGGGTAATTTGGGGAATAATAGAATGCGCAGATCATTATTCGCGCCTTCCAGCACGTGTCAGAATCCTATAGAAGGCGCGTCTGAGGATCTGCGCTTTACCTCCGTGGCGTCAGCTCGGACGAAAGGTGTGCTTGATGATATGCACCTTCCATCCACGAGTGCAAGGCACATTTGGTCAACTTCGTTTTAATAATTAAAAATATAATATTATTCAAATTATATTATAATAATATTAAATATTTTAATAATTAATATATTTATATTAAAAAATATTTATTCAAATTATACACCATAATTAATTTTATAAAAATAATTTAAATAAAATGAATAAAGTTCGGTTCGGTTAATATTTTTAAAAAAGACCCGATTTGATTAACAATTAAAGGAAAAAATTTTAGTTAATTTGGTTAATGGTAATTCATTTCGATAGGTGACCAAATTAACCATATGAACACCCTTAATTTTAATTATTAGTATTTTATTAGTATTAAATACATAATTTAATATTATTTTTATCAGTAATTTAATAATATTATATTTATAAAAACAATATATAATAATAAATATATTAATAATTTTTATAAATTACTAAAGTAAAATATAATATCATATATTATTATAATATATCTGAGTACATATTAATATAATATTAAAAATATAATATTATTCAAATTTTATTATAATAATATTAATTTTTTAATAATTAATATATTTATTAAAATGATATTAAAATATTAAATAAATAAAATAATATTTTTGGGGGCTTATATTATGAAGTGAAAAGTTAAAAAAAATATTTTACTAAAATCAGATGGTAAAACATTTTACAAAAAATACAAAGAAATTAGGAAAGTGAATTACATTGAGAAAATCAATTACAACTATCAAACATTAGAAAATGGTTTTCGTAAAACCGATTATATCTATCAATAATCAAAAAATTGTTTTCCAAAAAAAATGTTTTCCAACTATCAAACACCACTTACATTATACAAAATTATTTTATTTTCTTAAAAATCAGACTTAGAAAAAATATGATATATTTTTAATTAAAATATTTAAAATTCAAGTAAAGATTAGATCAAATATACAAGTTTATGATATAAAACAATTTATCAAAATACTCCTCATTTGTAACTAGTTTTTACTTAATTAATTGTAATTTTATAAGAACACTCATATCATTTTAACTATTACTATATTTTAATTAAATATTTGAAATTTGATTTGATTTAATATTATAAACATCATCCTAGGTTAATTAAAGAAGGATCTTGAACCCTAAAACTCAATTTTCTATTACCTATCCATTTTTTATTAAACTAAAATAATTACAAAGTAATGTCGTAAATATTTTCAACCGTTTTAATAAACAACACTCTGCTGCGGTCATTGGTGCTAGAACTCGTAACCTAAAATAACAGTGATTACTTTAACTATTAAAATAAATTGATTCGTGTTACCATGCCAAATTATTCCATGGTTTTAAATATTTTCAACTGTTGATAATAACAGTCCAACACTCTGTTGCGGTCATTGGTGCTCGAACTCGTAACCTAAAAATAACATTGATTACTTTAACTATTAAAATAAGTTGGTTCGTGCTACCATGTTAAATTATTCCAATGGCATCATGCTCCACACATGTCAATTCCACAAACATCCAAGAACATGGCATTTATAGTAAGTAAATGCTTGGAAATGGCAAAGTAATTGCTATAAATAGTTTGCGTAGGCCAAAATTCAGAGAAATTGTCGTTGGGAAAGGACTAGTAAATGAAGGCCGTGTAAGAGCTTTGTTCACATTGTATGCCCACCAAATGATATGAAAAAGGTTAGTGCACTTTTTTACTTTTTACTTTAGTTTTTATATATAATTTAACATTTGATTTTCTTTTCACAATGACTTTGATCTATAATTGGTCACTAACTTTAATTTTGAACTCTAATTTAGCCTTAACTTTTTTATGTAATGTTTCTAAATTTGGTTTTTTTATTATGTTAATGTGATTGTAAGATAATATTTGTTTAGAATTTTTCTTAATCATTGACAAATCACACACAATCTTTAAATGCAACGGTTCAAAACACAAGATTTCTACAGAGAACAACACCTCATTTAACTACTGAACTCATATACTGGGTTCAACTTTAATGAAATTATAGATCAAAATCAAAACAGGGTCAAATGTACATTAACCCTAATCATCATCACGAGGAGGAAGTTAGAAATTTTATAGAGTTGGAAGTATAATGAAAAATTCCAGAGTACGAAAAAATTATAATTCCGTCATAAAATGGTTTAGGGTTTACGGAAGTCGTTTTCGCATACATTTGTTGGTGAGTGTAATACTAGGGTGGGCTGAGTCTCCTGACGAATGGGACCATTTGCAATGCAATTACTTTATAATGCAAGAACTGGAAAAGGCATGGAAAAGAAATCTTGATAGCGATTGAGAAAGAAAGCAACAAAGAATCTTAAAACCTTTTTTAAGATCTCCTTTTCCAATCTCAACTTTTCTTCTTCTTTATAATTAATAAATAAAGAGTAAATTTTATCATTGGGTCATTAATTTATTGTTTTTATTCTATTTTGATCACCAAAATATTATTTTAGCAGAAACATCACTAATATTATATTTTTTTTCTATTTTGATAAATGGTGCTTCTTTTTCTCCTCTTGTGATTTTTTAATGTTCTTTTAGGGTGGGAGAAAAGAACAAACACACCCATGCTTTTGAATCCTTTTAGGGTGCGTTTGGTTTATGGAATGTATGATTACCAGTGGGAATAAAAGATTACCAGAGAATAGGATTACTGAGAATGTTGTATTTTGTGTTTGGTTGGTTTAGCAGGAATGTAAGATTACCGTGTTTGGTTAAAGAAATAAAAGATTATTAGAATGTATATTTGATCAAATTGTCATTATTATATATTTGTTTTTTTAACAAGTTGGAAAATATTTATATATTTTCTTTAAAAATTTAAATTCATAAAATTTATATATTTTTTTACAAAATTGAAAATATAAAAAGGTTTAATGAAAGGGTAAAATCTTATTTTAACCTCTGAAATTCATATAAAATTTTAATTATAGATTTTTTTTGTAAATATAAAATAGTTTAAAGATAAATTTGTAACTTAACATTCGTAGAATTTTTATTATTCAATGATAGAATAAGGATATTTTTGAGAAAAAAAGTTTTAAGGGCATTTTAGTCCAAAATATCGGTAATCCAACAATACCTAAGGAAAGGGAGTTAATGACATTTCCGGTAATATACCCAAAAAAATTCACTATTAGTAATGTAAGATTATCGAGAATGACATTCCCGGCCAACCAAACGAGAGAGTGTGGATTTCATTCTCATGAAAATCTCACATTCCCCAACCAACACACCCTAAGTGTTTGTGTAAAGCAAGACATATAACTATCAACTGTCTTTTTACCAATGAATAGGCAGACTTTCTTTCTTTCCTTTTTTTTAATGTGGACTCTCATAATTAGATTGTAAAAACGTAAAAGTTATAATTAAATGCCAGAAAAATACTTTAGTTATTCATAAAAATATAAAATTTTAAAAGACTTAAAGTATAATTATAAATTAGTTATTTAAAATAAAATATTAATTACATTATTTTCATAAATTTTTAACAACAAAAATTTATAATTTACCTTTAATAATTATTTAAAAATTATTTAAATTATAAAAAACAATGTAATTAATATTTTATTTTAAATAATTTACTTTTAAATTTTTAATTAATTTAGAATTATACATTTAGTATTTTAGAATTTTAAATTTTTATAAATTAAATTAATAATGCTCTACGGTTAGTGGTACTCCACGGTGTTTGTCGAGCGTGACAGACTCATCCTAATAAATACAAGTCATTTAAAATTAAATAAGAATTTAAAAAATATAGTATGAAAGAAAGAAATAAAATAAAAATACAAAGAACCATATAAGAAATTATTTTTTTAACAAATCAAGCACACATGAGGGGCGTACAACTTATTTTGATAAAAGGGATGTTTTCTTACAAAGTTTATTCATAATTTTATTCTATTCTATTCATTTTCATTTTACATGCTCATTTTGATTTTAAATATTTTTTATTTTTGTAAGTTAATCTAAAATCACAAATAATTGATGATAATTTCTCTTAAAATCTTCTATAATTGATGATACTTTCTCAAAACTAAAAATTAAACCCAGATTCAAACAATAATTATTGACTAATTTACCAGGCACAATAAAATTTGACATAATTTATAAAATATTTTCAATTTGAAACAAATCATTATTTTCATAATATTTTCTTAATTTTACCCGTAGAAGAGGGGGGGGGGGAAATAGAAAGTAATTGGAATAATAATCCCAATGAGAGTAATGGGATTTGACTTGAAATTTGCACAATGGTTCCACCCATCATCAGCCCAGCTGCCCTTTATATTGCGCGTGCATCAACTTCTGCAATTAACTTTCTTCCTAGAATTAAAATTAGAGAATCAGAAAATATAATGATTAATTTTTCAAATAAAATTTTATTTTTAAATATATATTTTATAAAAAATATAATGTTAACATCTATACGAATAGTAATTTTGATTCAGTACTTTTTTAAAGATATTTTAATCCTCAATGTCTTAATATAGATTAAATTATTATTTTTAAATAAAAATCATCGGTCGATTAATAACCATCGTTCAACACTTATTGCTAACGTGATATGTTCATAAATCTTAAATAATTACGCGAAGATCAACAATTTAACACATTCGACACATGTTATATTAGTAATTAAACACACATAACACATGCATAATTATATCAATAATTAAACATGAGTTATTATATTAATGTTCTAATATATATGAATATATTAGTCAACAATAAAATGTTAACTATTAATTTATTGATAATTTTATAAAAAAATACTTAATTAAAATTAAAATATTAAAAACAAAATAATAAATAAAATTAAAATAATTGTTCTATCATACATTAAAAATGAATCTTAACATTATATTCTTGTAAAAAAATAGCATTTAGTAAGGGAGAAGGGTCGGTCCATTTGGGGACCAACATCAAGCAATAATATTAATTTCTTTTTTTTATATAAATAATATTAATTTCTTTTATTGATATGAGATGAAATCTTTTCCTGTTCGGTTAATTAGTTTTTAAGAAAACGAAAGTGGGGTCGAATATGTTCAACATTTCTATTACCTCCTAGTAGAAAATTTACTTTAGCACCCATTAATTGTCGCATAAAGTGTGATAAGATAAGACTCCGCCATTTCAATTCTATTTTTCATAATATAATCAGCACTCACCCATATATTATGTTTAATTCAATTATTTTAAAATAATTGATTACAAATTTGAAAAAATAAGGACATTGATACTGCGTATAAAAACATTAATTAAAGGTTAAATTACATAAATGATCACTAATATTTGAGTATGTTTTTATTTTTTCTCAACAAATTGGTCACTACTGTCTTCAATTTATAGCAAATGGTAATTAATGTGATCGGTTTGTAACCAAGTGTTTACTCTACTATCATCTTTGTTAAATTCATGGCATAAAAACATTAACAAAAAATATTAATATTTTGTTACAAATCGATAAAGTTAATGATCATTTTGTTAGAAATCGATAAAATTAATATCAATTTATTACTTTTTGAAATTTCAATGAAAAAATAAAATTTACTTAAATATTAATACAGTCTCACGTAATTTACTTTTAGTTGAATTATTATCTGAAAAAGAGAAAACAGTGTATCATCAAATGTCATCAAATCTCCTTGACGCTGGAGGGCGGCCAACCCCACTTGCTATGAGGCATGCAGTCCAAATCAAAATAATTAAGACCCTAAAAAGAGGCAATGCCCCACTTCCTATTCCTCTCTTTTCCATATATGGTACGCGCCTGTGCTTTTGCCCCCATCCATCTCAAATCAGTCACACTGGTACCCTACGTTTCTTTTTCTTTCCTTCCATTACAAGTGTCATAAAGTGTGCAGTGGGGATGACAAAGTATACGTATTTTAAAAATATGTAATCCAAACTCAATTTGTCTCGTAAGATAAAAGGGTTAAAAAATATATAATCTTGGATTAAAATATTGTAATTAAAGAAAAAGTTGTATTTAATGTATTAAAAACGAATGAATAAAAAGAATAATGAACAAGATTTGAAGTGGAGAGATGGTTTAGTAGTGGAAGATACGTGTGTGGAAGGTGATAGTGATGATGCCTCTCCCCATCTTCCTTCAACTGTGGAAAAAGTTTTTCTTTTCCACGTAAAGAAGCAATCATAAAGATGCAGAAAAGAGAGGAACTGCATTTCATCCAATATTCGACACTAATACTGATTTTTTTTTTTTATAATTAGCCTTAGATATCTATATATAATTAAATATATGTGAACAGTTTTTAATTTTAAAGTAAATAAATAATAATTAAAAGGAAAATAATGGTGGGAGGTTGAACGGATGTCATTGGTTGCCTTTGATTTTCACCCTGAATAGGAAGTCCACTTCTCTCCTCCATTTCCCTTTTTCACTTTTCATAATTTCCACATTTTAGTTTATAATATTTTAACACTATAATTATAATTACAAAATGGAATGTCCACTAACTATTCGCATTCACATCATAATTAAATGAAAATCAAATGCTTCTAATGGAAAATAAAAGCAACTTCTTGTGGTGGTAGTTTTACTTTTGTTGGGTCAATAGAGAATTAATGTATATATAAGAACTTCATGTATATAAATAAAAAGAGAGTTAAATAAAGTTTAGGTTTTTCTGAATCTAATTATTTGTAGTCTGCCATTGATAATTAACTGGTTATGGAACAAGAAGGTCTAGTTTGTCTGAAAGACGGACTTTATTACATGATCGATAAGAGAAAGGCTTAATATTTTACATTATGAAAAGCTCCGGCAGCTGTGGTTGATAAAAGCTAGCATATCATTTATTTACGAATGCAGACTCCGCCAGGTCAATGGAACGAGCAAGGCCTGCAGCTTTGTTCTGACATTCCAGGTGCTCAGCTTCAGGGTCACTGTCCGCGACTACACCGGCACCAGCTTGAAGATATGCTACCCATTCTTGGCGTCTGTCAGGACCTTTGTATGAGTACATCGTGTCAAAGCGGGGTACCGTTGTGAACACCATAGTCCTGAGAGCCAAGGCGATATCCATATCTCCAGTGAAGGAAATGCCCCCAAATCCTCCGCTGTAAGGGCCTCGTCTCGACACCTCTAACTCATCAATAAGCTCCATAGCCTTCACCTAAACCAATACTCAATTTCATCAGTAACTTGAAAGCATTCAATCATCAGTTGAAACAGAGGATTTGTATAAAGCGTGTAAATAGCAAGTACAGAACCTTTGGTGCTCCACTAACTGTTCCAACGGGAAGTGCAGCACGGAGGGCATCCCAACTAGTGAGATGATCCTGCAACTCACCGGTAACCTACATAATTTAGAATGTTCAAAACAAATTTCTTGGACTGTGGTATTTAATGAAGCAAACTAATCAGAACGCAATACTCTAAAGCTGTTTGAATCAGTACATCACTTTGACAAAATCTGTCTGTCTCGTGCCTAAATCCTAAAAGAATACTCCAAATAAACCAACTAAATTCTAATAGATCACTCGATTAACATCACATAAACAAGTTTAAGCCAAGGGACAATTTCCAGCTACCATAAATGATTTAAAGAGTTTAATACTGTTTCACCTGGTTATGCATAGGGACACTTCAGATCTTATGTTCAGATGAGAAAAGAATAGTTTCATACCGTAGAGCTTATGTGCATCACATGTGAATATCGTTCAATATTCATCAGCTTCTCCACCTTTACAGAACCGTATTTGGAGACCTAAACCAAAAACATGCATTAGAAAACAACCGGTCACACACCTTTCGATGTAAGATATGCATAATTGAAATTGCTGAGGGAAAAACCTTTCCGACGTCATTGCGTCCCAAATCGACAAGCATGATGTGTTCTGCACATTCCTTTTCATTACTTAGCAATAGTTTTTCCGTCATCTCATCTTCAGCTGGCGTCTTTCCTCTCCTTGCTGTTCCTGCCAGTGGTCTATTCACAATCTTATTCTGTTCATGCCAATCACAATAAAGAAATTTAGATCCCAAAATAGCTCAGTGTAGTTCTCTAGGATTTAAAATCAGGGCAGTAAGAAAAAAGTAAAATACTTTACCTTCTTTACCCTGGTAAGAATTTCGGGACTTGAGGCAACTAGAATACCTCCTCTAGCCTGAAAGGGATATGAAATCATAAAATGACTAATGATCCACGGATTCACAACTAAATAAGTAATTAAAGAACAAACTAACTTGCAAGTAGGCCATATATGGACTGGGATTCACAACTCGCAGAGCTCTATAAATTTCAAAGGGGTCAGCAAATGTCCGCCGCTCAAAACGCTGACTTAATACAATCTGGAAAATATCCCCAGCCAGAATATGCTCTTTTGCCTTTAGCACAGCTTTCTTAAACTCTTCGCTTGCCATATTCGAATTCTTTAAAGCAGGGCCAAAATGACGGGTTTGTAAATCTACAGCGCCTGTAGGTAGCTTTGGACTGAGAATAAAATCAAGAAAAAAGGGAAACTGATATGTCAGCGAAACTAAAAGACATCTGAACTTAATGAAAACCGATATTGCAGTATAACAGTTGCTCACAGCTCAACATTATGTACTCTAGCCACCAACTTCTCTAGGTGGTCGATTCCTTCAGCGTAAGCTTTTTCAACAGAGGAGTGTTGATCTAACCTCACCCAATGAATTACATATGCTTTCTGAAAAAAATAAAAGGAACAATGAATATTACTCCATATCACTGTCTTTTCCATCAGACTTGATTGATATTTGGAACCAAAACCCTGAACTTAGTACTGCTTGCAAAACAAAGTGAATTGCAGCTGGAGTAAAAGGAATACCTTTTCCACCTGATCAAACACAATGACATCGTTGTAGAGTCCTAGATGCATATCTGGGAGATTTCTGTCATCATGTGGTGCCTTCGAGAATGGAAGCTTTTTCTTCTCGACATAGCGAACTGTATCATAGGAGAAATAACCAACCCATCCACCTACACATCACGAGAATTAGAACAAAATGTGAGTGTAAAGATTTTATAAGGAAACCATTTGAATCCACAATAAAATTACATCAGACTTTTCCTACTCTGTTATGAAAACCAAGTACTTGCAACTGGAAAATCTACAAAATACCGCACGTAACAGGTTAAGACACTAGATAAGTTGCTGGTTGAGACAGCTATATGTACTTAAATCTTACAGTTGAATGACCAATTTTTTTCGGTACTAAGAATATTATTTTTTTGATCTTGTTTTTCGGTCCTATGAATTGAACTTTAATCTCTTCTTTCCCAACTAAATATGAGCACATTCAGCAGTCCGAATATGAGCAGTAGCAGGAATAACTCCAAAACCTGAATTTATTGCATTATCCCCTTTTTCTCATAACAATGTCTCAGCTTTCATGTGTCATTAAACCCTAAATAAGCCGTTAACTTATGAACAAGCCGACAACCAACTAATTATCGATTGTTTTTCCTCAATTTGAGGACTGCAAATAAAAGTAACCAATCAAGATGGGAATTGCAAGATCATCCACATCTTGTCAGTGGTTGTAAGACACATCAAATAGATATTTATGACAATTCAACATACTGAAGAGCAATCATTCTCACCACAAAATGCATCAGGAAGATCGTCAATAAGTTGGGGTTCCCAAGTCTCTGAAATTCTCTTAGGAATACACATAGGATCTTCAACGTTCTCCTCCGTCAAACACCCTGCCTCATGATCCATAATCATAACCTTGTTTTCCTTTGCTACAATTTCCATCGTCGGTTGAGCTCCAATAACGCTATAACGACCCTAATACAATCAAAATCCAATAAAGAACAAAATCATAAAACTAAATGTAACCCTGCAGATTATCAAAACAAAAACAGGCATATGTAAATATTCTTACAACACTAGAAGCCTGAGAACCAGGTTCGACCGACTCAAAGAGAAAACTTGGAGCCTCTCTATCATCTTCTTTAACCAAACAGCGGTATGCAAGCACCGGAGTCAGCTGATCAGAGAAAATGCATCGATAAAGGGGTACTAAATTCCCTTTTTTGGCCGCCTCCACAAACTTACTTTCATCAGTAACTGAAAAACAAAACCACAAAAAGGGGTCAATTTGCAGTTTGAGCAGAATCTAAAATATTATCATATCAATAAAAAGCAAATCCCACAAGAAATATAGTGTTCCTACTTAACTCTAATCCTTAACCTGTTCCTTATTTGATTAAAAGAGTTTAAAAAATATATATTCTCCGTGAATTTAAATCCATCTTTCCCGCATTTTCTCAGTACACAAACGGATGATAAATCATTTCGTAACAATTCAAACTAAAGCCCCAACAATAAAAAACATTAGTATTAAAAGAAGATTAAAAATTAAAAATAAATTAGATTCATTTTAATTTGGCATTAGTTTAATGTTTAATTTCTTTTATACAATAATTAAAAAAAATTCAAAATTATATAAGTGTCCAGAATTTTATCAGAGGCCCAATAAGACAAAAAATATTATTATTAAAAATTACCGAGTGTAGTGCTTGTAGTGCTTGTAAGAGAGCTCCTGCACTTAAGTACAGTACGGAAGGAGGTTGGAGCTGGGGAAATGCGGGTGGCCGGAATTCGAGAAAACCGAGTAGTTGAAGGAAATAGGCGGTGGGGGAATCCCCGGGAACTTTGCATTGACATTGTTAATGGGGACTTCATCGAGGTAACTGCCATGAAGGTTGGATTGGCTCTCGCAAAGTTCAGAACTTTTTCCCCGTAAATGGTAGAAATGAGACTACAAAATTGGGTTGGATAGATACAGCGTTTCTCACGCATTTCACTATTTATAACACTGTGCCCCTCTATGTAAGGCAAGTCCAACAAATTAACAGAAAAACCAAAGAAAAAAAAACAAAATACAAAACTAAAAAATTAAAATAAAACAAAATCATTCGTATATAATATACGTGAATGAGAAGGGTATTACTTTTTTTAGATTTTTATTCATTATATTGTTGATGGATTTAATTTTTAAATTTTTTTATTATATTAAAATTTAAAATTTGTCTACGGGATGTATAATCTATATTTACTAATAATTAATTATTAATTATAAAATAAAATAAGTTTTAATCAGATGTTAATATATTTTCAATCTGATTAAATTTTAGAATATAATTTTATACACTAATAATATATAAAACAGAAAAGTTAAAAGATTTCTTTAACCGATCGGATTTAAGGGAGGATACAGATTTTTGTTTTATCTTTTTTATAATTTTCAACTGATATTATTAATTTAATTTTGATCTAATTAAATTTTAAATTATTAATTTGTTGATTATAATCTCGTATTACAATCGGATTTAAACAACTTGATATCGATTAAGTAATATTTCAAGTTCGAATTGTTGTGTATAATTAAATAACTATTTTAGTAAAATATAATAGAGACATGCTGGGTTGTCATGGAATAAGATAACCTTTTCCTCTGTATTTTTTTAAACGTTTTGCTGATTTTATTTTATGTTTCTGCTGAATGAATTGGAAATAACCCTTTCTACAAATTCCCTTCCAACGTATTTGTTTGCTTTGTTTTCTAGCTATAGGTAATAATTAATGATAAGTTAATTTAGTATTTTTTATATAAAAATAAGGTCGAACGTTGAATCTTGACATTATAAATAAAATAAATTGAGTTAAGATGATTATTCCTATAATAGATATTAATAATACTCTCTTTTACCACTCAGATGGTCTAGTTTTGAATCAGTTGAATGGTCAAAGTTAAAAGAGGAAATAGTTGACTGGTCATACATATAGTTTACATTATATATTGCTCTAAATATATTTAGAAGACTTAATACAAAAATAAATTTCTAAACTATATTTCAAGTTGATTTTTGGCACCTATTTTTTTTGGGTTAAAAATAGGCGTCTAATATTTTATCCGTTATGTTTTTAGGTGGGTATCGTTAAAAAATGTTAACTGAAACATGCCACATTTAAATACTTTTTGATTTTTTAATAAATAAAGTATTATTAAAAAATATTTAAAAAAATATAAACGAGACATGTATCACTTAATAATTTCTTTTAACAGTGGACACATAAAAGTATAACGAAAAAAATATTAGACACCTAATTTTAACGAAAAATTCTTTAGGCACCAATAGTCAATTAGAAGTATAGTTTAATCATCTAAAAGTGTATTAAGCCTATTTAGAAACATTTTATATTTTTATTAATTATGAAAATAAAATCTACGTCAGCAGCGCCTGTAGCTCAGTGGATAGAGCGTCTGACTCCTAAGCAGAAAGTCATAGGTTCGACCCCAATCTGGCGCGTGAGTTTTTATTATGTTAGTATTTTGCATTTTTGTCCCAAATTTGCTCTTGATATAGTTTGAAATAAGCATTATACATATGCAAAACCCTATTCGATTCTTCATTTTTTATATAAAAATAATTCAAACATTTCCCATTATTACTTGGATTCAAATTACATAAAAAAAAACTTGAATGTTTAGTATGAGAAAACAACATTCCTTTGATTGAAATGATATTTAAAAAATGCTTAAATGTTTTATTAACAGAGAACAACAATCCTTTGATTGTGTTGTTCTGTTCAAAAGCTTTCTGAAATCTCCTCCTCCTTGTTTTTCGACCACAAAATTTGACATTTTTATTGGAAACTTTGATTCTCAAAGCCTTCGGGTAAGTTCGTCTCAGCTCTAGCACCGTGGAAGGTCACTTGGCGGCGGTGGAAGTGACTCGTTCGGGCCATTGCCATTCTCGACCAGGAACGCCATCTTAAGCCCCCATGTGGTGTGAACTTCCAAATGGCAACGGAAAAACCAGACCCCTATATAAAAACACCACCAAATCATAATGTTCCAACATGTTCTGTTTTTTGGTAACAATATTCTAACAAGCATTAATAATTTCTATGGTTTCAAGGGTACCTGGATTATCTGCTCTGAATCTGATTGCAGTCCACCCTGCAGTTGGTACACTTATTGTGTTCCTTTCAACAGGGTCAACCAGATTGAATTTCTCTGGATCTTTCTCCGGATTATAATTTCCTAACCCTCTCCCAACTACAAAGAAGTTGAATCCATGCAGATGGGTTGGATGGCTCTCAGGGGCTAATATAGAGTTTCCTTGAATCACTAGCTCAACTGTTGAATTATAGGCCAATCTGTATACCCTGGTGCCATTCATCGTCTGTAGATTCGACGGCTGAGTACCGGTATAATCGAAAGGCATTAATGGTTTTCCCGGAAATCATCTGTGAAGACCCCGTTTATGCCATAGTAATGTGATTCGAGGATAGCAACGGTTGGCATGCCGAATGTGACATTGCTAATAGCTGCAACAGCCTTGGAACCATTGGAACATGTAGCACAAGGGTTAATCCCAACCCCGATGTTGAAAAGTAGTGAATGATCGATGGTTAAAGGGACTTTGGCAGGATATTCTTTCGAGTTCAGGCTTCGAAGAGATTCAGAAAAATTGAATGTCAATGATGTTGCATTTACAGGTGGTGTATGGGTCATGGTGGTTGGAATGAGGGGATGTGTGTGGTTGTAGCGTAAGTATCCGGTTCCAGTGAATGTGTCGACCGCAACGACGGTGTCCATTAACGGAGAAATGGCGACTAAAATACTTTCCTATTCCCCGATCGGTTGTAAGAATGGCTGTTGTGGTTTGTCCCGGACCTAGAAATAGTGTGTCGGTTTTAAAGGGTTTAACATAAGCTGCATCGACTTCAACAACAGTAAGATCATGTCCGGCAATTTTGAAGAAGAGTTCATCATTCAGAGCTGCATTGATAACCCGCAGCAAATAGGTCTTGCTATTTTCGACATGTAAAGTATAAGCGCCTGCATCCACAAAAGTAATAGAATTCTATGGAAAAGCATATTCGATGAAACTTATATGAACGGCTCGGAAGGAGATCTTTCGTATCTTTAGAGATCTGCCCTACAATATGGATATATAGATCAGTAGGTTTATATAATGCATTCTAGTACCTTCAGAAGAACAGTTTGAAACCGGCCCCGAGTAACCATTAATGGTGTGTGCACATGATAAATTTGGAGCCAAACCAGTTTGGATTGCCTGGTTGACCACAGCTTCTGTGTCTTCTTTCTACCATTCCCCTAGAATTCAAAGAACAAATTCCTCTCCGTTAACGTATTAGCCTCATTAAATATATAGATTTACGCATTCCAAGCAAAGTGAAGCTCACCTAATATGATTATTTTTTGCTTATCAGGCTTAGGAAATGGGAAATGGACACCTTTCTTTGGCAATATAACAATGGCACCATGCATGGTTGAGCGCAGCCAGGAAATATGTGCATGCCAAAGTAGTGTCCCTCTCTGACCTGTAAAGGTGAAGTTGTAGAGGTAGTTCTGTTCCGGTTGAATCGGACACTGTGTGATGTATGCCGGTCCGTCATACCACCCTGTTCGAAGCTGCCGCACCCCATGCCTGCAATATCTAGAAAAAAGTGTCACCATACTCACCACACCAGGCTGCGGGGTTGTAAATTGCAGTAAAGCTATCCGATAAACTTGTTTACCAGTGGATTGAAACATTGTAGTTAACATGATTGACAACGTTTACTAGTACATTATCATCCTCTCTTGCATAAAGCGTTGGCCCCGGAAACTTCCCGTTCACGGTCACAATAGGCTTAGTGGAGCATAGCCTTGTAGTGTTTTTCAAGACAACCTGATACATATGCAGTTGCCGACATAATGAACATAAATGTTCATAATCTGTTAATTTTTCTAGCAGAAGCAAGAATTTCTCTTCTGATATATACTGACAGTGAAATTGTAATGCCGAATCTCAGACTCAACCACTGCTGGAAATAGAAAAGACACGGAGAAACATCTGAACCCAAGGCAAAATCATCTTTGCTCTCTTTGTCTCTAAACTTTGTCCGTCTCTTCCAAGTTTGATTTTTTCGAGGCTATATTTAGAAGAACTCGATCTCTGACATACTTTATAGTTTTATAACTTCATATATAAAGGAATATGATAGGTAACTCATGCACGTATCACCAGTAAATTACCAATTTTTCATCTGACCGATACATAATGTGAGTAAAGATTACTGTTCCATCCGTACGTCTTTCTCTATCTCTCCACTGTTATATATTATATCTGGTTTTCAAACTATTATTCCTTAATCACAAATCATTGCGTGTTTCGTGTAGCTTTTGGATACTCTCTTGCTCCTGTATCTTTCGTCTTAATATTAAAAAAATATATTATGAAAACAACATACCATCAGTTGAGTAAGTCCGTAATACAGCATATAGTTTATTACAATTCCATTTTTTTTTTACTTAGAATTAGGTATTTTCATATATAATCTTCATTTTTTTTCATTTTGAAGGTCAAATCTTATGTCAAGTTAGTCACCTTCTTTGCTTCTCTAGCAATTCTTTGTTTTTATAATTGTAGTGAAATAATACACTTGTAATTGCAGGCAGATGAATGAATTTGAAGACTTTATACCAGCAGCCATCCATATATATATATGCATGGAAATAAAGAAGATAGAGCCAACTATGGTAGTAGGTAATGGTCAGTGTATAAATATGTATGCATTGATGTTGATAAATAAGAACAGATATTAGTTGAGCAATGGCTTTCAGATTGATATATATGTATGCTATGGGATAAAAATCAGAGCTCCGGCCAGAAGTTTTGAAACTTTTAAGGGATTTATTAGATGGATGTTTTTGCAGTTTGGAATAATAACAGCTCAAGTCGTCTATAAATTGATTTTTCAAATCTCTCATCTTTTTCTCCTTCAAACCCCACTTTTTCTTTCTCTCACTAATTTCTTGTTGATTACTTGGTGCTAATTACATTTTTCTTGTAGATTTAAGGATAAAATACAAGTTTAGTAGGCCTAGGTTGTCATTATTTTAAGTTATTTAGATAATTTATTCGAATTAAAATACGAATGTTTGGTATAAGTATGTATTCACTATATATATATATATATATAATTTTTTTCTCAAAATACAATATAAATTTAAACATCGACATTGTTCAATCGTTATATATATATATATATTTAACTAGTCTGTAGTGATTATAATGAGTAATATCTGTTTGAAATTCTTTCAATCAATCAAATTTTTTTATTTTTTTATTGATAATTTATTTTTATCTCTTAAAATTTTATAAATTTGTTTACCTAAAATTTTATAAATTATCTCTTAATATAAAAATTTTGTATTCGTCCCTAAATAAAACAGTCCACCATATCACAATTGATTATTAGTTTAATAAAATTATCAGTTACATATGGTATATGATTTTATCAAATAATTTTATCCAGCATTGATTCCGATAAAGTTTCCTAGAAGCGTATGCCTCAAATAGTGTCTATAGGAGACAGGACTAAAACAGTGGGGGATTTCAAATTGTAGTTTTTTATATTTTTAAAACGCTAGTCGGATTCATTTATGTTCACGAATAAATTCGTTTGAAAACTTGTTAGTTGACTCGTATATAAGTTGATTTATCAACTCATTTAGTGGCTTGTTTAGTTGATTTTTTTACTTTTACTTTGTTATATTTAAATATGAGTAAACCACACGGGTATCCACTCAACTATGGTCAAAATTATTTTGACCACCGATGTTTCAATTTTAATTAATTAGACCACCTAATTATTTAAATGCTTCAATAAAATTACTGACCGTTAACTTTTAAAGGTGGAGGTGACGTGACAGTTAAAATTTAACCGAGAGAATGATGTCTCAATTAATTTTCTGGTGTAATTACATATTTGGTCCTTGTTACTTACCCAAGATGTCAAATTGATCATAATTTTAATTAAATTCAATAAATTTAATTCTCTAATTAAATTGTGACAATTGTCAGTCTCTAATTGAACGGTTAAATTTATTTATAATTTATTTAATTCATTAAATTTTGTTTCCTCTAACTAGAGGATGACACGTGTCACCCTACAAGAAAACAAATTAAAGAAGTTGATATTTGGGGATATTGAAACAAGGTTCTTAGGCTGCTAAGCAAGTGAGCAACCACTAAAGCTAGGGTATTGAATGATTTATAGTTCACAACAGATAGTATATGTCTTGTATATAGATTTTTAAAATTTAATTTAAATTTATAACATTTTATATATCTTAATTTAAATCCATATCCTAAGTTTAAAAATATATATTCTATTTTCTATCTAACTTATTAAATATATTTTATTTTAATTTTAAAATATATTTTATTATTAACAACAAGTTGATCTAGTGGGATGAGACACTAGGTCCCTTAAGCAATGTCAGTGGTTCAAATCCTGGCGTTTGCGAATGGAGCAAAATGGGTTGGGAGGGTCGCCCTCGCCTCTGCAGTACCTGATCAGTCGGTCAATAGATCGGATACTAATGATTAATTCAAAAAAAATATTTTATTTTTTATCTTAACTTTAAAAGTATATTTTATTTTGTATTAACTTAAAAAATATATTTTTTATATCTTAACTTCATATATATATATATATATATATTATTCTTTTATTAACTTAACAAATATATTTTATTATTATTTTAACTTCAAATATATTTTTTATTCTTCTATTAACTTAAAAATAAATATTTTATTATTAACTTAAGTTAATAAAAGAATAAAATATATTGTTTGAAGATAAGTTAATAACAAAATATATTTTTAAAGTTAAGATAAGAATAAAATATATTTTTAAATAAAATTAAAATATATTTAATAAGTTAGATAGAAAGTAAAATATATATTTTAAAAATTAAGATATGAATATAAATTCAGATGTATAAGATGTTATGAATTTAAATTAAATTTTAAAAATTTGTATACAATATATAGTTTATGCTATAAAGCATAAACTATTCAATGCCCTAGCCTTAATGGTTACTCACTTGCTTAGCATACTAAAGCCCCTAAGTTCAATTCTCCCAAATCTCAACTTTTTTAAAAAAAAATTTCTTGTAGTCACCCTCTAGTCCGATCGAGTCGAGTCAAAAAAAAATTGAGATGACGAATCCTATTTTATAACTCGGAGTTGACTTGAATTTTTTTTTAGTCGAGTCAAGTCAAATTTTCAAGTTTATATTTAAAATTAATTATAAATATTTACAATACTATTACATTATTTGATTCCAATTTAAATGATATTTTATAACCATATACAATATATATATTTTTTCGTATTTTTTTCATATATGATTTACATATATCATACAATGTCGAGAGACTCGACTCAAACTTAAAAATTAATCTAAGAATTACTAAATTTTCGACTTATTCGAATTGTATTTTACAACTTGATTTGAACTTGAAATTTTTTTCGAGTCGAGTCGAGTTTTGCTCACCCCTACCCTTTGGTTGGAGGAAACAAAATTTAATGAATTAAATAAATTATAAATAAACTTAATTGTCCAATTAGAGACTGACACTTGTCATAATTTAATTAGAGGATTAAATTTATTGAATTTAATTAAAATTATGATTAAAATGACATATTGTGTAAGTAACAAGGACTAAATATGTAATTACACCAAAAAAATTAACCGAGACATCATTCTCTTGGTTAAATTTTAACTGTCACATCACCTCCACCATTAAAAGTTAACGACCAGTGGCTTGATTAAAGCATTTAAATCATTGGGTGGTCTTATTGATTAAATTGAAACATCGGTGATCAAAATGATTTTTAACCATAGTTGAGTGATCACCTGTGTAGTTTACCCTTTAAATATTTGGGACTAAATTGAATACGTTGTAAATTTTGGAGTTCAAATTGCAAAGTCTAAGAAGCTTGAGAACTAATGGTGTAAATTCACTATTTTGGCAAACATTTTTTTATTAGTCCGTGGTAAGTACTGAGACCTCAAGAAATAATAACAATTCATTTACCACAGAGATCGATTGGTTCACGAATATGTTTGTGAATATTAAACGAATATATTCACAAATATTAAACAAACATATTCACGAATGTTGAATAAACAAACACAAACACCTGAAAAAATAAACACCATTTCTATATTCACAAATATTAAACAAACATATTAGCGAATGTTGAATAAACAAACACAAACACCTTAAAAAAGAAACACCATTTCTATCTAAGCCATAAAAAACAATATTGTTAAGGTTAATTTTTGTACTTGAAAAGTTTAATTTAAGTTAGTGAAGTAAGGAATCTTTAATAATATAGAATTAAGGTATTATTAAACTTGAATTACTCTAAATCAATAGGGTTAAAAGTTTTGATTTTTGTTTAAATTTCTACAAATATTTTTAGAAACTAGTTCACCCCAATTGACGGATTTTAATTAATCGATTGAACTAACAACATCATCTTTGTATTATTTAAAAAAATTGATATTTTAAAAATATAAAATTAAAATCAATAAAATCAGGGTACATAAAAATAATGACAGAATTTGACAGTAATAAATATCATCTTTTTTGCCAACTTACCACGAGTCATGTTTCAAGTGCTCTCATGGTGGCTGCCCTATAAGCCCATCAAATTATGCAGCACCGGAGGGTAATTTGTATTGCAAGCATCACTTCTCCCAGCTTTTCAAAGAGAAAGGAAGCTACAATCATCTTATCAAGTCCGCATCGATTAAGCGGGCGGCTGCCTCCGTTCCAGAAGCTTGAATTCAAGTCACTCTTTACGCATTTGCTTCCTTGTGCAGTTGTGCTTGCCAGTGTGTTCTGTTCATGGATCCTCAGATTTATGTTAATGACTTCACATTCATCTGTGTATATGTTATGGTATTTGATTTATCTGTGGGATTGGGATATGCATTCCCCAAAGTTGTAAAATGACCCTTGCAGGTTGCAGTGCAATGATATTATATGTGTAGCTATGTCAATCTTTTTCATTTCTTTAAAACGTACTTGTTCAACTTTTCATCCGACATAATAAAAATCGGTGCGTGATATAATCTTACATAACTGTGTGTACGGTGTGGGATATAAAGCTGTACATATCTGGTATAGGACATCCAAGATTTTTAAGGTGCCGAGGAGAAAGACCAACATCAAGTTTATGTCAATCTTTTTCATTTCTTTAAAACGTACTTGTTCAACTTTTCATCCGACATGATAAAACATCGGTGCGTGATATAATCTTATATAACTGTGTATACGGTGTGGGATATAAAGCTGTACATATCTGGTATAGGACATCCAAGATTTTAAGGTGCCGAGGAGAAAGACCAACATCAAGTTTACTATCATAGATGGAACGGTGCTAATGAATATTATGTATAATTTGCTCAAACAATATAATGCTAAAAATGGTAAAACTCATGAGATTCCTTTCCATTAATTAATCAACACTGTAAATTGTAACAACAGATCGACGGTGTAGTAATACAAATTTTACAACCTCTTCTTTCTTTTGCCCTGAAGGAATAAAAAACATAAAAACAATATTCCTCTACAGCCCCAAGCTGGGAGGGATAGAGACGAATCAGTCACTTATTGGAGTTTCTAATTTCTGACTAAATCATGCAGCTGTTGCCAGTTCGAAAGAAAATGTGGTTTCCCAAGCTTCAAGGGTAAAGAAAGTATTGAACCCAAGGCATCATATGCTACAATACAGCCCTGGACGTACCTCTCTTCGAACATTGTTGCAGTCCTCACGATAAAGGAAACAAAATATACAACGATCACATACATATTACATATCTAGGATGTGTCATTTGCTTCGTTTCTTGGCTTCGCTGTAGAGTATAACCCCAAAGACAGTGAGTGCATAACCAAGCATTCCAGTAACGGAGACTGGGTTTCTAAAAATTAAAATTGAAACCACCACAGCCACTGCTCCTTTTGCGTTTCCTAGAACCTGAATGACAAAAGCATCCCAGTAACTCAAAAAAAATTAAGATCCCGTGCTAAGAATTTTCTTATTTGCTCTTTCTTATCAAGTATACTAATGCAACATCAACTTCATACCACAAGGTTTAAGAAGATGCACGATAAATGAAGCAAATTCCTAAAAGCCATTAAAATAGGGAGGGAGGGAGAGTTGGAGAGAAGGATTGAACAAGAGAAGGATTGAACAAGGATCACAGATATCATACCTGTAATGTCAGGGCGCTGGTGTGTTTCGTGACCAAAAAGTTGGTCAAATTCACAAAATATGCTAGAGCTGAGTTGAATATTAGATACCAAATGATCTTGGTGTCATCTCTAGCAAGGGCAAGTGTAATACCGACCACATTTTCTTCCATAATGAGCGTTGCAGGAAGTAAAAATACAACAGCTATTGGCGCCATGTAGAGAAGGAGGTTCATGGAATTCAGCTTCTCCCTAAAATAAAGTTAACAAGAATATGAAAATCATGCCATCAACCACCAAGCAGAAGCATAGGCATATAAAACATTCCTCACCCTTCAGAAGAAAGCAAAATTCCTTGTAAAACTGACTTTAGAGCTCTTGCAGCTGTAGCCGAAATGCACATGATAAAACCGAATAGATGGAAACTAGGTTCACCCTATGCTCAAATAAGAAAAATGGAAACTAACAATCAAAGTCGGATTAAGCAAATGAACTATAATATTGTGAATAATGCAGAACACAGTTTAAAAGTTATAAAGAGAAAGAAAAAAAATTCAAGGGTCTCTCAATCGAATAAAGAAGCAAAATTCCAGAATATAGCTTCTAAATGCCACAACCAGAACATACAATATGAGAACTGCAAGCATAAGGAGGAAAGATAAAGTTTGATGAATCATAAACAATAAGTTAATGATTTAATCATTGATAATCCACAAGTTGTGGTCATTATATTGAAAAATCTCCAAACTAAGCTAAAAACAACTGCAAAATCAGTAAGTTCCAAAGAGCAAGGTATGTAAGTTAAGACTCACAGTCCCTGCCTCAGAAACTAAATAGAGCGTAAAGCAAATACTTCAATTCATAATTCGAACTTCAACATACCGCAATCCTAGCTATTAATGGATTCTTTATGCTACAGGAGGCCGATGTAATCTAAATGAGACTTAAAATCCACTTCTTTAAAACTAGACAAATACTTTAAACCTCTCATCTCACATCAAAATAATCACATTGGCCATAATATCAAGGAGGAATGGCATCATATTCCCACACCATTTCCCTCTCTATTGTCCATTAAAACAACTAACAGGATTGAATTCTAAAATTTCCATTATCTAATAAAAAATATAGCTTAACAAAAATTAGAAGATCAACACAAGTTTGAACGAAATAAAGTACATAAATTTCCAAATTCCAATCAAATTTCCTAAAAAAAGGCTAAAATATAAAAATATAGAACTGAAAAAATTAGCAGATAAACAAACAGGCATAAAATTCAACAAACTGAAGCAAAACAAAATGCAGTTCCTTAAAAGCAGCTAAAATTTTCATTAACCAAAAGAAAGTAAACAAAATGCATACCCCACTGGCAATGATAACCCCGGTAACAACAGGGACAAGGGTAAGATAAGTAAGCCAAGCCTCCCTCTTCAGTGTCATCAAGTAGGCGAAGATCGCAGTAAAAAAAGGCGTCGTAGCCCCGACGGCCTGATTAAAACTAACCGGCAGGAATCTCAGAGAAATATTGCCGAACACAACTGATATACAAAAAACCAAACTCAAAGCCGAGATCTTGAGAAACTGAACCCTGGATCGAATGGTCTGCATTGGAACCATCTTCATCCAAGCAATTGCGATGTAGCTTAGCAAGGAACAAGCTGTCATGTGACACATGGTTAAGAAGATTGGGTATTTGAAACCATAATTGGTTAGTAAATACTTGTTCAACAGCAAGACACCAATGTTGGACGAGTACCATGATGCTACTAGCCCGATCGTGAACAATTTCGATGTGTTTTTCATGGTTCTTTTTGGGGTTTGAAGATCTGGGTATCTTTATCTGGAGGAAGAAAGAGCTGGGTTTGAATAAATGAACGAAATTGCTATTGTATGAAGATGGATCTGGGTGGACTTGTGGGAATTATGGGTTATTTTGGTGGGGGGAAAAGGATTATTCTGGGATGATTCCATGGATCTGATTCAAGTTTCTCATTACACGATCAAGGAATCCCAAAGACAAGAAAATTCAGAATTCTGACTTGGGAAAAAAGAGAAAAATCTTGTTTTGAGGAAGTCCAAAGTAGAAGGAAAAGAATGTGGCTGCTCTGCAAATTTCTCTGAGGCTAGAACTAGAAGAAGAGAGAAGAAGGATTTTTAAAGCTGGCAAGGTAAACGCATGTGTTTATTTATTGGGTAAAGTTCTCACTGGTCTAAGGAGCTCTCTTTTAATCTCGTCTCTTGCATAACCAATGAAGTTGTTGCTGCATATTTCTTTCAATATTCAACAGCATCTCTTAACATGAACATCCTTACCATTCGATCAATTAATGAATCTAAATCTCAACACATTTAATGATAATTAATCATCATATTAAATTTCTAAACTCTGCTTAGGAGAACCCTTGAAATTATTGTCTAGACTTCTGTTCATTTATTATTTTCATAATATAATATATACAAAATGTCGGTACGATATTTAAAAAAGAAAAAGAAAAGACAAATGTAAGTCAAAGTTGTTGCATAACAAGACATAATGCACCTCTCGTTGCCAGCCTAAGCTGCCACCAGTTTTTGTCTTTGTTGTAATTTGAGAGTTGCTTTACACCTGCCAACTGACCCGGCCCGAAAGGCCCAAACCATATTTGGGTCAGGCCTAGGCCGAGGGGAAGTCCCAATAATGGGTCTGGTCCATAATTATTGCCACTGCCCCCTAGAGATTTAGAGAATGTTTGTTTTCATGAAACAATGTTGAATGATTAACACATAAGTACATTCTGAATCATTCAGAGTCAGTTATCAAACAACATGTCACATTCAGAGTCAAACCATTCAGAGCCTCTGAATCATTCAGCATTTGAATCATTCCGCGCTTAATCATTCTGAAGTAAACAAACAACCCCTTAGTTAATGAACAAATAGGTACAAAATCCTTGATGGAAATATTCATATTCTTTTCTATCCGATTAATACATGATATTTTTGTTTTATTTTTCGAGAAATTACTTTAATCTTTGACATTGTTTTATTTATGTACATTTTCCTAAGTTTACTCCGAATTGGAATTCCTTTGTTATGCTTTTCTGAGTTTACCCATATGAGAATGTTATTTATGTTTGGATAAATCACAATAAAAGTATCTATGTTATTAGAAAATTTATAAAGGGTTCATATATTTTTTAAAAATAACATTCTTCTCATTCAATCAATGCATCATAATAATCGGGTTAATTAATTTTTTGTTGGGTAAATTACAACACAAATCACACTATTATTAGTAAGTTTACAAATGGGTCACCTTATTTCACAAAGTTGGAATCAAGTACACGTATTTTAGATTTCGATTCCCACACAGCATACGTTTGTTTCGTGAAGGGTTTATGTGGAACTCGGCTCCCTCGGTACATCCCTGCTTATAGCTCGAGCATTTGTATCATTCGGACACAAGGTTTCGAAAAGAAAACGTTCAGTTAAAATATGCTCATCTTTTTCAAAATCAAACCGAAGTTACAAGCTAGTTAAGATTAAATTAAAATATAATTCAGCTCAGTTCGAATAGGACTTATAGTTTTTTTCTAACTTATGAACCGAGAGCTGACAGAATACATTATATTAATATTATTACTCTGATCAAACCCGAATCGAACATTACATCCGAACCGGATTTCTGTAAATATTTTCGGGTATTTGTCTAAGCCCCTAGTAGCTAATCACACATCTGCAAATACATGATATTGTTTGGAATCCACGGCAATGAGCCTTAAAGCCGCAATTGTTGCTGCGACAGACATGATAGTAAAGATAACAACATTGGACCAATGCCAGAGCCTTTGTGACAGACTCAGTTTGTTCTTCTTTGCCACAAGATACATGTGGTTTGCCAGGATAAATGTTAGAGGAAACGTGCTCAACGCCCCGGTAAGGCTCTCGAAATCTCCGAGGAACGGGAGAAGAGCCGACACCAGTGTACCGATAACAAGGTACCCGCCTCTTGCCGCGATCCTGAAGGCCAAGTTGTTAAGTTTCAACGCGCTTCCTCTGATACCAAACTTGGTGTCCAAATACTCATAAGTCGGGCTCGCGAATATCTAACAGCGGGTAGCGGAGGAACACATTAGATTTGTGGAGCATTGCTGAAAGTGGTGGATGTTACAAACAAGTAAACAGACTTACATGCAAACAAATGATGGATTGCAGGAAGGCGGAGATGTTTGCAGCCGCCTTAATCCAAAGCGGACCGCTTACACTATTAAGCAAATATTGGGTGTTGCCGCTCCGTAAGCCCAGTAGCCTATAAAGGTAATGGCAAACATCGGTACAACTCCGACGGTGAACTGAAAGTACAAAGCTTTAAGCATGTTCTTCACCGCAGGCTCCCTAACTGTTGCCTGTTATCAGAAACAATGTGTCAGAAGCAGAGAAAGAAATAGGACCGAACGCAACATGGCTACAAATTCAACACTAATTCATGTTGTTAAAGGAAGAAGTTTCGACCTTTTTATTTCGAGGTATCCTGGCATACCTGTATTTCTGGTAACATTCCAGTATTGAATGCAAACACAAGATTTGCAGATGCTCCTATAGTTGTAAAAATTCTGCTACTTGATTTCCCATGTATGCTGTAATCTCGAGGAGGTGCATTGATTCCTAGAACAGCATCGGAATCGTTATCGTCATATAAATGCAGGAAAATATCAGCAGCACAAAAAGGAGTACATCAGGGTTCCAAATCAAACTCTGAAGAAAGTCACTGCTAATTTATTCATCAAGGTAAGCTAACAGGCTTATCGGAAAATCGAGCAAATTTCAATGTTGCAGGAGCTAAGCAATGCCAATTTATTCAATAGACAACAGGCAAGAATCTATTTGGTTTTCATGCATATGGTTGCTCAAAAACTTCTTTAAGGTTTAAACTTTGAGAGTCGACCGCAGTGTTCAGATACATAATCTAAAGCTCTAAAGTGATCAGCTTCAAGTTCAAGGTAGCTAACAACAAACACCCGAATGCCTTAGCTCATCAATCGAGCCAATATTCCCGATACTGGCGAGTGACAACCAAAAAAAGGTTAGCATTGCTTTAACCCTCTTGGAAAGTTCTCATTTTTTACAGAGGAAAAGAACTGATTTATTAAGGATTCTATTTGCAGTTTCATCTGCAGTTCGATCACCAGTCTGGGATTATTAAATGAAACTTTCCATGTGATAAGAAGAACAGCGCGAATATCGGATATGGGAACATACCATCTTTAGCTGCAAGCACACATGCCACGATGATATATATCAGGCCAAGAACTGTTGAACATCCCAACCATACTCTCAGAGCCGACAGATGCAGCGTCGATATGGCAAACAAAGCACAAGCAAACCCGGTTATCGCAATACAGTATGGAAGTTTCATGGTGTGCTCATAATTGAAAACGGCAAAGCAAGCCTGCATTTACATGTTCACATGTTAAAGATTTCAGGACTATGATTTCTATATGAACCTTCATGTAAATCGACAACCGAGTCCTTATTCATGGAGCGGGTAAGCATAGAAAAGGTCGGAAATGTCGAGATCTTCTTTGGGATATTCTGCAACCGTTTAGAACAACTATCTTCAACCCAAAATGTAGATTTGACAAGGGAAGTAAGGTGTCTTTAAACAATCTGGTCTTACCTTTAAAGCAGAACCACCCAGGATGAGAAATCCAATGTTAATCATAAACAGGTTGACATATTGCATTCCCCATGTAATAGTATAGGCTCTCCTACCTGTGTTCATCAAGCGTTAATAAAAACATAGAATTTACACATTAAGACCTTAATACTATATGAGATTCCGTGACTCCGTATTCGATTAACTTAAGCCTCGTACCGTATATCTGTGCTGCAAGATCTCTGTATCTGATATGCCGCTTTCCTCCATGTTCATGGAGCTTGGCAAGAATCATGTTGGCATTCAATGACAACACGGTGGCAAGCAGTAAACCGACTACGCCTCCGATCCAGCCGAGAGGAACCATGATTGTCCCGGAATATCCCAAGACAAATACACTGTTGACACCAGTGGTCAAAACAAAACCTGCCTGTAGCCATGAATCTGTAAAAAAAATTCTAATGATCTCAAATAGAAAATACTAACCCCAGGAGAATAATTCCTGTTTATGTCACTAATTTGGAATATTCCAGTCGGGGTGAAGCAACATCACAAAACCATGAAACTGCTTTTTCTCTATTTGTAAATCAAAAGCCATTGAAGAACTTGAAGTACAAACAGAAAAGAAAAACGAGAAAAAGAAACTGTTATGGCCATGAAAATGCCACAAAGAAAAAGATAAATTTTTGCAGCATCAAATACGAAAATATAATGATTTTGCACATGACACCGACACTGGAGATCCGAAATGAAACTACTCTTCAGTCTTCACTTTGCAGTTTGCAGAAAATAAGAAAAAAACAAGATCCCAGAATTCAAACAAAACAAATCTGTCATAACCAAAAAAAGAACATATAGTGAAACACGAACAGAAAACAAGAAGAAGAAATGAAAAAGAAGAATCGTTTAGATAGAAAATGTATATTTGTATGTACCAGTGCTAACAGCATGGGCAGTTTCAGGGACTTCAACATTTAACTTATAATCCTCAGCCTCATTTGTGGTTTCAGGTATCATGTTTGCCTCTCTCATGTTTCACCTCACCTCTTTCAATTCAACTCTTTGCTCTGCTTAGTATTATCTTCTTCAGATGTATATAATTTATAAAGGGCAGGGGCTACTGGATTTATAGAAGCCAAAAACATTTTTTTTATTTTCCAATTATTGAAAATCTGGGTTTTTCGGTTCCATTTTTTTTTTAATAAATTTCCAAAAGAATCAATGCTCTATATTTGGTGAGTGTCAGAATTGTGTAAGCAACTCCTTGTCCTCGGCCTTGGCCTGTTTTACTTCCATATAAAGCACACATTTCCATGTAAATAAAAAAGTTTACGGCAATTCCATCTTATTGGGACTTTAATAAAAAAGTTAATTTTTTTTTTAAATTCCAATCATTGATTTTCAGGTCAATTTTATTCTCTGGGATCAAAACTATCATAGAATTCAGGCCGTTTTGGTTCGTTATCTGGGGATCCTTGATCCCAGTGATCTTGATTACTGGATACAGCTCATGATCCAACAGTGGAAGAGTTGGCTTTGTGAGTTGATAACATGGAATCCGACTTTTACTGGTTTTTTGGAAGATGTTTTCATTGGCAACACCTTCTATTCTCCAAAACAAAAGTTAAATCATGTCTGTAACTTTTCTTCTTAAATCCTTTTCCTCACTTTCTCTTATCTTTAATTGGGTCCAGCTCTCAGCTTAATTCAAGTTGTGTTTAGGCATTGAAATATTGAATTATTAAAGTTCACGTTTTTTGGTTCGTTATCTTATTATCAAGAAACATGATGGTATCCTTAATATTAAGGTCGAGGGTATAAGCATTTTCGTACCAAACAAAGGGAAACAAACAAAGGGAGAAAGTAAAAGTTAAGATTGGGGATAGATTTAGACCCGACAATATTAGAATGGACAAGATTTCCTGACAATAAAAGCTTAATTTAAAACACAACATTAAACACGAAATAAATAAATAAATGATAAAAGAAATGTTAAATGTTGTGTAATAACGTGTTATGTTATTTTATTTAAATTTAATTAAAAATATAGCGTCGAAATATATACACATGACACAAACATATGAACCAATTAGATTTAAAAAGATTGCATTATCAAATTCATCGACCGATCTCCATTTTCTAGTACATTGCTCATCGACCGACCGTGACCTTATAAAAAAAATTTTGCCAGAGTTTTGGTTTTTTTTAGTACATTGCACATGGCCCAATCTCCATTTTCTGGGATCTTTTTCCCTTTTTCTTTTCGTAATAAAAATTGAATTTCGAATTGGGTGAACATTAAATTTATCCTTGAACCGGACTTTAACTGAATTATTCTCTTACCCTTCCGTCTGAAGGTCCATTAAACTACTGAAAATTCGTTTAAGATGTCATGTTTAGATGATTGTAAACAACTATCAATATAAGAGAACCGGCTTGAACACATGAGTATATTAAAAAAAATAATCAAATAATTATGTCAACTGAAAACTCGTTAAACAAAATATGACAACAAAATTTAGATATGAAAAACATAAAAATTATAAAAATGAGAAAGAATAGAAAATTAGAGAGACGCGAAACCATCCTAGATAAGCAGAGGCCAACAACGCAACCTTCCTATATAAACAATGAGAAAAAGACCCCTATTTGAGAGATTTTTTTAAAAAAAATTATACTCGAATTATTGAACATAGGTGTAAGGGTTGTTTTTATCTTTATAATAGACTTGATTTATTATTTTCGCATCAATTTAGCCATCGAAATTGTTTAACTACATCGATGTTTAAAATATTTATTATTGTTTAGGGTTTATAGTTTATGAGTTGGTGTTTAGGTGAAGAAAACTAATAAGATGGAATTATAGAATGAAATGAGAATACGTGGTTATATGATACATGTTAAGTGTCCATGATATGAGTGAACACATGATAATATGATATAAGTTAAGTTATGTGATATGGACATAAGGGATTATATGAATGTGTGATATAAGATATGTAAAACTGAACTATGTGCATATATGAAACTTTGATATAAGTTATGTGATGAGTAGTTATATGTTATAAGATTTATGTGAAGATATGAGAACAAGATATCAACTATGTGACATGATCTACATGAATATGAAATATGTGATATATGTTATATGATATGAGATCAATGATTACAAGTACATGTGATACGTGACAGAAAAGAAGAGATGTGTTTATAAGAGAAATGATATGAATAAGTGATGTGAATATGTGAATTGTTATAAATGATAATGCTCATGTTATGTGATATGAGAGTTAGTGGTATAGTTGGTATGCCAAGAGTCGAAGTACTACCTATGTTCTTCGGGACATATGGAAAGATTACCTATGTCTTTCGGGATATATGGACAGTATTACCTATGTCTTTCGGGACATATGGACATTATTACCTATGTCTTTCGGGACATATGGACAATATTACCTATGTTTTCCGGGACATATGGACAATATTACATATGTTTTTCGGGACATATGAACAATATTTCCTATGTCTTTCGGGACATATGGACAGCATTTCCTATGTCTTTCGGGACATATGGACGGTATTACATATGTCTTTCAGGACATATGGACAATATTATCTATGTCTTTCGGGACATATGAACAATATTACCTATGTTCTTCGGGACATATGGACAAATTATTATACGAGCTATGATGACAACATATGTGTGCTCTGTTGTGAAATGATATGAATGCTCGATGGTGAGTATAGAAAGGTACAATATATGACTATATGATAAAAAGAGAATTAGTGAGAATAATATAAGTACTGATAAGCATGTTAATGATATATGCAGTGTATGTTCGATTATATGAAAGGATATATCCTTTTGTATGATTAAGTATGAATTGTTTATAATTATAGGAATTCTTTTATTATATTTTTATATGCCTCACTAAGTCAACGACTTAGCGTGTTTTTGTTTTACACGTAGGTTTCGAGAAGATGAAGATTGATAAAAGTTATGCAAGACATGTCAATTTCTCCTTTCCAAAGATCAGATCAGAAAAGAATTGAATAAGTTGTATTTTGTAATACTGATTTTGGTTGGTATGTAAATAAAGGTTTGAATCTGATATGTTCTAATCGGTTTTGTAAAATGCTCTGATTGAGTTTTGTAACGTTTTAAACGTATATATGTAAATGGTAACTGTATACTAATGAAAGCTTAAATTTTTATGGGATTTATATAAGTTGAGCTGAAGTTACTGTAGCAGTGCATCGATACACAATTTATATTAGATGTTTTTTGTGCATCGGTACACTGTAGCACTGTTCATTGTATTGTTCATACAGTATAGTACTATTCATACCGTATAATACTGTTCATGAAAATGTATTTTTTTCAAATTTGTTATAATAAAACATAATTCAACAATATATGATCATATTTTATTAATATAAGTTCAAATATTTTGTTATTTTATACGAATATTGTTTTAAAACGTCAATGTGATATATCGGACTCATATCCGGGTCAGGTACGGGTTGGGGTGTTACAGAGGGGGCTTGAACCGTGATCCTAGGGTCATGGGTACCCATGCCCTAGCCACCAAGCTAGGCTCCTATTTGAGTTTAATAATAATAAATATATGTTTTATTATAATTGGGTTGGGTGATAACCCATTTTATTTCAGAACCCCCTGGTCAAGGAACCAAACCCCATCTACGTCGTCTTCGTTCAATCGCCTTTGGCTGACGGTGCACGTCACCGCCTGTTCCAATGAAGACGTCATCACAGGCCGAGCAAAACCCCTCTGTTTATTCGTCGATAGGAGCCACCGTTAGCCATGGAGAGTTGTTCGAAGATCGCCGGAGAAACCTAGGTCACACGTCGGTTTTGCTTCGAATCCGGTCGTCTCGCTCATCGGCTCGCCTCACTGCCTCCACAGTCGAATTCCCTATTATCTTCCGCTCAAAACCCAACCATTAGGTCACTCTGTCGCTGCCGTTTTCCTTGTCGTCAGCGTGGGTAAGTGTTTCGACCTTATTCGTTTGTTTCTTCTATTTGATGTTTGGTTGATCGTGGAGTAGTCTGCCAATCATCCCGACCCCGTAGACTCCATCACGCACCGTCGTATGCACGTGAGGCTTGTTCGTGGTCCAATGAACTTTCTAGAACCGACTTGAGTCAGCTCAAATCGGTCTAACCCGTTGACCTTGACCCGAACCATTGACTTTGACCTGACCGTTTACCTACCCGTTGACTGCTGACCTGCATGTCGACTTTGACCAGTGATCGTTGACTTTGACCAAAAAAAGTCAAAATTTTCAAAAAATCATATTTTATGTTTATCGACTTCCTAAGTCCGAAGTATATTTTTTTCAAATTTGAACCCGAAAGCCTCCAAATTAACCGTCAAACTTGAATATGCATATGTAATTTAAGTATTTATTTCAGTGCATCTAATTTAATAGAAGGGTCAATGACTAATTTATGATGATGTCGTATATTTAAGGTACTCGTAGATCTCCTGACCGTTCTCTTGCTCTACTCGATTCCTCCCAATCTGTCTGTCATTACCAGCTCGTGATTACTCGTATAGTTCTGTAACCCTGTTAGATACTCAATTTAGAATATTATTCCAATTATAATACTATACTGATATAACCTAGGTTCGCGTACACCAGAAGAGCGTAGTGAAGCTGGTGCTCGGTAGATCTACCAGATCGATTCTTTTGCGGGGTGTGTTCCTTGTGTGCCATATACATGTTTTAAATATATGTTTGAAATACAATGTGCACATGATTGTTTTATCTGATTTGCAATGTGACTATCTGTTTGATTGTTTCCTTTAAAGTGTTATGTCTAATTTACTAAAATTTAAACATGATTATTTGATTTCTGTTCTTTGGTTACTGATTTTACTTAATTGATATCTGTTTGAACTCTGATTTCCTGTTATCACTGGTTACTGTCTGAAAAATATTTTTCTTCAGGGTACTCTAGGATCTGGTATGAAGTCTCTACAGGTTCAGCTTTGGTCAAACTGGTAATTCCTTATATAGGTTCAGACCGATCGAACTGGTAATTTCATATGGACCTAAGACAACCCTTGAGTGGGCTCCTAAGCTCAATGAACATAGTGGTAAGACCTTATGGATCCTAAGGTACTCCCTTAGGATGGTACCTCTGCTATTTGTATTGGATAAATCTTTATGAGCCTGAGGGCACATCCATCATGTGGATACCTACGTTTCGACTAAGGTAAGACGTTATGTACCCAAGGTGCTCCTTAGGTGGGTGTAGATAGAGACTAGTAACATATTTAAAGCCAACTGAAAGACTGTTGAAGAGAGAAATGGTGGATGAAGGAGTTGAGATCAACTCGGCAACGGCAGTTGTAATCATAGAACAAAGCAGTGCTTTTGCACGTGTCGTGTTTTCACAAAAGTAACTCCGTATTATATATTTATATAATGGTGGATATTGTCTCCCACCATTTTATATTTTGAGTAGTTAAAGGTTTTACGCACATTCATTGCATGCAAAACGATGTCTCGAATCCCTAACATTTCCATGTTTTGCTTCGTCAAATTTAGTTTATCAACACAAATTATTTTCACAATCACGAAAATCACCGTTCCATTTTAGGCTCAGGATTTTACGTTATCAATTTACAGAAAGAGAATACCAAATTCAATAGTTTAAACTTCAGATGTAATATATGAATTATTTTTTTATATACGAATTATATAAATGTATTTTAATTTCTAAATTCTAAATTCTAAAATTTAAAACTTAAACTCTAAATTTTAAATAAAATACTTAAATCTTAAAATAGATAAATTTATACGACCTGCATATTAATTTTTTTTTATATATATATTCATACATATTTGAAATTAATAAATTAATTCAGTTTTGAGTCTAATACAAAGAACACATTTTGTCATTAGAAAATTGAAAACAAAATTTCAACTCCGGCGTCAACTTTGGAAATAATATTTATACCATATATATTATAAAAATAATTTCTACAAACGAAGAACTTAATAAATGGACATGTCAATATTTTGTTAGCTTTAAAAAAATATGAGTACAAATTTTAGTGATAATTAAATTGTTGTTATTCTTTGATGTTCCGATTCAAATATCATAAATTTCAGGATAAAAATGTTCAATGTCAAATGATTGAGAGCTATCTTTGAATATATACTATGTTGTACTTACATTAGATTAATAAATCAATTGGTATCACATGCAATATCAAGATATTATCAAATAATAATTTTACATGTTCAATAAAATTATATCACTTTATTTTCTATAATTTAATTTACCATTAATATAAATTTTAAAAGGTTTAAGTGTAAAATAAGTGCTCAAACTATACATATTTTTACGAATAGGTGCCTACAGTATTTTTGGCCCATCTAGGTGCCTAACGTTACAAACGTTACTCATTTAGGTGTCTGGGTCTCAACGACGTTATTTTCACTGTTAAGCAATCTGGTGATTTTGAAATTTTTGTATAAAATTAAAAAAATTATATATTTAAAAAAAACCCCAGAAAATTTGAAATAAACTCAAAAGTTTGAAAATCTTCATTTTAACCCCTAAACCCACGCCGACCACCACCCTTTCCCATCGACGAAGCTCCACCCATCCTCACCTCCCCTCGACAATCAAAACCCCTATGAAATCGTGACCGATCAACGACGAATCGATGTTTGTGGCCAGGACTATATCGCGATCCCACGCGATTCATACAACCAATCGGCAGCAAATACGATGACATATGATAGGAGGATGACAGGGACTATATCAGCGGCGGTGTTTATGGCCGGACAGGCGGCGACGGTAGATTAAGGGTAGAATTTGGAGATTTTAGAGATTTGGGGGCTATTTTATAATTTAAGAGAAATTAGGTTTTTTATAAATATAATAATATTTTAAAAAATAAATTTTAAAACCACTAGATTGTGACATATGCCACTTAATGGGGGAATTAATGTCGTTGACAACCTGAACACCTAAATAAATAACGTTTGTAACGATAAACACCTGGATGAGCCGAAAAATACTGTAAACATCTATTCGTGAAATATGTATAGTTTTGATACTTATTTTATTCTGTAGACATCTATTTGCAAAGTTATATTGTTACATGCGTGTGCTGATCGCATCGAGTGTATGTAAAAACGGTGTAAAGTGGAGGTTGAAAGGACGCCACTAATGTGATGGTAGTTTTTGGAGCGAGCAGCCCACACAAACGGGGAGTTGAAAAAGAAGATAGGAAAGAGCAACCTTAATCTTCTGGGTCGCAAATACCAACCTCAGCCTCTGGAAAGAGAAAGGGCAACAATTGGTGGCTATCCAAATACCAACCTCAGCAGCTGGAAAGAGAAAGGGCAACAAGTTGGTGGCTATCTGTCGATGCTACCGACTAAACAAAATGGGAGTTGGGCACTTTATCTAAGATATAGACATAGTGTGAGGCTGAGGGGTCAAAAGTTAAAACTGGCTTCCCCTTACGACCACCACTTTTGTTTCTATCTCATTTCCTTCCCCCTTCCTGCTTCGACCTTCTCTTTTAAGGCGTTCGTTTTCTTGTCGCCTTATGAATTGTGAATATATATTTCTTTAACCGTCACCTAAATCCCATACCCTTAACTCGGGACACATGCATTCATTGCTGCCTAACTCTGAATCAACACAATAATCGGAGTAAACATTGATTCTCTTTTTCCAAAGGAATGGAATGTTAAGCTCCCTTTATTAAATAGTACAAAGGGAGGAGAGAACATCTTTTTTAAGGGTTTGAAAACTTTCAGCAATTAAGTGGGTCACTACTCGGTAGCCTTTGGGTAAGTATACGTATTAGCAGATTTGGTGATATCGATTTCTTCGTGTTATTTTTTATCTATATATATAACGTGTTAGTTATACTTTAAAAGCATTTATAACATATACTCTTAATAAATAAAGACAATAATACGTAGAAGTAGGGGTGACAACGGATCATTCGTATTAGATTTAAGTTGGATCATTTCAGACTAATTTAGTTTGTGCCTAGATTACGTTCGATTTAATTTTGTTCACATAGGATCAGGTATGGTTTGGGTGATAGTAATTGTTCAGTTAGGTTATCAGGCGAATCGATTTTCATGTTGATTATTTCCAGTTTAAGTCATATTAGATCGTTAATTTTTGGTTCGGGTCAATACGAATCGATTGATTTTTAGTTTGGATCAGTATCGAATCGATTGATTTTCGATTCGTGTCAACCTTGGATCGGGCCAATTTGGGTTAAATCGGGTATGAGTCTAATTAAGTATATAACATTATTAATATATTATTGTTAAAAACATGTCTATTTGTTTGTCAATCTTCATCATGCTCATTTCAACTTTTAATCATTTAATATTTTGAATAAACCATAATTTAGAGATGATAATTTAACCCAAACTCGATCTTATAATACGTATTAGAATATGTATTTCGAATTTTATATTGAAAGTTTATAAAAGTTTATAGCTGGTCCAACTACAATTTGGATCGATTTTTTGTTCGAGATGAATATAGTTTCGGGTTTTGGATCAAATTTAATCATCACGTTTGAGACTATTTCGGTATCAAACTGGATAAATCCGATTCGGACAATCGAATTAGGATCAAGTTTATCATATCCACGTGGAAGCCTGTAATTTGGACACGACTTCATTGCTTGTGTTATAAAGTTTTATCATATAGATGATTTCCATAATGTACTTACTTGATCCACTGTACAAATTAAATTTTTAATCTTATTAAAGTACTATAACCCCTTTTGCACAAGGATTGGGCAGTGAGGCCACACTGCTGATCTTTTCTAAGAGTTGTTTCGTTTTTAATCAGGTAGTGGGTCCAGAGTAACCACAAATTAGACGCTCAAGAAAGTCCAAACTTAATTAATGAGATTGAAAAATCCATTCCAACAACGATGATCACTTCGATTACTTATTTTCACGTGGGTTCTGTTTTGTGAAAAGATACAATTAAGGAAAAGCACTCAATAAAGAAACCTGAATTAAAAGAACAAGAAGAGGAGTGAGTCCCTAGAACTAGAAGCATCGTTTTGTGATAAACAGAATCAAAATGGGCGACTACTTACCGATAGCCCTGAGAGCCAATATTGTAAGCCCATAATTGAGCATCGGGCCACATGGGGGAAGAGTATCCAATCAAAGCAGAGTCGTAGAGCAAGCAAGGAACCAAAACGCTAGAATTTTCATGCTTTCCCTTTGCTCCACTACCTCTGAGGGAAAAATAATTATGTTCCTTAGTACTATAATTATCTCATTGACCGAATAATGAGCAAATTTTTTTTTGACAAATTACTAACATTTAAAGTGTCCGATATAAATCTGAATGAAGCATGGTGATTGGTGATGGAGTTCATATTCGGCTAGGTAAACGAGTGTAATGAGTTGGAGCATGACATGAATAAGTCAGTCGATCTTTTCCTTTGATCCAATACTAGAATGCCGTCTCTACCGAATGGCATATCAAAAATATTATTAGGATATATATGTAAGATCGAACCAGCAATTGTTAATGAAGTACTTGCACTGATGACACTGTTCTTTTGGAAATCGCACTGAAGGATTCAGTTCTTATGATATAAATAAATTTTTTTAATTTTACATATTCAAAGAAATATTAATATATATGTAACACTTTTTTAAGTTTACAATTAAAAGGTATAAAAATATCACAAATCAAACATATAAATTAAAATCCATAAAATCAAGTGAAACAAAATGATTCAAATCAACTACAACATAATATTTAAGGTAAAACATATAAATAATAAATATAATTATAAATATAATCAAAAAATAAAATTGGGGCTTAAAAAAATCATAACAAATGATGTCATTTTGTTTAATTTTTTTTTTAAAAAAAAAACAATATTACATGGCTAAGAAACATAGAAGAACATCACAAAAGTTTAAAGAGTAAAAATATGAGAACAAAACAATCCCACATGGCTAAAAAACATAGAAGAGTATCCAAACTTACTTTTATAAATAATAAAGTTAATTTGACATTCAAAATCATAGAGCCTTTTGGTGAGCACAGAGCGAACTATTCTTTCGCTTCAATTGAGCTCAAATTTTAGGCTTCAATTGAACTTCTAATTTTTTTTTTGAGTTCGAGCCTTTAGATTTCAAGTTTTAATATTATATTTCGAGTTCGAGTTGAACTTGATAATTTTTAGCTCGTGAGTTTTTGAGTCGAGTTGAGCTTACTTTTAAAGTTTTCGAGTTCGAGTCGAGCTTAGCAATACTCGAATTTGACTTGGCTCGTTGAACAAACAACTTCGTTTGGTTTAAATTTTTTTTAAAAGAAAAAAAGTAAACCGACGGTTCAAACCGGTTTTGCCGGTTTTCAGCCGGTTCATTGCCAGACCGATTTTATGAGGTAATCGGACCGGACAGACCACCGATTCACGGTTCAACCGGTTGAACTGGCCGGTTCGGTCCAGTTTTGATAACCATGATCCAAAGTATAATCACATTACAAATTACTATTTTTTTATGTAAAAGCTATGTAAGAAAATGACTATAAAGTCGAATGAAAATGTAAGAAAGGGGGGCCGAATTCCTCTCGTTTTTCAGAAGAAGAAAAAACAATAAAATACAGAATTTTTCGGCAATCAAAACAGAATCAAATTCTAAGGTATTCTAGTTTGTATTTCAGTTTCTTTAGTTTATTTATTCAATTCGAATGCAACTAATAATAAGAATTTTAGTTTATAATTTTGTTAGTTGTTAAAGTAAATTCCATGAATTCTAAAGAAAAATTAATTAAAGTAAAGATAGGAAGTTGGGTACCTTGCTTTGGGTCGTCGTGTGTGGGGTCCGTCGGGTCTAAAGTTAAATGGTCAGATTCACCGAAGATCCAGACGCCATGGATGCTCTGTGTATGGCGTGAAAGAAAAGGAGAAGAAGTCTATGAGTTTAACATGTTGAATAGAATAAAAAAAGGGAAAATAAATTATATTTGGGGTTCGCGTGTTCTGATTAATAAGAAAAGGGAATGCTTTTAATTTGACTTTGGGTTAATCACACATAGGGTCACTTGTCTTCTTGCTATATTTTATATTGGTCTCTAAAAATTTTGGTCTATTCATGTTTAAGCCACTCCATTATCACGTGTTTTTAAAAATCAGTCACTAAACTTGTGCATTTAATCACGTTTAGGTCTCTATAATATTACATTATTTTTACATTATAGTCACCGAAGCTCTATGTTTTTATTTTATTTTATTTCAGGTGTTTTATTTTTGTTATTTTCAATTCGATCACCAATATGTTTATTTTGTGATTATTTATGCTTGTAACTTCATTCCTTTATTTTAGTCACTATTAGTTTTTGATTTAGTTCTAACATGTTATATTTGTTTGTTTATTTTTAATTTTGACACTTTATTTTCTGTCTATTTTATTTTAGTAACAATTTATTCCTGATTGAGTACTGCTTTCCTTTTTCTTGTATTTTTATCTTTGCTTATTTTCATTTTAACTATTATCTTATATATTTTTGCATTTTAATCCATATAATTATTTTTATTACAATTCAGGCTCCTATATTTATTGTATTTAGATCCATGTTTACTTTTTTTTATTTCGATCTTAATACTAACTCTTTGTTTTTGTATGTTTTATTTTGCAACTTTATTTATGATTTTTAGGGATAATTTTAATTGATCAAAAGGTAAATAATTATGATCGAATTTTTTAATTTTAATTTCAATTTCAATTTTCGCAATTAAGACAACCGATAAATTAAATGGTACCGAAAGGGCAGTTCAAGGGTGCTAATTCTTCCTTGACTCCCGAGCCCGACATATTTCTGGTAAAAAAGCAGATCAGATAAGATGGTATCTAGTCAACCAAATTTTTACGAAAAAAAATGATCGGTGGCGACTCCTAATATTTTATTTCAAGTCGAAGCCGAATTTCGGGCCCACCCGAAAGGCGATTGCGACAGTTTGACGACTCCATTGGGGATGTAAGTGAGTCAGGCCAGAATTAATTTATAACTGTCTTTTTGAGCGAAAATTGCAAGTTTAAATTTTAATTTATTTATTCGATTCCAATTATTTATCTTTAATTATTTTTCAAATAAATAGTTGTACTAACGTTTTCAGTGATTTCAGATCTTTAACTTTTTCCATCTAAGGCTTTATACCCGAGCTCCGAACCCTTTTAAGTGGCGGTGAAAGCGACGCCTTCGTGAGAATTTATTCTCCGTGTGGGCCTAGCAAGTAACCTTCGGGATTCATATACCTTATGTCTTCGTGTGAATTTATTCACTGTGCGGGCATAAGGGAATGTTTCCTCTCGAGTTTAACTTAGTCCACACGAGCTTGTAATGGGCTTAGGACTAAGGGTCTGGCAGGCCCAAGGGGGCACTGGAAAGGAGAACTCGATTACCTTTTTAGACCTAAACCGGGAGACTATGGAGAATTAAAGCCTACCCCAAAACCTCATTCCAAACCCTAGGCTACTTTCTTTCCTGTTTTACTTTCTGTTCAAAGCGTGCGAACTAGAAAAATATGCAGTTAGGATTTGTTTGAAATTAGCATACGGGATAGAGATCATGTCCAGGTAGGAATAATAAGCATGTGGGGCAGATATTATATGGGGTAGAACTTTTATTTTCATTATTGTTTTGATTATTATCTTTATTTCACTAACTCTTTTCATTTTTGTTCTTTTTTATTTTATTTTCATCATTTGCATCATTTAAAAGAGGTGTTGATCCACAAAAATGTGCTCGTTAAACGTAAATAATTTGTATTAATGGACAAAGGGGTTGTAATACGAGAGATGAAAATGCAGATGACAATCTACAAGGCGACTATGTGTCACATTCAATCCAGAAGACGTGGTGCCCACAATTGAAGAGTATATCACTATGTTACATTATAAAGGACTTAGAATAAACCGGGTCTACATCAAGCACAATGAAAGTCTATCTTTGAAGAACTGACTGACGGAGGTTGCAGGGGCAAGATGAAGGCTACTGATCTTGGGAGTCCTTTCAAAGACAACAATGGCAAAACTATAGTTGAAATTGGAGACCATTGCTAACGAATTCAAGAAATAGACAAATGAACTTCACATAGTTCCTATCAATTGAGGGCTCCAATGACGTATTCGTTGGGAACATGTTCAACAAAAGACAAATGCCAAAGATGTAGTCATTCGAGACTTCTTGGACCAGTACAAAAAGCAACTCAACATTTGCACGGTTCATCCAGAGAAGCCGGAGCGGTTCGATAGATTATTCAACAGGTGACAGAAGAAGGCAGAAGACTAGTCAACATGTCAAAAGCTGTCAGAATATGTCTCTTAAAAGATAAAACACTTTTGTCCCAATAAAGATTATTTATAATAACATACATGTTTTTGGATCAATGCCTCGAGCATTTCATGCATTTTTGTATCTACATTTCATTTTAAGCATTTTCATAAATATGAAATTTCTTCATGGAGGATTCGATGCAATGTTCTTAATCAAGTGACACCACATGGAAGAAATATTTTAATAATTAAAAAAACTAAAATTAGTACAGTGGGAGCCTAATCAGCTGATTGTAGGGCTAAGCCTGCCAAGATGATTTGGGAAAAGAGTCTTCATATCCCGAGGGTTACGATGTTGATATCATCACATAGGAAGCTCCAGATATCCCTCTGAGAACAGCAAGGCTCTGAAGTGCAAGATCCAAAACCTGATGGATTTAGGGGCATGAATAATCGAAGAAAGGGACATTGCATCTACCATTTGCACTGAGAGCATTGTTTTGTTTGAATGTGTTTTGATCTTTCATGTTTGCTTAAAGGGCGTTTTGATCTTTCATGTTTGCTTAATCCTTTAAACGATTGAATTTATGCTACCTTCTAAGGTTGAATAATTACAAATTTTAATCTTTAGTTTTTTGAATATTAAATGAATTAAATATCCTTTTAATTCTTCAAGAATTATAGATTTTTGACATATGACAAGATCAGACCTTTCTTATCCTATTTAAAATAAAATAAAAAAATCCCTCGATTCTTTACCCAGAATAATCCATGGAGAGTCATATCGATATCTTTGAGTCAATAAAGTCGTTGAGTATAAGATGTTCACTTGAGCATGAACCTTCATACCAGAAGATACAACTTGGGGCATCTCGCATCAACTTCCTGAAAATGAGCTTGTACAATTGAGGCATGCTGGGAGCAAGAAGCCTAAAAGGAGAATTAATTCGAAATGATTCTATTATGCATTAATTACATTATTTTCATGTGAATAAAATTAATCCTGAAAATCTATCCCCCTGGGGATACCTCGTTTGCGAAAACTTTTGTGTATGAGATGATGAACGACTTTGTTTCATTTATCCATATATGTATATATATATCCCTTTTTGTCCCCTGTTGAGCCTATAGTATTTTTCTTCTGATTTAACCTTAACCAAGAATCATCCTCCACACTGGGGGGCAAGGTGGAAGAAATCTGCTCGCATGAGTGAAGACATCAAATCATATGAGATACCGAAAGGTGAACCAAATTCCAAGTGCAAAGAAAAGCAAAGAAAAAGGTACGAGAGTTGACTCAAATGACACATCGAGCATCAAACTGTGAGATTGATCAAGCATAACTATTCCAGAATCACTTTACTCGAAGATCATAGAGCATTAAAAGAGAGACACATACGATCAGATTCAAACTGAGCAAGACAGGATTGAAGGCATCAGAATGAATTGATCCTTGGTTCAATACCCTGAAACACTTATTTGGGCCTATTTATCCTTTTATTTCATAACCATGAACCATGACCTACATTACGTGCCTTAAAAGTCACTTCTAATCATATATTAATTTCTAAACAGAAGAGATTATCTTCAGATTTCGTCCCGCCCATCAGGATTAATTTTTATTTGCAAAAAGTTTTCTAAAATCTTTAATGCATGATAGAGAAAATAACAAAGGGGGTTCAAGACGTAAATTCTGAATGACATCTTGAAACCAAAGGAGGATTCGAGTTGAAAACCTAAAAATACGACTCGAATATAAAAATGGTGCAGCTGAGGCAATCACACAAATTACTTGATAAGGCATCGCACAATCCGAGCGTGACCATGAATGCTGGGAGTTGGAAAACACTTCCAGTAGAGGAGCATACAAGCTACCCCATCAGATCAGTGAACATCAAAGAAATAAGAAGGCCAAACCATTGACTAAACACAATAACCTGAGACTTTCTTATCGTCTCCTTAACCATTTCACAAAGATAGCTTTGATATTGACACTTGTCAAATAACTATAATTTATTGAAGGATTAACAGTGTAATTAATTCTTTTATGTCCAATGAACTCTAGTTTTATGATTCGTCTCAATTGTGAAACCTAGAAAGGGGCAATATTTTCAAAACTTTTGATTAAACATTTTTCAAAACTCTTCTAATACATTTTCAGAACTTTGGAAAATAAAAGAAGAAGAAAAACACTTTTCAAACAAGACAATCTCTCTAGAGTGGATCTTGGTATTTGACATGTTATTCTCAGACATAAAGCTTATGCTTATAATCAGTGCAGAAACAAGCAATGAGGAACAATGGGGTATCTTTAAAGATTCAACAACAAATGTTAGAGCATATTTGGAGATTCAATATTGAATATTGGGGTATATTTGGGGATTCAACATCCTGATGCAAACGATCAGATCTTCTGAAGGCATTTCCTCCACATGTAGGAACAAACAGACAAAGCACGAGGAGATAAAACTAATTCATGTTGCATGCATCTTAGACACAGTTAAGATCATCACATTCATCATTTTTTATACATATTTTTTTTGCAGCTTTTAGAGTCAAGTTTCAACTTCAAGAAGAAAGATACTCGATTCAAAAGCACATTCAGAAATTGATGGTGAATGCTCAACTTCACAGCGAAGGAGCGTCTGTCAACAAATAACTTTTCAATTTCATTTAGAGTCAATTTCAACTTCACAACAAAGGATATTGTTCTCAACAAACAATTTTCCAGTTTCATTCAGATTCAATTTCAACTTCACAGCGAAGGATATTGAACTCACAATTTTCTTGAGAGTAGATTTCAACTTCACGACGAAAGATATCTAACTCGAAGCTAAACTTCACAACGAAGGGGTCATCCACGATTTCAACTTCACGACGAAGGGAATCGTGTCCACCCGCAACAGCACAAGCTTGGATTTCAACTTCACGACGAAGGGGTCATCCACAATTTCAACTTCACGACGGAGGATATCGTGCCCATATATCCACTATTTCAACTCCACGATGGAGGATATCGTACCAACGGATCCACGATTTCAACTCCACGATGGAGGATATCGTGTCCACATAACCACAGTTTCAACTTCACGACGAAGGGAATCGTACACATAAGCATCATCCATCTCTAGATTGGATTCCAACTTCACGACGAAGGATTTAACTCAAAGAAGGAGTATCTGCCAAAGACCTTCGAGTTCGATTACACTCAGCTCAAAGGCACATCATTTGCAGCATAGCTTAACTTAAGAAGGGCTATCTATCAACCAAAGACCTTCGAGTTCGATTACACTCTGCTTCGAGGGCACATCTTTTACATCATAACTCAAGGCTAGAAGGGTTATCTGTCAACAAAGACCTTCGAGTTCGATTACACTCAGCTCAAAGGCACATCATTTATAGCATAACTCAAGGCTAGAAGGGTTATCTGTCAAAAAACACCTTCGAGTTCGATTTCATTCAGCTCAAAGGCACATCATTTGCAGCATAGCTCAAGCCAAGAAGGGTTATCTGCCGACAAAAGACCTTCGAGTTTGACTACACTCAGCTCAAAGGCATATCAATTGCAGCATAACTCAAAGCTAGAAGGGTTATCTGTCAACAAAGACCTTTGAGTTCGATTACACTCAGCTCAAAGGCACATTAAATTTATAGCATAGCTCAAGGCGAGAAGAGCTATTTGTCATCAAAGATCTTCGAGTTTGATTTCATTCAGCTTAGGGGCATATCAACTGCATGGTAGCAATGAGGAACTACCTTCTAGAAGAATTTTCAAGCCGATGTCTTTAATCGAGAAGAAGACCAAGACCCAATTCCAGGCTCAGCCTGAAGCCCAATTATAGTTACTTCCCAACAAATGTATCAAGTTTCAAAACAAAAAAAAGGACCGGACAAAAACTGATTGTCTTTTTCGTCTTTGCCCTATTCTTGTTAACACAAGAATGTATAAAGAGGGGCAGCTGTAGACCACAGATTTTTGTCCCCATCCCAGTGACCCAGCTCATCTAAGCTTGAACAACTTGCATTCAAAGTGCCGCTGCCCCCAGAGCATTAATGCTTGTTACCTACCAATGCCTACAGATGCATGTGAGATATAATCCAAAGTATGATCACATTACAAATTGCTATTTTTTTTAATGTAAAAGCTATGTAAGAAAATGGCTATAAAAAGCCGAATGAAAATGTAAGAAAAGGGGGTCAAATTCCTCTCATTTTTTAGAAGAAAAAAAGCAATAAAATACAGAATTTTTCGGCAATCAAAACATAATCAAATTCTAAGGTATTCTAGTTTGTATTTCAGTTTCTTTAGTTTATTTATTCAATTCGAATGCAACTAATAATAAGAATTTTAGTTTATAATTTTGTTAGTTGTTAAAGTAAATTCCATGAGTTCTAAAGAAAAATTAATTAAAATAGAGATAGGAAGTTAGGTTACCTTGCTTTGGTGTTTGTCGGAGTGGGGTGTCGCCGTCGTCGGGTCTAGAGTTGAATGGTCAGATTCACCGAAGATCCAGACGCCATGGATGCTCTGTGTATGGCGTGAAAGAAAAAGAGAAGAAGGCTATGGGTTTAACATGTTGAATAGAATAAAAAAATGGGAAAAGAAATTATATTTGGGGTTCACGTGTTCTGATTAATAAGGAATGGGGATGCTTTTATTTTGACTTTGAGTTAATCCCACATAGGGTCGCTTGTCTTCTTGCTATATTTTATATTGGTCTCTAAAAGTTTTGGTCTATTCATGTTTAAGCCACTCCATTATCACGTATTTTTAAAAATCAATCACTAAACTTGTGCATTTAATCACGTTTAGGTCCCTCTAATATTACATTATTTTTACATTATAGTCACCGAAGCTCTATGGTTTTATTTTATTTTATTTCAGGTGTTTTATTTTCGTTATTTTCAATTCGATCACCAATATGTTATATTTTGTGATTATTTATGCTTGTAACTTTCATTTCCTTTATTTTAGTCACTATTAGTTTTTGATTTAGTTACTAACATGTTATATTTCTTGTTTTGTTTATTTCTAATTTTGACACTTTATTTTCTGTCTATTTTATTTTAGTAACTATTTATTCCTGATTGGGTACTGCTTTTCTTTTTCTTTTGTATTTTTATCTTTGTTTATTTTCATTTTAGCTATTATCTTATATATTTTGCATTTTAATCCATATAATTATATTTTATTACCATTCAGGCTCCTGTATTTATTGTATTTAGATCCATGTTTACTTTTTTTTATTTTGATCTTAATACTAACTCTTTGTTTTTGTATGTTTTATTTTGCAACTTTATTTATGATTTTTAGGGATAATTTTAATTGATTAAAAGGTAAATAATTATGATAGAATTTTTTAATTTTAATTTCAATTTCAATTTTCGCAATTAAGACAACCGATAAATTAAATGGTACCGAAAGGACAGTTCAAGGGTGCTAATTCTTCCTTGACTCCCGAGCCCGACATATTTCTGGTAAAAATGCAGATCAGATAAGATGGTATCTGGTCAACCAAATTTTTACGAAAAATAAATGATCGGTGGCGACTCCCAATATTTTATTTCAAGTCGAAGCTAAATTCTGGTCCCACCCGAAAGGCGGTTGCGATAACTAGTAGTGGAACGGTGTCAAGCACAGCCATTCTGTCTTCTTCTATGGAAACACCACATAAAAGCCATATGTGGCCAGGTGGAACACTGATGAGATTACATGCTCCACGTTCTAAATTCAATCTCAAGGATGATATGGATGTGTTTTCCCCTGTTTTGGATGTTCAACCAATTACACCCTCACTGGATAAGCTGTGGGATGATCATGATGGTGCCAAGAAAGAAAATCATTTCACTTCCTCCCTGCTGTTTGCCTCTAGCAGGAGGTTTGGTTTTGCAGATGATGGAGCTCGTGATCATCCAATATTTGATTGGAAGCCCAGTGCAATGTCTCAACAGGTTTTACGCGTTTTCATCTATTCTTGTGCATTACATTACTGCATGGCTTATTTATTTTGATTTTCCTGTACAAAATATTACTCTAAATCTTCATGGAATGTTCAAATTAGTATAGTTATACTAGTTAGTCCTCATTTTCTCTTAGAATGTGAATTTTCCATCTGTGCTTTGTTTGGTATGATTGTAGCTTTTTGAGTGTGCGTATGAACAAGTAAAATGAATCACGTTTGTTTTAAATACATGCTAATAAATTGGGTTTACATCTTTTATGGATTTCTAGGATTTACAATACCAAACTTTCTGTGCAGGGTAAATTTAGTTCTATTATCCATGAAGCAGAATTTGGCTACTGAAGAAAATATCAGATTGTAATTTTCGGCAGAGAGCTCTCGTTTCTGACAATGTTCATTTCTCATCTGTCCCACGTAAATATGTTTGTAATATACCACATTTTGGGCAGGAGGACACAAGATCTTTTACATCTTTTGGATCCGTGGCTTCAACATTACTCAAGAGTGAAGAGGCCTCCATCACTCCTCCAGAATTTTGGGGTGGTGAGAAGATATCTAATAAATTTTCTAAGTTTCGCCGTATGCCATCTCGACTTGGGATGGAGGCTTCTGGTGGTCTGAAAACAAGCACATTTGATTATGGACAATCTCAGTCTTCAATGCTTAGTCAGACAAGTATTAGCTCGCTAACAAGTTCTGATTTAAGCTACAAAAATTTGCAAGCAAATGATGTCTCTTCAAATCAGGAAACTTCAGTGGGATTTCCAGAACACTTGTCCAGCTCCATGTTCGCTTCTCTTGGTTCAAAAGGAATTACTGGAGCAGGCAGCCTCGACTCACCAAAACTATCTTCTTTAGCACTGTCTCGAAGGTTTTCAACATATGCCGAGAGAATCAGCACTATATCTGCCTTCAGTGATGGAACATCCCAATTGGGGGCTTCCCCAAAAAACAAAGAAAACAAGAGATGAAAACAGAGAATAGCTGTTGAATACCTTGTTATTGAGGTCCGATTCATTTGCTTCAGTGGAATCAGGAATTCTTCCGACTATGAACGTATGAACTATGATTTCTTAGTTTTCCTTGGTCCTGATGGTTCCTTTTTTTGGGACTATAACAGGGAGGAACACAACCCCACAACGGTCTTCAACCTCATCCGCAGCAAGGAAGGAACTTCGCTCTTCAGCTATTTCAACATGCACTTGAGGAAACCCTGGACTCATTTCAGAAATCCATTCATGGAGATAAGAGGAACCTTTAAAATCTTAAGACAATTCCACATGTATAGAAACGCTCTTCTCAATTGATTGAAAAATGAAGCATTTGAGGGGTTGTCTTTGTAGAACTGAGTTCCCATATGTTTAGGCTTATCAAATCCTCAACAACTTCCCTCATCTGCATACGTTTTAATGGTAAAAGCGCGGCCTTTATTCCTTCTCCAACCAGGGAAGCCAATGTCATCCACTCGTGGAATCCTGAATATCATCAGAAACATAGTGGAATTTTCCCCATAAATTTGTCCATTGCGCTATATCAGTTTAAACATAGTGGAATTTTCCCCATAATTGTCCATTGCGCTATATATCAGTGTTTTTTTTAGTTTTAATTTTCTTCTATTTTTGTTTAAAATTTTATTCTTTTTTACTTGTTTTCTTTTCTTATAAATAAACAAAACAAATAAATAATTTATGACAATAAAACTATTTTAAAGTTTACAATTAATTAGCAATTTTTTGTATTAAATTTATAAGAATCTTTTAATTTTGAACTTAATTTTCCTTTATAGAAATAAATACAGAAAATTACAAATTTAAATACCAATTTAAATTTATTTAATACATTTTTTGTTTTGTTATAATAGATAAAAAGGGAAATATGAAAAAGAAAAAAATAAATATCTATGATATTCTTTGAGGAAATAATATTTATTTGTTTTTATTTGTAATTTATAGAAGAAACAAAGTCACCAAATGAATTGAACGTTCAAAGAACCGTTCGGCGGGAAGTTCGATTATATTCGTTTATTTATTAAACAAACAAACATGGATAAATTTTATGTTCGTTTAATTAAATGAACGAACATGAGCAAATGACTCGTTCGTTCATTTACGTTTGTAAACGTTCGATAATCCGTTCATTTATGTTCATTCGTTTATGTTCTCTAGACTCGTTTGAAATATAAAAACTTAATAAAATTTAACCTTAAACTCATTAATATTTTTAAACTCAATTAATTTTAAACCCAAATAAAAAGTACTCAAATCAATTAAAGAAAAATATAAATCCTAATATTATTTGAAAAGAATAAACTCTTCTTAAAATTAATTTGTGTCTATCCTAAGTTTTTTTGTGCTCGCCATTAATTTATTTATGCCCAAAAGATAATTAAAAATGCCTATTATAAACATTATTTTTGTTTGGGTTTAAAAATCTATTTATCAAGCCCGAATCAAACATATATATATATATATATATATATATATATATATATATATATATATATATATATATCTAATTAAAACTCAAATCCAATATGCAACTTAAATTTAATATACAATCCAGATCCAATACCCTTAATCTCAATATAACCGATAACGGGTCAACCCAACCCCTAATACCCTCTAAATTCAATTTGCACCTAATATTAGAAAATGACAAAATCATTATCTATTCCCATGCACCTAATATTAGAAAATGACAAAATCATTATCTATTCCCAGATTTCAGGGGGATTAATCTAAAAAACTCAAATAACTTGATAAGACTATAATATGTAAAAAAAATTGTAACAGAACCTAAATATCTGCAAAAAATAGTCTACAGACCTACAAAAAATAGAGAATAACTAAAAGAAGAAACTAAAATAAATAGAACAAATTTAAAGGAAATATTAAATCTTTATTGATATTTTTCGGTGACGGAAAACATCCCGACCGTAAATTCTTACGGTACGGTGAGCAACATCACGACGGCGAGTGGATAAACATTCTCTAAGACCACGTAGATGAAACGAAATTGAATAACTTTTCAAAATTCAAAATATTATATTTGAATTAATTAATATATACCAAACATAAATTTATAAATATCAAACATAATATCAAAGTAATATACATATATATTAAATAAAATATTTTTATGCATACTAAATCAAAGAATTAAAATTTACAAATATTAATTCAACATATAATCAATCACTAAATCAATATATATTTCATAACATTAATTAATAATATATTTCAAAAATTAAAATAATATATTTGAATCAATGATAGGATTAAAATCTATAAATATTTTTTAATAATTAATCAAAATATTAATAATATAGATATCAATGTATTTTTAGTGAACCATGTCATTCTTGACGAAACCTAAAATGTTAATAGTATCCATAACATTTACCGATTATAACTCATTTTCTTACCATATATAACATTTTAGTGCAACATGTTATGTTACTCCGAAGATAAACTTTTTCGGTTATGATTTATAATATTTCGTTCTACGCTTTTAACATATTATCATTTTACCAGTCACATAATTTATTAACCTTATTTTAGGGGTCTCACTGCAGAATCTCTCGTTATAGGCAACTTGTTTTGTACAAGGCATTTCCATCCAGTTCAGAATATATTACAGGGTCAATATTGTTGCCTCATTCGACTGGGAAAGTAGGAGAAGAAACTCAAGCTAAGATAGTAGGACTGCACTAGGATATACTGTCAAGTCATATCAAATATCTAACCAATACGAAAATAAAAGCTTTACCATTGTGAGTTGCAGGCAACAATGAAGAAGAATTAATAGTATCAAATTAAAAGTAATTTGTACAAATTAATTAATATTGTATTTATTAATTTTAAAATAAAAGATTTTCTCTTTTAATCATTAAAAATGCCAACGTTGGAAATTCAATATATAAATATAATTATCATTTACGAGATATCTTCAAAATATTCTAAAATATATATATCTAAAAATATTCATAAAATAATCTAGATATTTGTAATATTTCTATTACATCTAGAATTATATATAAAGATTATCAACATTTATAAGATTTCATTGCTTTTACATTCCATATTTTGCATTGCCCGAGTTAATAGAACCCAACATTTGCATGTTACTAAAGTGTATTTGCTTGCTTTCTGTACACATTTTCAACTAGAAATCCAAAACCCCATTTCTCAATTGAAATGATTGAAGCATTTGCGTCGTATCTCTGATAATTGTTGTGAGAAGCAACTTAATGGTATTTTACTAGTGTTCATTTAGTCGCCCGAATATCGATCCTAAGATTTCACGCATTCATATCAGAGTCGTTTCGACAGTTACCATGTCTTCTAGCTTTCTTTCAATCATAGTCTTGCTTCACCCGAATGCGTACTAAGATGGATAGGGGTTGTCACAGTCATCATAATGACGCTATGGTTGTTTTTTTAAGTTTTGCAATCTAATCAGTCGATGTGTAACTGAAAGAGAAGTCTTCTGCTTTCCATATATTGAAATGCCCAGAGGACATTGAGGAGGTGATATTATTGTATTAGGGATATGTTAGAAGCTGCTCCATATATATGAAGACATTGAATGGCACTATTTCGTATTTGTTTTCCGATAGGCATCGTTAATATTCTAGTTGAATAAGTATATTGTTTCATATTGTTCCTAGTACTTGCTTCTTTGAATCTACCCTTTTGGATATAAACTTGCTTCTTTGAATCTACCCTTTTAATTTTGTCCATCAGACCATCTAACTATTTAATTGTTTTCAATCAAACCACTAACTATTAATATTTGACGAAAATATTGATTTGTCAGTTAATAAAATTGGCATAATTATACATTTAATCCTTATTCCTTTTATCTTACCAATTTAATCCTACTATGAATTTAATTAAAAAAAAAACTAATTCTCCAATAGGAATTGACAATTATAAATAATTGATTGGAGAGCTTTTAAAATAAATTTTAATATTTTAATGAAATAAAATTCTTCCAACAATCAAGTGGTGATAAAGGTGAAAACAAAGTAGAAAGGAGAAGGTGTTATGATGGTTGGAAACAGGACAAAAAGGGGCATAAGTTGGGGTTTAACCACTAGAACAAACCCCAAAATTGATAAATTTATGAACTTTTATATATTTTATTATTATTAATTTATTTTCAGGCTTACCAAACATTCATCGCTTTAGGTGCAATATAAAACAATGACTAATGAAATTTACACATCATTAATAATGCGATTAATTATAGTAAAAATATAAAATCATCAATAATAATATTAAATTAAATGCATAAATTTATTTCATATAATTAGTTATAAAATATTATTAAATATTAAAACATTATATTCAAAATTATATAATTAGATAATGACTTTCAAAATTTTATCTATGAATGTTAGATGTATTTGGATTTTTTTCAACTCTGTTCAGAGTAAATACAGATATTTATTGTGCCAATTACAAAAGATAAATACAAGAGTTACAAACGACTGATTTTAAATCACGAATCTGGGCTAGGACTTGATTCATTTGTTTATTACAGTCGTTTCAACATAAATTAAATCAGCAAAATTAAATTAGATTTATATCTGATTTTTTCTTGGACGTTTGTCCCTAAGCTCAACCTATAAATAGCGAGGCAAGTTTAGCTTCTCAACTCATAAAAACACTCACAAATCCACTCAACATTCAAAAGCATTCTAAAGCTTCTTTTTCTCTATTGTTATTAGAAAAGCAGTATCACTAGCAGTTCACTCCAGTTTTAGGTGTATGGATTCTCGAAGCAACCGTGTTAACTTTGGGGACGATCCGCCTATCGCATCGATTACACACATCAGATTGAATTTATTTCTAGGACAGTGGTTTCACCACGACACGGCTCAAATTTTATATTCAGCTATTAAAAGCTAAACCAGCGCAGGTTGATACAAAATAACATTGATGGATCCCAAGGGTCTGCTACAGGTCTGGCATGGCTTTCGGGACTTTCCAAAACCAATGGTTGTTGTTCGATCTTGAATGCCGAATTGTGGGGTATGTTAAAGATCTATCGCTAGTTTAGGATTTTGGTTTGTGCCAACTAGTCGTTGAAACGGATTGCAAAAGGACTTTATTGGTATTAAGCTCGTCGCGAGTAGGGGCGTATGTTCATCAATGATATCTCATATCACCGAGTTTGTTGAAAGAAAGTTACGGTTGCCTTATGTCTCACGAAAACTCAACCGAATGGCTGACGCTGTGGCAAAATTGGCTTGGAAACGGCCTTTTTGAGTTCATACCTTCCATGATCCACCTTCAGAAGTTGGGAAGGCGTTCTACAAGGACAATCGGGGGTGCCATGATGGTCATTAGTCCAATACTAAGCTTGACAATCGGAGGTGCTATGATGGTCATTTAGTCCAGTACTAAGCTTTCTTTTCTTCTTTCTGCTAAAATATATATATATATATATATATATATATTATTAATTTAGAATGATTACATGTAGTATTTATTCTTAAGACTTTCAATCGTTTAATAATGAATGCTCAAATCTTGTATAACCAATGACATTTAAATTTGAGACCTTTAGAGATAAAAATTATCTTTTTAATCGCTGACACTTTCGTGTAAAGTTTTTATATTTAAATAACAATTTAAGCAGTTTACCCAAATTAAAAGTGATTGAAAAGGAGAGCGGAGGAATTAAACAATGAAACAAAAGTGCGTCCAATTTTCTTTTTGGAGAGTCCAAGGTGGAAAAAGAAAGAGTAGGCCACTTTGAATGCTTTACTGGATATGGGCACACCACCTCACAAAAAGTGAGATTGGGAATCTTCAATCATGCTCACTTTTACGTGATTTAATTTACAATCGCCAATCAATTATCATACGATTGATTGAATTTGAGTAGTTAAATGTGACTTGGCTATGATTAATAACATGTTCTATTATTTGATCGTCGATTTTTTTTTAAAGATGAGTACTTTGTATTGATAAGGATACAAGGTATACCACCTCATAAACCTCATTAAATAATCTACCTAAACCTATTTGGAGGAAAAAGAGTGAACCATGAGGTGGGAACAGTAAGCCATAGTCTAGCTCCTGAGAAAACAAACACTGCCTGAGATACAGGAGACTACAAAGACACATCTAACATGCTGTTGTGAAAGCAAGTTAATAAAAGAACGACCTCGAACTACCAACTAAATCCTGGAAATCAATGGAGCAACATAGGCCACAAATAGATTGATCAAAACTCCAATATGTAAATCCAACAGCTCCAGAACGATCAACCAGAAAAACTAAAAGAATGAATCACTATCGCAATAAAAACCTTAAAAACCTAACACAAACTCATCGATAGCCTCCAAAACTCGGAATACGGAGTACTAAAACCAACAAAATACCAGCCAATCAACCCTACGACAAAATTCTTCGAAAACCAAAACAAAGTCACCTCAACAGACCACATCAACCAAGTATGAAAGCACAAACCATAAAATTCAACATCTAATAACACCAGTCCACCCCACAAACCTCCACATAAATGAGCAAACAGGACTGCCTTGACTTCAAAACATCAAGCACAGAAATCCTCAAAAACAACATCCTAACCTTCTGAATGAAAAACCAACATAACACCTCGGAACCCAAGATGTCGTTGCATATTTAAGTAAATTTTAATTTATAGTCTTTTTTTGAAAAATAATTTATGTCTCTTAAATTGTCTACTTCTGTTAATATGTGCAAATCCTAATTTGCTTGCATACGCATAATTAACTCTATTAGTTTTCATTAACGGCTTCGTTTGACTTTATCAAATAAAAAATCTCATGTGAAAATTAAAAGAAATACTTTTTAGATTTTATAAATGAGTACTTTAAAAAATGTTTTTTCGCCTACTTTTATATTTTTAAATAGAATATTATAGTATCAAAAACCCAAATCATGAGGTAATTAAGAATTCTATAAATATGATGAAAGTTGGACAAATTAGAATAATATGGACTTTATTGGCAAATAAAAATGGTTTCAACATTTGTGAATTTATTATCCACAATAAAGTATTTTTTTTTGAAAATGCTGCGTAGCAGTTATTGTTATTTGAATAATATAATTTCACAATCAATACTAAAAAAATAATTATTAAATCCTCTAACTTAATTCTTTTATTAAAAAATTTCCTTGGGCTTTGAATATAAAGATGTGCATGACATCTTACGAATTGATGAGGTCATTGTACTGTAGCTGTGTGTTAGGAAAAATATTTTATAGATTTAATTGTACTTTTCTTATGATAATTGTACTTTTCAACTCAGTCTATTTACTAATTATTTAAATTTTATACATTGATAAATTTAAAATTTCAAATATACTTATTTTCTTTGTTTTTCAATATAGTCTAGTTTAATTATTTTATAAATTTAATAAATTTAAAATTTTAAAAATATACCTAACTGTGTGTTTTTTTCTTCTAAAAATATATACATAAAATTAGAATTAAATAACTTTCGTGGTAAATAAATTATTGTTATTCCTTAAGAAATTAGATTCAAACATCATAAATATCATAATTATGAGTGTTCGATGTCGAAAGATTAAAAATTTATTTCCACACATTAGTGTTTTGCCCTTTTTAAGCAATTTCAATATTTCATTATATTTGTAAGGGTGAAAAAAAAATGATTGTGGCACGTGTACAACACGTGCTCCACATCGGTCTATTAAAAATTGTTTCATATAGTGAGAGAAGCCTCATTTGACCCTTGTTTTACACTACTCCGTCCAGAAAAAAAGAAAATTGCCGTCACCGTTTCCGTTACCTAACGCCGTCAGTTCGAAACGGCGCCGATGTCTCGACCATTTCCTTATTCAGGTCCGTCTCTTTAAACAGATTCCGTTCTCTCTCTCTCTCAAAGGGATCATATTTTTCAAGCTCTCAATTTTCTCTGGATTCAAATCCTCTCCTTGTAGGTAATAATAATACAAGTCAATTTCTTTTTTCCTTCTTATCTTACTTTTTTAGGGTTAGGGTTTTTTTTGTGTGTGTGTGTGATTGATTTGATTTCCTTTCAAATCTGCTCCTCTTTTGGGACTCTCACTTTTCTGTTGGAATTTTATTGGATTATGGCTCTTGTAGAATCACGGATTTGAATTTTTTCAATTTATATTCTGTTTGGTTTGATGGGTAAGAAAATCAATAGAAAATGGAAATTTTGAATCTTTAAATTTTTAGGGTATTTTAGATCTTAGATAATAAAAACATTAGCTTGATTCGGCCTTGATATAATCATCCTTTTGATTATTGAATCCATTTTATATAGAAAAATTGAGACTGAATTGGGTATTTTTGTATTTCTTTTTCAGGTTGGGTTTTTTGGTGTTAACAATGTTACTGCCTTTGTTCGTATTCAGCTGTAGCTTGAATTTGATTGATTGATTGATTGATGAAACTTGGTGGATTTTGTTGTGCTTGGAATTGAATCATGAAGATTTTTATGAGGTTTACCAGCGGTTTTGTGGATTGATGGTTTATGAATCTGCTATTTGGTTCGGATTTTTCATTTGATTTATGAAGATATCTACAAGGAGCTTTTGTTGATTGTTAGGGTTTTTAAGTTTTAAACAGTGGAAAATAGGAAATTGTTAGAAGAGCAAGGAAAAAGAATGGGGGAAGCTCTTCTCACTACTCTGTCAATGGATATTGATAACCCTTCTACACTTCTGTCTATGGATTCGGGTTCTTTTCTACCAGATGAACTGGAGAGAGAGATGAATCGATCTATGATGCTTTCTCGGCCACCCGATATCAATCTCCCATTATCATCTGAACCGAGCCCACCTCCATTGGCATGGAACGATCCATGTGACATCTTAGATGTTAGCCTTGCACCCCAGATTTACGAGGCGGTTGCCAATGTCCCAAAAGTGGCTAAGAAGTGTATGAAGCGTCTTGACAGTGTATGGGTGCTTGGTTTTCTTTACTTTCTACTTCAAGCCTGTTTTAAATGGGAAGTCAAAATCTAAGGTAATAAGAGACGCAATGGTCTGTCCGGTTATGACAAGTCAGACTTGGAGCTAGATTCGTTCTTGGTTCAGCATGACATGGAGAACATGTATATGTGGGTTTTCAAGGAAAGGCCCGAAAATGCACTTGGTAAGATGCAGTTGAGGAGTTACATGAATGGTCATTCTCGACAAGGAGAGCCCCTGTTTCCATTTAATGTTGGTAATGGTTTTGTTAGATCTCATAGAATGCAGAGAAAACACTACAGGGGTCTCTCTAATCCTCAGTGTTTACATGGGATTGAAGTTGTGGCATCACCAAACCTCTCGAATCTTGATGATGAAGAGAAGAGGAGATGGAGAGAACTTACCGGCAGGGATATTAACTTCTCTATTCCTCCTGAAGCAAGTGATTTTGCAACTTGGAGGAATCTTACCAGCACAGAATTCGAGCTTGAGCGTCCCCTTGCCCCTTTAAAGGGTAATTTAAATTCCCACACTAGAAAGCTGCTTAACAATACTGGTTTGAACTTATCAACTCTGCCGATAGAACATAGCAATGGTAATGGGATGGATTTATCACCTGTCTGTAGTAAACGGAAAAAGGACTATTTCTGGAACGGAAATGATGAAGATCTGGGTTTACCAAATAATTTGTATTCTAATGGAGTTTTGGATATGAAAATCCACCCAGTTGAGCCGACATGGATGAATGAATTTAGTGGGGTAATGAAGAATGTATATGGGCCTGTAACAGCAGCAAAAACAATATATGAAGATGATGAGAGCTTTTTGATCATCGTCAGCTTGCCATTTTCAGATCTTCAAAGGGTGAAAGTTACTTGGAGAAATACTTCCTCACATGGAATTGTAAAGATATCGTGTGTGAGTACAGCTTGCATGCCACTCATTAAGAGGCATGATAGGACATTTAAGCTAACAGATCCAGCACCCGAGCACTGTCCTCCGGGGGAATTCGTTAGAGAAATTCCCCTTCCAGACCGCATTCCTGAAAACGCTAAACTGGAAGCATACCATGATGAGACCGGAACAATGCTCGAGATTATCGTGCCCAAGCATCGTGGAGGACCAGAAGAGCACGAGGTCCGTGTCTGCTTTCGTCCCTCCCCATGGAGTGAGCGACCATTCATGGACCTCGAGGAATCTATATTGTGACAAAGGTAGGGATGTTAGTGGTTGGTGCTTCATTGTTTCCTAACCCCATTCCATGAGGAAATCTATATGAATTATAACTGCATTTTTTATATTATATGTTTGTTTTTTGTCATACTGCGCGTAGTTGATTCATCGTATTTATTGACAGTTCATATTTATTGACATAATCATCCTTTTACATTACATGTAGGTCCTTGCATTTAATTTAATTTGTGAATCATTGAATTGGAATTTGGGGTTCTCTTGTCTGTGTGCTTGCTTCATGTGAAAGGTGCATTTATGTGTATCATTGGCAGTACCCTTTATTTTAATCATTTTAATTAAGACATAATCATTTTTATTTTAATTTAATTAAGATGTGATTGCTTTTTATTTAGTTTCTTCATTAATGGTAGTCAAAATTTCAATGACTATATATTTCAAAGTCGATAAATTAAGTAATCATATTTTAATTAAACAAAAATGAATACAACATATTTTAGTAAAATGAAAATGATCAAATATTATGTTTTTAGGTCTTATGATTTATTTTAATTTTCAAGATTTACCCTAATTTTTTAGTGGAATAATGAAAAATTTAATCTTCAACTTTTATATTCTTATTACTTTAGTCTTTAAATTATAAAAAATCAAAATAATAAGGTCAGGAAAAAATATGGCGTATTGTAATTTATTGGATAACTTTTTATAGGACTTATTGTTATTCAATGAAAAATTATATTTATTATAAAAACACGTTCAAGATTGGCGAGTGATCTTAGTTAATCATCATCAATCAACGCCTAATATTAATAGTTGTAAGTAAGTTGAATTATCGAACAACTTAATAAACATTTCTGGGACTACCACTGGGATACGAGCCCAGGTCTCTACGGTCGCAATGTGGAATTCTTAGGAAAGTTTTACCACAATCTCAATATACGGTTAAGAAAATATGCTATCGGTTTATTATTTTTTTAATAAAACTGGTAAAAAATTATTTAAAATATTATTATTTCTACCAATTTTATTATTATTGGGCGCTTTACCGAGTTTGATAATATATTTGGTAAATCACTACTTAAAATATTATTTGTATTGATTTGATCTGTTTGAACGGGAGGGAGGGAGGGACCATATCATTGATGAATTTTAAGTGAATGAATTTTACAATGTAGTCTTCGTCAATTACGCGTTTGATATCTCTATATTAGATATTTATCCATCGCCGCACTTCAAACATACAATGATGGATAAATTGTGAAGAGTAACAATAGTGGAGGTGCAAATTCAAAAGATGCCATTGGTGTGAATATGGTGTTATTAGTTAGGTTAATTGTGAGCACAAACTAATTTATCGTAATGATTAAAAGAATGATTATTGTATTTAGAGATTTCGGGTTCAAACTCTAGCCTCTACATAAATGTTTAAGCATTGATTATAAAATGATCTAGAATTTTTAGAACAAATACTATATTATAATCCATCAGTTTAATAAAAAAAAGTTAAACTAATTGTGATGGTACCGATAAAGGAGTATCACTTGTCAACAATGATGCATAGACAACAAAATCCGAATTTGATAGTATTATATATAATATCCTTATTTTGAGTTAAGGATAGATGAAACAATATATGGTGAACATTACATTCATCTGATTTCTTTATTCACTGATTATCTCGTAAGCTTCTTCACTGGTCGATTTGCTTCCTTTTTTATATTTACTTTGCTTGCATTTGTTTCTTATTTATAATTTTTTGTTGGTTTCCGGATGAATATGCTACAATCAGTCCAAGAGATTTTTGAATTGATTTGATCTGTTTGAACTGGAAGCCGGGAGAATCTAAATCAAATATGCATTTGGGCTATCAGTGTATCAAAACTTTACATTTAGATATATATTGTTTAATAATCTGTACTTTTTTTGTCAAGTAGATTTTGTAGTAGATAAAGAAAGCTTGGAGGCTCATTATATTTTTGAGAATTGGTTTGACACGGGCATTGTTGATTGTAGATATGGGGTGGTTAAGAGCTGGTTCAAGTGTGGCAAAGCTTGCGATTAGGAGGACTTTGTCTCAGGGTGGATCGTATGCAACAAGATCACGCGTTGTACCTTCACAGAGTCGATATTTTCATATCACCGTCTTTAAGTCTAAGGCGCAGGCTGCACCGGTTCCTCGTCCTGTGCCGCTTTCGAAGCTAACTGACAGTTTCTTAGATGGAACTAGCAGTGTGTACTTAGAGGAGCTTCAGAGGACCTGGGAATCTGACCCAGATAGTGTTGATGAATCATGGGACAATTTCTTCAGGAATTTTGTGGGACAGGCTGCCACATCCCCTGGAATTTCGGGTCAGACCATCCAGGAGAGTATGCGGCTGTTATTGCTTGTGAGGGCTTACCAGGTTAATGGTCACATGAAAGCAAAGTTGGATCCCTTGGGTTTAGAGGAAAGAGAAATCCCTTATGATTTGGATCCAGCTCTTTATGGTTTTACTGAAACTGAACTTGACAGAGAATTCTTTTTAGGTGTTTGGAGGATGTCTGGGTTTTTATCAGAAAACCGACCAGTGCAAAACACTAAGATCAATTTTGATTCGACTTGAACAGGCTTACTGTGGAAGCATTGGGTTCAAGTACATGCACATCGCTGACCGGGAGAAGTGCAATGGGTTGAGAGACAAGATTGAAACCCCGACACCTATTCAGTACAATCGCCAGCGACGTGAGTCATTCTCGATAGGCTTATATGGAGTACACGGTTTGAAAATTTCTTGGCCACTAAGTGGACAACTGCTAAGAGGTTTGGTCTAGAGGGTGGTGAGACTTTAATTCCTGGAATGACAGAAATGTTTGACAGGGCTGCTGACCTTAGGGTTGAGAGTATAGTTATTGGAATGCCTCATAGAGGAAGACTCAATGTCCTAGGTAATGTTGTCCGAAAGCCACTTCGTCAGATATTTAGTGAGTTCAGTGGTGGTACAAAGCATGTGGATGAGGTTGGGCTTTACACTGGAACTGGTGATGTCAAATATCACTTGGGAACTTATGATCGGCCAACGAGAGGTGGAAAGAGAATCCATTTGTCTTTAGTTGCAAACCCAAGTCACTTGGAAGTTGTGGACCCGGTTGGTGTTGGAAAAACTAGAGCGAAGCAGTATTACTCCAATAATGTGGATAGGACCAAGAACATGGCTGTTTTGATTCATGGGGATGGTAGCTTTGCTGGACAGGGTGTAGTCTATGAAACTCTTCATCTAAGTGCACTTATAAATTACACTACTGGTGGGACTATAGATATTGTTGTCAACAACCAAATGAAATTTACAACTGATCCAAGGGAAGGCAGATCTTCACAGTATTGTACTGATGTTGCTAAAGCCTTGAATGCTCCAATTTTCCATGTAAATGGAGATGATGTTGAGGCAGTTGTCCAGAAATGTGAACTTGCAGGAGAGTGGAACAAACCTTCCATTCGGATGTGGTGGTTGATTTGATCTTCTATCGTAGATTTGGGCATAATGAGATTGATGTGCCATCATTCACACAGCCAAAAATGTATAAGGTCTGCTTCTAGTCTTTTTGGTTATGTTTTTTCCCCTTGCAGTTTTTCCTGCCCCCTTTTTTGTGGTTCTATTTGCTCTTGAGGAATGTTTCAAACTTCACATATTTTATTCTTTTTTCTTCTAACAGATCTTTCGGAATCACCCCTCAGCTCTTCAGATATACCAGAACAAATTGTTAGAGACCGGGCAGGTGACAGAGGAAGACATTGGTAGTATAAGTCAGAAGGTTGGTTCAATTCTTAATGAAGAATTTTTGGCCAGCAAAGATTACCTTCCCAAAAGAAGGGACTGGCTCTCAGCTTATTGGACAGGATTCAAGTCACCTGAACAGCTTTCTCGTGTCCGAAACACTGGGTTTGTTGGTTTATTATTGAATTTCAACTTTCTTTTTGGGTAACCCTGATCTGTACCCACTGATGAAACTTTCATGTTTTGCAGGGTTAAACCTGAGATATTGAAGAATGTTGGCAAAGCAATCACAACACTTCCAGATAATTTTAAGCCTCATAAAGCAGTAAAGAAGGTTTACGAACAATGTGCACAGATGATTGAGACGGGAGGGCTTTGACTGGGCTATGGGTGAAGCACTTGCTTTCGCTACTTTGGTGGTGGAGGGTAACCATGTTAGGCTGACTGGTCAGGATGTCGAAAGGGGTACGTTTAGTCATCGGCATTCTGTCATTCATGACCAGGAAACCGGGGAACAGTACTGTCCTCTGGATCGTGTTACCATCAACCAAAACGCGGAGATGTTTACTGTCAGCAATAGGTAAACTATTTGTGCTTCTTTGTAATAGCTAAAATTTTAGTCCAGTAGTGTACATTCTTATGCGAAAATTTTCTATCATCCATGTAAGCAATACAATTAAATTTTAATTGGGTTCTGCATCAAGGCGTAACTTGTACGACTAGAGCGTTTCCACTTTATTGAATCCATAGTTGGAACATGCTTTCCATGCCATACTTGACATGGAATAACTTGTACAATTTTACCCTATCTTTCATTTGTGAATTCATGCATTTTTTTCATTAGGTGAAATATCCTTGCTTCTTGTGTTGAGTTATGTTCCCACTTGAGAATTGTTAGATTGTGCATGATAATTTTGTGCATTGTTTGCCCTTCTTACTCTTGTTAATATTTAGAATCTATTTTGAGCAACATGTGATCTTGAGCGCAGTTCACTTTCTGAGTTTGGTGTGCTTGGATTTGAATTGGGTTACTCGATGGAAAACCCAAATTCCTTAGTTATGTGGGAAGCTCAGTTTGGTGACTTCGCTAATGGTGCTCAAGTGATCTTTGATCAATTTGTGAGTAGTTGATAGGCAAAGTAGATGCGTCAATCTAGTCTGATTGTGCTGCTTCCTCATGGTTATGATGGACATGGTCCTGAGTATTTGAGTGCACGTCTAGAGCGTTTGCTACAGGTATTCCCCATGAAACAACACGCATTATTGTAGATGAGTGATACCTGTATTCACATTCGTGTTACACTTCCAAGCATGTCGTTGTAATTGTATACATGAAAAGCTAGGGAGAAAAATACTATTTTGCATCGATAACTAGATTGTTATAATATTTTTGTAGATGAGTGATGACCATCCTTTTGTGAGACCTGAGATGGATGCAACTCTTCGTAAGCAAATTCAGGAGTGCAACTGGCAGGTGGTTAATGTTACAACGTCTGCTAATTACTTCCATGTTTTGCGGCGACAGGTGAGTGCAACTAATAGTTCTTAACGATGTTTCAACATTGAAGGTCTTGCCATTTTCCTTTTCTTATCGTTTCTTCTCTCTCTCTCTCTCTCAGATACACAGGGAATTCCGTAAACCACTTATTGTCATGGCCCCAAAAAACTTGTTTCGTCACAAGGACTGCAGATCAAATCTTTCTGAATTTGATGATGTTCAAGGCCATCCTGGTTTTGATAAGCAAGGGACCCAATTTAAGCGCCTCATTAAGGATCAGAATATGCAATCTGACCTTGAGGAGGGCATCAGAGGCTTGGTACTTTGTTCTGGAAAGGTTTGTTATGCCCTCGGTTTCTCCATGTTTTCCTCTTCTATGAGCAGTTTACTTATGGAATTTTCTCTGGTATAATTGACCAGACATGAAGGAGTTTGTGAACTTTGTTATCTTGTTGGGCTTCTAGCTTAGTTTTCCGACCCGACCAATGATAAATATGTGCTGCATATTCCATATAGGTTTTGATAATTTGTGTTGTTTTTTTATACAATAATCGGTATTCTATATGCTTTCAGGTTTACTATGAGCTTGACGATGAATGGAAGAAGAACAATGCTTCAGACGTTGCTACATGCCGTGTGGAGCAGCTTTGCCCATTCCCTTATAACCTCGTCCAGCGAGAGCTTAAAAGATATCCAAGTATGTACTCGGAACTTAAACTCGGACTTGATCTGTAGTACTTTTATTTGTTTTCAAACCTCCCATCTCTCTCCCCATTTGTCAAACTGGATGTACTAGCTATGGCGAGTTTTGTGCAGTTAGGTTTGGTAATTCATTGTGTATTATAAAGCCTCTATTCCTTTTTGATATTGAGACATCGTTTTGGATTTTTACCTTTTGGGATTCCCTCAGACGCAGAGATTGTATGGTGCCAAGAAGAACCAATGAACATGGGTGCATTTAGTTACATCGCACCTAGGCTTGCAACTGCAATGACTTCTCTGGGTAGAGGAACTTTTAGGGATATCAGATAAGTCGGTCGTGCTCTGTCTGCTTCAACTGTTAATGGTTTCTATTACGTTCACGTGAAGGAACAAACCAAGCTTGTGCAAAAGGCAATTCAACCCAAACCGATCAAATGCAATGCCATTATCTGAAGTGTCATTTTCCCTTGAAGAACCAAACTTGCAATAGTTATCTAATTTTCTCAAATAAAATCTTGTGAGGAGCTTCAAACACTTCTGTTAAGAGTTTTTGCTGTTACTCTGATGCACTTTTTCCTTTCACCCGCCTTTTCGGCCAACGCAACATGTTAACATACTAAATGTTAACTCCTCATCAAATATTCTGATTTGATGCATAATTTTATTGTAATATCATATGTTTTGTTCCTTGGAAGTAAGAGAAAATGAGCGGAAAATCATTGCATATAATTTTATCGTAATATTATATGTTTAATTCATCAAATATTTGATTTGATGCATAACTTATAGTTTCACAGATCAAATCTGGGATCATAGAGTTCGTCAGAAACAATGTATAAAGCCAAGAATATTCAAGTGCAGGGCAACTTATAGCATTTAGGATCAGTCTGCACGTTTGACAAGGCAACAATTACTAAGATATTTCAAGTGTAAATTTGAGCATTAATCATTGTATTTAGGATCTTCCTACACAACATCTATAGTATCCGACACTTGTTCAAATCTGCTATTTATACCAATAAATATGCGAAGTAACATCGAGAAAACAGAACGACTTACAGTCACAAAAAGTCTGTCCAAGCAAGGACAATGCTTCAGAAAGCAAAGTAACGAATTGATAGATTCTCTTTCCATTGAACAATCAATTCACCAAAGCTCTCTTTCATGCTCAAACAATATTGAGGGTTTCTACTTGAAAAGGGTAACGACTTGCACATCCATATCTAAACAATTCAGAACAAAATGGATTGAGGATTGAGTTGTGAAAGGTTAGTAGATGAAGATTGAGTTGTGAAAGGTCAGTGGATGAACTAACGAACATATAGAACACGTACCAATATCCGATTCTTGTACACTAGTTGAAATATTACTGAGAGTCGGTATATGAATTAATGAACTTACCTCGTAAAACCATCTGCATATTGTTAGACATTTAATGCTTCTAAAAAACGAGCTGAAGCATTTATATTTGTTGCAGCTGCAATGTTGGTCAACCTCAATGTTCCATGCCCATTGTGTTAGAGGACCTTGTCTGAGATCAACCATGGCGTCTATCACGAGTGGATTCAAAGCATTAAATTCTCAGGAGAATCTAAACCAAAAGGAAACTAATTTGCCTCTATATCTTAAAGATATTAGACAGTAACCTTTGAAACTGGGAGATTGTATATTGGGGCAATCGAGGATGACTCCCTAAAGATTGTAAGCATTGCATTTGGCGATTGTCAAGCTTTTGAGAAATGGCAAATTTGGAACCAAAGAAGCAACTTCCATATTAGAAAGGTGGCTCACTGATATGAGATTCAAAGATTTTACTTTCATTGTGTTTAAAGGTGGTTGTCGGGTTTGCAAGTAATTTCCCTCAAGCCACCACCAATCAAAATCATTTCAATGCGATGTATAAACTACCCGATGCAAGATTCAGCTCCAAAAGCAAATCAAATGGCCTTGGGAATTCTTGTTGACCAGCTGAGAAATCAAGTTAAAGTGAACCATTGTAGGAAATGGTAGCAATCCATGGCTGAATTCAAACATGAAACCCCACTTATTTCTTGGTCAATGGTGGACATCAAAACCATTAAGAAAGATTTGTATGGCTTAATGGCAGCTTCCACGGTTACATCATGGACTGAATCCAACAAAGCCTCTCTCCAGAGTTGTTTCCAGTGAGTTGAAAGAAAACAAGTTCAGAATGCAGATTCAAAAGGAAGTAATGAAATGATGAGGCGAAGTACATCGTCTAGTAAACTACTGATGAAATCATTGGGGCCCATATTATAACTGTTCCAAATAAAAACAAAAAAAATATCAAAACTTGTTTGATCATAACAAATAATAAAATCCCAAAGTAAAAATATAAACAGATTCTTACTTAGCTGAGTCTTTCTTCTATTGATCATGCTTCTTCCATTTGTAGATGAACCGGGGAACAATTTGGCATAAAACATCATCTTTTAAACTACTGATATCCGAATGCCTGAGATCAAATACAAAACAAGAATGATATAAAAAATACTGAAAGAATATTAAAAGAAAACATAGTAATCAGCAGTTGTTACCTTAAACGTGAAGTGTTTGTAGGGTTATAGTCATCAACTGGATCATGACTCTGATTCTCTTCCTCAGTTTTCGTTTGATATTTTTATTCGAATTCTTCTAAATATCAAACATTACATCTTATGTTAGAGCATATAATCCAAGCATAGACATGTCAACCAACAGATACAAGTAGTATTTCAGACCGGCAGCCTACACTGTGTTGTATGTCTAAAGAGTGTACCTTGTCAGCAATTGCAATTTTGGTATTGTAAAGCTTTTGAGAAAGGACATTTATATAAACACATATATATAGAATTGTAAGCAATTGAATTTGATAACATTTGATAATATTTAAAAGAAAATAATATTGATTAGCATATCCTCCACATATATATGACATCATTTAAGAAACTACCTCTCGAAAGAGGTATCCTGGCATGACATTTTCCCAGAAAAAAGCTTAAATAACATATAAATGGAACCTTATTGAATCATAATTAAATTAAAGGTTCATATGAAGATGATTTGGAAATCTATCATCAAGATTTTCAACCATTTTGAACTTGTACGGATACTTCCCTTTCTTCTCCAACTTGGCTACTTTTACCAAATGCTTCAAACATTTCCTGTGTGATTCCGATATGATTACCGGAGTAGTTTCTCGGAATAAAGGTATCAATCGCCTTGCCATTAAAAACTCCATTTGCTTATCTGCAAATCCTTCTAGTTTCACAACCTTTAGACCATTGAGATTTGCAGGAGCACTGACTATGGCAGAGAATTTCTCGGTTCCACTACTAAAGTCATAGCATTTGGGATCAATCTGCAAGTTTTGATCAATCATTCAAATTATTTTTTTTCTTGCAACCTCTCTACTTACTCTTTATCCTTCCTATAGTATATGTATTTGACTCCAAATCAGATGCATATCCGTGGCTGGATAACATAATTGCTTAGTGTTATAAAAGAATAAAAGATGCCAATTTATATGATCAAGGAAACGGGAAGACTTACAGTGACACAAAGTCTTTCCAAGTTAGGACAAAGCCTGAGGAAGCAAAGTAAGGCATTGATATTGTGCCTGGCCATTGAACAATCAATCCACCACAGCTCTTTTAGTCTTTTGAAATAAAATTCAGGTCCTCCACTTGAACTGTATAAATTCTCGCACAATGTTTGCTAAAGGAAAACGAAAGCACAATTTAGCAGAGGGAGAGTAAAACCCCTCTTTAAAAACAAAATGAACATTTCTTTCACTATACATACCTCGAAAAACCATCTGCATATTGTTAAAGACTTAACACCATTTATGCTTCTCAAAAACGATTTGAAGCATTTATGCTCGCCGGCACAGCCGCAGCGGTAGTTTCCGTAGGAAGCCTGATGAGGACGAATGGTTGTTTCAAAGTCCCAAGTCCATTGTGTTAGAGGACCTTGTCTGAGATCAACCATGGCGTCTTCTAGGTATAATCCGCAATCACACATGGAATATACGTCGGCATAATAGCATCTGCAACATGCTTTCAAATGAAAGGACACTAAGTTGCCTCTGTATCGGAAACACTGTAAACGGGGACCCTGAAAACTGAGAGATTGTAATCGGGGGCAATCCAAGACAATTAGCTTTTGAAGAACACCGGCATCTTCTACAACTAAAGATTGAACTCCATTACACCTTTCAACGATCAAGCTCTCGAGAAATGGGAGATTGGACGCCAAACAAGTAAGTGCTTTGCTAGAGAGTTGGCTTACTGATATTAGATAAAGGGTTTTTATTCTGAACTGTTGTGAAAAGGGCAAAGGGGGATTCAACTCCATTATCTTCTTGTCTTGATTATAGGGCGATGGCCACTCGCAACGCCACGGAAGACTCAATGGCAGACACCAATCAAATGTAGCTGAGGATTCTTGTTCACCGGCGGTGAAATCAAGATGGAGCGTTCTATTAGGTGTAATGGAAACAAAGAGGAGTGTACCTTGGCCAAGGTTGAATTGTAATCCCCATTTGTTTGTTGGTCGATTGGGTTCGGCGAAATCATAAAGAAGATTGAATATAGTAACAACAGCATCTTCCAGGGCTCTTTCAAGCACCAAAGTTCGCCTCCAAAGGCCATTCCATCGTCTCGAAAGGAAAGTGGTGCGGACAGCAGATTCAAAAGGGAGGAAGCTAACGATTTGGAAAATGATTTCATCAGGGAAACAACTGATGACATCTTCAGGCTCAATGTTCCTGTTGGAAAGGGGGAAAACCCAGATTTATTAAACAACTGATGATATCTTTAGTTTCAATGTTCTTGTTTAATCTACCATGCTCAGTTGGTTCATGCATGTGCTTCCAACAGTTATTACCTAGCAGACTAAAACTTAGAACCCCAATATCTACATTCGTTGTATCAAGAACTGAAAGGGAATCATTGATTCGAAAAAATTAAAATTGGTTTGATCATATATAAAAACAAAATTGATTAACACTAAAGAGAAAATACTAACTGATGTTCCATTGCAGCATTACTGTGATTGCCATCTTGGTCCTGTTTTGGCTTTGGATTCTTCTTCTTCATCTTGTTTTTCTTTCCCATCTTTTCTTCGAAGTTGCAGGGGTGTCCAAAATTAAAGCAGTTTGGATGTACACATACATGGGGTTTGGCTTGAATTTTGCAAGCAGATATTACTTACCTGCTAAAACATAGTAAGGGTCTGACTCCGAATCTTCCGGGAAAGGACACAACAAATGAATGTGTAATTTAAACACATATAGCATTTGATTTTCTAGGACATATAACTAATGCCACTTGACTTTTGTATTATACATACATGGACGGTATTAGAAAATAAATTTAAAGAGATAACATAAATAGTTATAAAAATGAGGGTAATATTTAAATAAATTAAAATTAGAGGCTTAATTAAGTAAATATTTTATATCTATTAGTAAGGTTTTTTTTTATAGTTTGGGTATTCGATGTCAGGTATGTTGCACGCAAAACGAACGTGAATAATAGTATAATATATGTTGGTATCAACTTGGCTTAAATACTTATTGTGTCATGAGCTGGTATCAACTTGCCTTGAACACATTTTTGTAGGGCGTGCCACTGCCACCGCCAAGGCTAGAGATGTCAGAAAATTTGTTTGTCGGGATTCAACTTGAGTCTTTATCCTTGTCCGTCTGGCTTTTGTATGTTCTGGGCCACACAAATGATGATAATGACGCATGACATACATGACATTATGGAGAGCCAGAGCCTGGTTCTTTCAAAATGTGTTTTGTTGACAAAATAAGGAGGCCCCCATGTCCACTATCTTTTGTAGGATCCCTATTTACTTCACTGGTAGAATGCAAAAGAGGTGGTCCATAGTAATTAATAGAAATTGAAAAGGTTAGTTTAACATTATTTAAATGATTATTCTTTTATTAGTTTATTGTGTATAAATGATTGAAAATTTTACTATTTACTATAATTAAAGTATTGGTTTTGATGACTTTCTTGGTGGTATAATTAGTGTATAGATGGAAGAAGAGATTGGGAAGTTGATAGGAAGAGTGTTGATGAATGATGTTAATGGTGAAGATATGGAGGCCCATTGTTCATGTATGTGAGCTTGTAGCACAATGGTGAAGTTTGGTTGATGTCATTCTCAAAGAAGAATTCTTGATTAGTCTTCAACAAAGGGCTATGCTTATACTACTGCTCCCTCAAGGTCCTGAAGTGAACGTTTCCCGCAGGTGAGCACCAATCATCATGGTTTGGTATCAACACTGCGTCAGAATTGGATATGATAAGCCTCTTATTGCAATCTCTCCAAAGAAGCTGCTTCATTACATGTTCTGTGAATCAAGTTATCACAATCTCATACATACACTGGCTTGCTTATATATGTGCATTTCGATAAAGCATCAATATCATTCATTTCGAAATTTGAATTACTGTAAATTATTCAGCTTTTGTCATTTCAGTAAGTGAGAAAAATGTTGTAAAAAAAGGACAGAGCCCTTTATAAAAAAGCTCCCTTTTATGTTGAAAGGCGTGATTCAATTTCTCATTCCAATTCCAAAATAAAAATTCTCTCTTAATCAAATTTCTATCTCATTTCACTTTTAAATTTGATCATATATAATTTTAAACAATATATATAATGGTATTGTTGATGTTATTACAAAGAACATGCATTGCTCATAAAATTGTAGGATAGAAGTTTGAAAATCACTATCGTGGTTTTGGTTTTATGAGAAATGTTAATTTTTGGTTGTTTTTTATATAGGAATGATTAGAGATGAATGGAAAATAGTTGTAGGTGACTAAACTAAGCTTAAATCAAAGTCGGAGACCATTAAGAAAAGTATCCAAAACTTTCGGTCATGGAGAAAAAAAATTCGGAAAATTTGTATAAAAATTTCTCTTGGGTTTAAATTAGATAGAAGGATGATATCATAAGGTTTGAATTAAGTTTTGGATCAATGTTAAGCTTAGAGGATCTTTTTGCAAGTTTTTAGAAATTGGAGGATTGTAAAGTAAATGTTGAAAAATTAAGGTTCTATGCTGGAAATTATAGTTGGAATAATGAAATGTTGAATTGGGTTGATTTGGAATTTGAATAATTCCTAGGGATTAAATTGCAAGTTTTTGGAAAGTTAGTGGTGAAATTGCAAAAGTGCAAGATTAATGTACTAATTTAGAAATATAGTGAAAATAGAGTAGTATGATGATTGTTAAGGATAAAGTGAATAGTAAGGACCAATTTGACAAGTTTTGAAATATGGGTGTTTAATTTAAAGAAATGCATAATTGTGGGTTAAATGTTAAATTGTGAAAAGTTAAGTGATTTAAGGTTGAGAATTATTATTTTCAAGGATTGGGAAGGTTATTTTTGCAAAAGTTGAGTATAATTGATTTAGTTATAGAAATTAGTACAGAATATTTATTTATCGAATTTTATCATATTGTATATGGATACGTATTTAACAAGTTAGCTAGATACTAACATATGTTCGAAATTATTTATGTCGGATAATCAATTTTTAAGTAGATTGTGATTGGAATCGAGAATAAAACGAGCAAAAAGAAAAAAGAACGAAATTCAAAAGTAAATTTGGTTAAGGTTGATTTCGATTTTGGAGTAGAAATTAGTATCGAATATTCCTTAGTCGAACTTTTAGAATTACGATTCGAATTAATTTTATTATAACAGTACGAGTACTAATGTATGTGAATCGTTTATATGTTGAAAACCGATGATCAAGTAGTTCATGATTATAATCGAGATCAAAATGAACCGGATACGAGGGTTATAAAGGTTATCATAGGATGCGCTGGTGAGGCGCTGGTGAGTGCAGCTTACTTATTTTATATTATATATGAGGACAACTTGCGATGAGCAAATCTCGAAAGTTTTCGATTGAAACAATTTGAATTATTTTATGAAATATCTTTATACTAATTTACTAAATTGTTTTTTATATCATTTTGGTTTGAATAACCCAAATTATTTTATTCGGTATTTTATTTCATAGCATGTGAATATTTTTGGGTATGAATTGCACAGATTTGGTTTTATATAAATAGTTTTTTATTCGATTATATAGGTGAATGATTTTATATGCAAATTAGTAATTGATTTAGAACAAAGCCCAATGTATGAAAATAAGGATTAGTGGTACAATGACATGTCATGAGGTGGAGTAAATCTGAATATGTTTATGATATGACACTAGTTTGGATAACTCGTGGTCTGACTCAACGTATCTTAATGGTGCACGAGGTGGAGTAATTCGGTGCATTTGATTAGCTTTACATGTGCATTATATGACACCAAGATGGGTCACTCGTGGTCTGACTCGACGTACCTTAGTGGTGCACGAGGTTGAGTGATTGTGTGCAATCTGTTATGATAGTAAATTTGTATATAGTGCACTCACTCGTTATCTGACTGGCGTACCGTGTATTCTCATGATAATATAGTGTGTAAATGTCTTATATGAATAAGAAAAATATTAATTTGAAATGATCATATTTAAAAAAAATACAATTTTGCAATGATATGAATTGAAATAAAAAAAATACATATCTGTAATGGCACAATACAATCCGAATTACAAATTTTTATAATAAATTCTTGTTACGAGTTGACAACTGATTTATACATATTTTATTTTATTAATGTTTGTATACGATAATGTTTGTTTTATACGTTAAATATTTTATTTATTTCATTTTACTTAATTGTCTCACTAAGCGAAAACTTAGCTTGTGAGTGTTTTACACGTAGGTGCAAGCTAGAAAGAAAAGTAGGGAGTGCATCAACATCATTTTAAGGAATCAGTTCTTCCACCAGAATCAGTAAGTAAGAACATTCTGTTTGTTAATTTATTTGGTAGTGACATGTATATTAAAGAAGTTTATAATTGCTCTAATTCGAGTCTGTTTAAGGTATTTTTGTTTAAATTATGAAGGTTTGGTTTTACAAAAAGACATTATTAATTATGAATATTAGTTATTAAATTGTAATTATTTATGATAGAAATGATTTTCAAATCAGACAATTTACTGGCAGTTTTGTTTTAAGATATATTACAATACAAAATTGCCTAAAGTACTATCAGAATTAAATTTAAATTTTGACACTTGAATATTAAATTATAATTTTGTGTTATTATTAGTTTTAAAATAAAGAAATACATTTTAAAATTTTAAAGAAATAAATTTTAACTACTTTTCAAATAATAAATATTTCATACGACTGATATGATATCTTTGACTCATATACGAGTATGTATATGGGTTAAAGGTGTTTTGGTTTTCTTGGGAGAGCACATACAATAAAGCAGTTGACCCATCTTCCTAGAAAGGCTTAATACAAAAATATGTACCCAAACTTTGCATTGAAATACATATTAGTGCCTAAAGTATTTTTCGTTAAAATAATATCTAAAGATTCAAACGTTATATTTTTAGGTGTCCAGACATTAACCACTGTTAAATTTTTTTCGTTAAATGAAAAGTGTCGTGTTCTAAAATTTTTGAGAATTTATTTAATTAAAAATAATATTTTTTTGTTAAAAAATCCAAAATAGACCCCCAACACCCTTCCCCCTTCCTCAATCCGTCGACCGACCAGCGGTGATCGTCACCATCACCGACGTCATTACCGATGTTGGTCTTCGATCAAACCCCTGTTGGTCTTTTGTCATAATATGCCACCGTTTGTCATGGAGGAGCGTTCAAAGGTTCATTGGATTTTAAGCCTCCGTCGTCGTTCGTCGTCGAATTCGATCGATTTCAACGTCCATAATCCACATTGCCACCACTATTCGAACCACCGTTCTATTCTGATCAAAACCCAACCCTTCGGCGACGATGATGATGGCCGGAGATGGCCAACAACCGTTTGGGTTAGAAAATTTAAATTTGGATATTGGAGATTTTAGATTTATGGATTTGGGTGACGGAAAAGACGAAGATTGATCAATGGGTGGGTGGCGATGGGTGGGTGACCGTTCGACGATAACGATGGTGGCCGAAGATAGCTGGCGACGATTGACAATGGAGTTGAAATGAGAGATTTTAGCTTTTTAGGGTATTTTCTATAATTTCATGAAAAATTGGGTTTTTTTATAAATAAATTAAACTTTTTTTCCTTTTTACTTAAAAATAATATTTTTATTATTAAAAAATTTAAAAAAATAAACGGTAAGCACCTAAAAGTATAACTGAGAAAACATTAGGTACCTACTTTTAACGAAAAATTCTTTAAACCCTAAAACGTATTTCACGACAAAATTTGAGCACTTATTTTTTTTATTAAACCTCCTAAAAAATTGCAAATGATAATCCTACTCTTTGCTACAAATCAATTGATTTAATTGATTAAAAGATTATTTTTATTTCGTAAAGATGTATGAGTGTTCATTGTTAAGATAGATAGAAGTCATTTTAAATATATATTACTTTATATTTATCTCATACTTAAAGAAATAATAGTATCTTACAATCACCTTAAACTATTCAAAATAATAAAAATGATAATAATCTTTAATTAAATACTTGAAAGTATTATGAGTTTTTTTAAATTGTTTTTAAAATTTTAAATTATTATTTAAAAATATTAAAATTATTAAAATATTTTTTTAATTACAATTGAACTATCAAATAAAATGTATTTTATTAATGGGTAAAATATACAGGTGACCACTTAACTATGGTCAAAAACTCATTTTGACCACTGATGTTTCAATTTGATCAAATAAACCACTCAACTATTTAAATAGTTCAATCAAGCCACTGGCCGTTAACTTTTAACCGTGGAGGTGACGTGATAGTTAAAATTTAACCGAGAGAATGACACCTTAGTCAACTTTTTGGTATAATTATACTTGGTCATTGTTACTTGCACAAAATGTCAATTTGATCCTAATTTTAACTAAGGTCAATACATTTAATCCTCTAATTAAATTACGACATGCATCAATCTCTAATTGGAAGACTAAGTTTATTTTAATTTATTTTTAATTTAATAGATTTAACCATTGAGTGGAACATCAGCAGCCAAACCACGAAGCCAAAGAAGCAATTTGGTATATAATGGACCACAAATGTACAAAATATATTTTATTTTTATTTTAATGTAAAAATATATATTTTATCTTTATCATCACTCAAAAATAAATTATTTAAAATATATTTAAATATTGTATTATTAATTTAATAGAAAAATATTTTTATTCTTATTTTAAATTAAAAAGTTTTATTCATATTCAAAATATATTTTTAAGCGGAGATAAGAATAAAATATATTTTTATATTAAATTAATTATAAAACATTTAAATATATTTTAAGTTAAATTCACATATAATTCCTGTATTATCCCTAAATTCATTCACGTTTTACTATGGCATTACAGTTTAGAAGAAGAAGAAAAAGCTTAGTAAAATTTTAGTGTACGAGACTGTTGCTAATTTCCAATCTTTATTTTTATTTAATGGGAAACACGTGGATTATTGAAAAAAAATAACATTAAAAAGCAAATCAAAATAAATAAGGCATTTTCGTTGACTATTATGCTCCACCACCTGACGATGCAATAACCCAAAAAAACACAGGCTTGGAAATTAGTCCATAGTTTTGAGATTCTCCCCTAAGCAAAATTAGTGGTCGGTTTGGTCATTTTAATTTTATATATTAAAAGTTATAAAGATCTACGATAAATGTCATGTATCATATTTATCGTTAATTTTATAGAATAAAAATTGTAAATGATCATTAAATTATATTAAAATGATTTTTTATATATATTAAACTTTCAAAACTTTTATAATAGGAATCAAATTTTAAATTTTATTACAAAATGAGCGCAATACCTTTGATTATAATTAAATAAGTAATGTGATATACTAAATTAATGAAAAACATTTTTTTGACTCTTTAATTTAACTAAAATTTCATTTTATTATTAACTTTAGTTAAAAAGTTTTTATTAAATTCGTTGAATTGAAAACAAAAGCAGATGTAAATAAAATAAATATTATTTTTATTATCATATTATAAATATTAAATTTTTATCATATAAATTATTTGATACATTATAAAATATTAAGAATTATTTTGATTATTTATTTAAGTTGGGGTGTCTTTGATGAACTAAAAAAATTCATAAAATTATAATGTTTTAAAATAATTAAAAAAAAATTATTATCATATTTTTTAAAAAAAGCCACATTTTCTATTTTTTAGAATTATTATTTTAAAATATTTAAAAAATCTATATCAAAATAAAATTTTAGTTTATAATTAAGGGATTAAATAAGATATTTTTTTATTAATTTAGCATGATATGTCACATCTTTAACAATATTTAACATTCATTATCCATTTTTAACAAAATCTAAAGTTTAATGTCTATTTTTTTAAAAGTTTTTAAAAATCTAATGACAAATAAATTTGTTTTAACATAATTTAATGATTATTTATGAATTGTATCCTATTAAAATATTAGTGATACATATCGATGTATGTATGTCATTAGTGGCATATAACGATGTGTGTCATGCATTGTAGACTCATCCTTATAAATTAAACAAATTGATTATATTATTAAATTGAACTTATTTTATTGTTAAAATTGACATAATATAACTGAAATAATTGGTTAAATTAACTAAATGACAGTGAAAATGATTTTTATTTTTTAAGATTTATTTATATATTTTAAAATTATCATTGTAAATTTAAATATTTATAAGAAAGTAATTAAATAATTTGATTGAGTTATTTTATATTTAAATATTTAATTTTATATTCATATTAAATTAATTAAAAGTTAAAGTAAGTCTCATTTTTGAAAATATTTTTTATCAAATTTATGTGAAAAATTAGATGAAATGCCATGTTCATATCATTAAAATTTTAACAATTTATTTTTTCATAAAAAAATAATGTAATTAAATTTCATAGGTTGAGACCAAAGTGATATGTAAATTTAGAACAACAATAGTGTACTTTGATTTAAAGCCACAAATTTCCACCACCCAAAATCAGCATTTGAGGCCAAGAGTTATGTTTGTTTAATTTATATGTGTAACTAAACTTGAATTGGAATTCCATAGGCTAAAGTTTATAAATCCATAGGAAATAGGTCAAAATCAATATTAAGTTATTAACCAACTTGTTAAATACTCACTAAACACATTAGTGGAGCATTGACTTCCCATTGTTCTAAGAAAGCCAAAATGGAGCTGTGAATGTAATCTGATTAGGATGCCAAAGTTGTAGGGATACTTCCTCAAAATATTAATTAAAAATTAAGAAATACGATGCTGATGCTTTTTCCATCAACTTTGCTTTCATCAAGTAGTTTAGAAGAAGTTGTCAACTCCTTTTAAGTGACAATAAGAACAAATGAGTGGTAACCTGGTAGAAGTTTTGTTTGGACTCGACAGCGTTACGTCTAACTAAATCAAATCCCACTGAGTTTCAATTGATTTATTCTTGTCTCAATAGCCAACTGTTTATGTTCTATATAATATTACGTAGAAAAAGACTGCTGGTTTTCATGGCGTTTTTTTAGTGACAATGAGTTTCGTTTTCCTTTGTCTTTAAAAAAAAAAACTTTGAAACAATGGTAGTTTCAATTCATTTTAATGGAATCCCCAGACTTGGATACAAAGACTTGTGGAGGTTAACAAATACTTTACACTCGGTATATAAGAACCTACACATTGTGCTTCATTCTTCACCATTAATGATAAAAGAGACATCTTTCTTAAAGAAAAACAAAAACATTATGAATACTTTTGTTGCAATGGTGGATCAATCAAAGCCATTTCTGGCGGTAATATTTCTGCAGTTTGGGTTGTCAGGGATGTCTTTAATTACAAAGTTCGCTTTGGACCAAGGCATGAATCAGCATGTTCTGGTCGTCTACAGGCATGCCATTGCCACTCTTGTCATTGCTCCCTTTGCCATTGTTTTGGATAGGTCTAGATTTCTTTCTTTTATTTATTTATTCTCTTAATATCTGTAGTTGTTTGTTAAGCTCACCCATTTGAGTGATTATTACTTTACAGGAAGATTAGGCCAAAATTGAGCCTGTCTATATTCATTAAGATACTGATTCTAGGCTTACTGGAGTAAGTAAAAATGTTTTTTATTTTCAATAATCTTATTACTTACTATGGTTAATTTATTAATCGGGAAATATTAATCATGTTGTGCACTGCAGGCCAACAATTGACCAAAACTTATACTACACTGGCATGAAGTATACCACAGCAACCTTCACATCCGCCATGTCCAATGTTCTTCCTGCATTTGCATTTTTGCTTGCCTTGATCTTCAAGTAATTAAATTATAGTATATGCCGGTTTCGAATGTTTTGAATTATGTATATATGTTTGTTATGTTGAAGTGAAGTGAGGCAATGGATTGATTCTATGGGGGAAATTTGTTGCAGGCTTGAGAAGGTTAATATAAGAAGATTACATAGCCAGGCAAAGATATTAGGCACGATTGTGACAGTTGGGGGTGCAATGTTGATGACATTGATTAATGGACCGATGTTGCAGTTGCCGTGGACCAAATCAAATAGCTTACTTGAGCATTCAACTGCATCGTCACTGGAGCAAGATCCGATTAAAGGTGCTCTCATGATCACTGTTGGCTGTTTTTGCTGGGCCGGTTTCATCATTTTACAGGTAAGTTGTCTCGTTGTCTTCTCTATTAACCGACCAACTGGTTGGGGTTGATTCTAATTTGACAAAAAGTGTAATGCTCTGTATTATAGGCGATTACTCTAAAATCATACCCTGCTGAGCTCTCCCTAACAGCGTTAATCTGCTTGGCGGGCACCATTGAAGGAAGCATCGTAGCAGTGGCAATGGAAGCAGGCAATGCTGCGGTCTGGTCTGTTCATTTGGATGTTAAACTCTTAGCTGCAGTTTACGCTGTAAGACAATTCTCAGTTCATCTAATATAACATCATAGAATGTATCCCCGACTATAATAACTACTGCGTTTGGTTGCAGGGAGTAGTCTGTTCCGGAGTAGGTTATTATGTTCAAGGAGTAATAATGAAAACCAGAGGACCTGTTTTTGTCACTGCATTTAACCCTCTAAGCATGGTTATTGTTGCAATTTTGAGCTCCTTTATCTTGTCTGAGGTGCTATACTTAGGAAGGTATCATATCAAAATCCCTCTTCTCCGCTATATTTATTCTAATATTGACATAGAAAATTTTCTAATTCAGGTTATGTTTATTATGGCTGTGGATGTAATGAATGTTATCTTAATTGTTGCAACCTTTTATAGGGTACTTGGAGCGGTTGTAATTGTTGCTGGCCTCTATCTAGTTTTGTGGGGTAAGAGCAAGGATAAACAATCATCAACGGATGCAGCAAATGATGTGAAAATGGTTGTCATGAATGACCATATCACAACTATGGTTTCAGATCAAGATTTTGTCGTCCTAGATTTAAACCACTGCAAGGCGACAACAACCATTGAAACTGTTTGAAAACCACAACAAATATCTTCTATTTAAGGGTCATAGTTGTGTTCCCCCCCCCCCCACCACCACCACCACATGGATTGAGCTAATGTGCACAAATAAGCCGCTTGACGATCATTCAGATTCTTCGTTTTGTATCCAATATTTGTGTTTAGCCTATATTCATGTCTAAAATATGCATGCCTGACATTTTTATCTCCAATACCCATATTTGAAACATACTCGAATATACAATACCCATATTCGGCATGAACACGATATAACATAGATGCAAAAGAATTAAGCTTACCTGTTGGACTCTAGGTACAGGACTAGTACCTGTATCATGAATAACATAAATGCACAGAATAATTAAAATTCTACATCTCACAACATATATGATAATCAAAATATCAAATCTCATTTAGAAACTTTTGGAAAACCAAGATCCCTATAGCATTTATCTGCATTTATTATTGAAATCCCAAAACAAGTCAATAGTTTAGTACAAAGATACAAGCTGCTACGTACAGATCTGAGCCAGCTCATAAGATTTGAAAGGCTGAGTCTTCATCTCAAAGATGAGACAACAGCATCAACCTTTCCATAGATACGCTGAATCCCACGGGTGGCAGCTTGATATAATGCTGCATAAAGTAAACAAGGAATTTGAGTGGACAAAACTTAGAGAGGAAAAAAGGACTTGGAGCACCACATTACTCTAACTCGGATGTGAATTCTAATGTGAGTAGATGTTTGATAAAATACAAATATGCTCAATATTTTAAAATCTTTCCACGAAATTGAAGAGCCCTTAGAGAACCATATCCGAATCCAGAGGTACAAAGATCAAGAGTAGAAGCAAGGTCAGTCAACTAAACAGCTACTTAATCCAAATAACATATTAAGTTTTGGAAAGAAATAAAAAATTGAAAAATATATATTAAGTTTTGGATTAGTATATATAGGTCTGTCTTTTAATCAATTTTAGAATTCTCTTGCTGTGAGTTTGAGAAGGAAGTTAAACGAGGCTGCTAAAGCAGGAAATATAGATGGCTTGTACGATGTAATCGGGAGGGATCCATACATTTTAGACCGAATCAGTGAAATTCCGTTCGTCGACACTCCGGTACACGTAGCTGTAACATCGGGGCATGTCTATTTCGCGATGGAGGTTATGAATTTGAAGTCATCATTTGCCAGGAAGCTGAACAAAGATGGCTATAGCCCGGTTCACTTGGCATTGCAAAACGAGAGAACCCTGCTTTGTCTCTTGGACAGGGATAAAGATCTTATTCGAGTCAAAGGTAGAGAAGGCTGCACGCCTTTACATTATGCGGTCCAACACGGAAACCTTAATCTTTTGGCCTAATTTTTAGTAGTTTGTTCCGAATCTATACATGACTTGACGATTCGGGACAAGACTGCTTTGCATGTTGCTGCTAATAACGACAAACTCGAAGCTCTTCGCGTCCTCGCGCAATTGCTTCGACGGACCTATTTGTACAGCTCCTCTACCGGGAAAAAGCTATTGAATTGGAAAGACAAGGATGGCAACACTGTACTGCACGTTGCTGCATACAATAATCAACCTAAGGTACTACAATCTTACGGATTACTCGTCTTTCTAAAACGATACGATATCTCTATTATATTTGATCGAATATCTCCTTAATATTTTATATCAATGGAGCATATGATCAAATTGTTATTAGATTGCAAAGTTAATGTGAACGAGATCAATTCAAGTGGTAAAACACAGTTGGATGTCATACAAGAACTTCAATTCCCAGACGGGGCTTCAAAGAGAGATGTTACGCGGATTCTACTCAATGCCGAAGCTTTGAATGCTTCCTCGACTCCAAGACCTCAACACTTACACGAACGATTACGGTCGATTATTACATTCACCGAAAGAGCTTTCGGCAAAGAGCTTTTGGGTAACAGTAATAATAGCTTTTTTCACAAAATCCCTGAAACTGTGGCTGTTTCTGAATCATTGCTTTCTTTATTTGGTAACAAGATTGGTTTTGCTTTTCATTTTTGAATCAGTTCTTTCCTCAAAATGAAGCACCAACATTTTACTCTTTACAATCCAAGTTTGATTCCTTCACATGGCTCTGCAACATCTATTTTACTATTTTAAAAACTGATAAAATTGAACAATAGTGTTGTTCTATGACTCAAATTTGTATTCTTTTTCATTAAAAGTATATTGTAAATTATCGTTACACCCAACTCTTATTAATACTTATTAAAATTTTAATTTATCTTAACACTGATCTTTATAATAATATTAGGTATTTCAATTTTTTGAATTATATCTTTAAAACATTACTACTCAAATTGTTTTTTTTCCAATAATAAAGCTCAACCAAGCTACAGTTGGTTAAAATCTCGAATATTTTGCAATTGAAGTCATCAATACGTTGAAGCTTTTGAAAAGAAATGGTAATTTATTCCATTCTTGTCTTAAAGTTTGGGTTTTTAATGAGTTGAAGCGTTACCAAAACTGATGTCTATTTAGTTCTTTTCTTAAGGGCTGAGTTAGGTACTTTTTATGAAGTAGCCCGTAGGACCAAACCAATCAGAATATTAAAAAGAGACAAGTTTCCAAGTGAACGTCATCCTACTTAGTTAATTTGCTGTCATCACTTTGAGGCTTTGTTTACTTAAAGTGCAGCAATTAGTACAAATTCTTTACCAAATGGAGCTTTGGATTTCAAATAACGACCTTTACGTTGCATTTTAGATGGCTATGAAGTTGATGTTCTTTTACTTATCTTCACCATTTCCATTGTACTTGTTCAATTGCTTCCTTACTAAAAATGGACATGTATACTCCAAGGTTGAGGGAAGCAGCCGAAGCAGGAAACACTGATGCCTTGCACGCTCTAATAAAAGAGGATCCATACATCTTGGAAAACATCGACAAGATTCCTTTCGTCCACACTCCACTTCATATAGCAGCAGACAAAGGGGACATTCGTTTTGCGATGGAGATGATGATCTTGAAGCCTTCGTTTGCCAGGAAGCTGAACGGAGACGGGCTTAGTCCCATGCACCTGGCGCTGAGAAGTGCGCAGTCTATGCTAGTGCTTCGACTGTTGAAGATCGATAAAGATCTGGTTCGCGTCAAAGGATGGGAAGGGATGACTCCTTTCCATGATGTAGTTACATCGGGGAACCGCCGTAACTCTGGGCTTTTGGTCAACTTTCTTGAAGCGTGCCCCGAATGCATCCAAGATGTGACGGTTCGAGACGAGACCGCGTTTCATCTTGCTTTGAAAGAAGACCGGTTCGAAGCTTTTAGCATCCTAATTGGATGGCTTCAAAGGACCCGTCGTACTCAAGGTAGTGTCTTGTCCTTTGAGAAAAAGTTGGTGAATTGGAAAGACGACGAAGGCAACACTCTGCTGCACATTGCGGCTAAGAACAAACAAAAATGTGTATGTACAATTCTATTCGTTCATTTACGTTGCGTTCCGAAAATCCCTTTTGATAAACGATTAATGGCTCTTCTGTTTTCCATTAATGATGCATTGCAGGCACTAGAACTGTTGTTGGATTCCCAACTTTGGTTGAACGTAAAGGCTAAGGATTCGGATGGTTTGACGGCTCTTGAAATCCTACATGGTACTGGCAAACCAGACCATAACGAGCAAAGCAACAACACGAGTGATGAAGCCGACAAGATTAAGCAGTTGAAAAGTAAAGTTACTTTGGAAAGAATAAGAGTGTTGGCAGATCGTACTAGGCACAGCATGTCGGTGGACATGATCAACACGATGCTGGTGATTATGGCTCTGGTTATAACTGCAATCTACCAATCATCGTTGAGTCCGCCGGGTAGTATTTGGCAAGACAATGGTGATGACAACAAAACCGCCCCTGCCCCGGCTCCAGCCCCCTCGAACATCCCAAGCACTCATCACTTGTCCAATAAAAACTTTGTTAATACATCAATGTGGATCTTTGGTAATAAAACGGAAAAGGCCGGTACAACAATCATGAATTCGCAGATGTATGGGTTGTTTTGGTTCTTGAACCTCGCAACTTTCGGGTTCACGGATCTTGTAACCGTGTTCCTGCTCTCGAGTTTTCATATTTTCCTGCTCCTAGCCATCCCGCTTTACATGATGGTCATCTGCTACTTCTGCTCCATGATAATCTTAGCACCAACCTATACTTGGGCATACGTCAGCCTTTCCTTCTTCGTTCTTTTCGGATTATTCCCCTTCTTGCTGTTCTTCGGGTTGCTTATCTTCAGCAAATCGATTCGGCAAATCATAGCCGAGATCAAGGAGCGAACACGGATGAGGAAAGCTCTTCAGATGAGCTCTCTAGGACCATGGACGTTGATGTTTTATTCGCAATACGTACTTGATGGCATTTTTGGTATCTGGTTGCCTTCAGCTTAGGTTTTGTGTTGTTATTTTATGGTGTGAATTGATCATGTACGCTTCTTACTGCTTTGTTTGATTTTGTATATTAGGCATATGCAATCGTCTACTCCAAAGTTCATTAATAAACTTTTAATTTATGTATTAGAGTATAATGGATTACATCTTAACCTATTTTATCTTGAGAAATTATTTTATGGGCCCTTTTTATCATATCATCAATGATCCCATCCAACTAAAAATATACACATTAATCTTTTTTCTATGTTATTCACACACATGAATTTTATTTCCAAATAAGTTTCGCCATTAATGTAATCAAAATTAAACCTAAATTTGAACATTATTTTTGGGTTTTTATTAATACATATAAAAAAATCCTCACTTCATATAAATTTATTACTTTGATGAATTTAATATTTATATTAAATTTAGAGTTTTTTTAAATATTGTAAATTAAAAGATATTATTTAATTTGAATATTAATAGGATAATTATTCTTTGAATATGTCAGTTTAAAAAGGTATTTGTTACATTTTTTAACTTTGAATATTAAATATAATTATATAATTTTGTATATTTCAAATTAAAATAATATTTGTTTAATTTGAATAATAAAAGGAGGATATATCTGTTTAATATTTAAATTTAAAAGATATTATTATATGTTTAAATTTAGATATTAAAAGAGATTTAGTTGGAGTAAAACTCTCTTGAATATCCCATATAATTACTGAACAAACATGTTAGATTTTTCATATCTCAAAATTTAAGAAGTTTTATTCTTTTGAAAAATATTTTCTCTCCATTTTAGAAAATATTTTTTCTCCTTTAGTTTTTCCGGTGATAGTCGGAGGCAATGATAGTTCGTGATCTCTACTATTGTGCTATTGTAGTCAATTATCAAGTTGTTGTACAATGCAAGACAGACGACCAAAAGATCTCAAGCACTAAGGAGTGACTGAAAATCTATCTTAAAGAAACTGTGTAGTGACATGCCTCAACTGATTCCGATCTCAAGATCAAATATAAAAGAGTATTTTTATTTCCTTTTTAATTCTCTTTTATTTTAAAGAATTTAATTTCTTTGTTTTACTTTTTCTCAGATTCCAATTTAATTTCGGATTGTTACTTTCGATTAACATTCTTAAGATAAATTTGTCATTTTCTACCTTTCTTGATCCAAGATACTTCGGAATTATGGGGAAAATGAGATAGTAAATATTTTTTTTTCAGATTTATCATGTCATCTTAACAGGTTTATTAAGAATCTCAAGTGGACAAATCTGTATAACAGAAATTATCATGAAAGTAACTACAATTATTGATTTTGTTTACATTAACTTTATTTATATTTCTGCACCATAGCATGCATATTTACTAAAAAGATAAATTAATAATAAACGTAAGGTTATGTAACAAAAAAGATATTGGCCTATACCATTACTCATTCTCACAACACCTTATTCAAAACAAAGAAGATGGAGGCTAGAATGAAGGAACTTGAAGATAACTTTGCTAGGCTACAACAGGATTTGGAAAATAAGCTGAGACATAATCTTAAGACTACCTTGGATTCCATCGCCCAAAACTAGATTTCTTTGGTTGACCAACTTATGGTAAGACTAACGGGAGTCAAATTCTCTAATGCCTCAGGCAGGAGCTATTGAGGAAATTATGCACCACCTCCCAAATTGATAATCACACCCGGATATCAGACAAATTTTTCTACCACTAAGGGGCAAGCCGGGGTAACCAATCCCCACGGTAATCCTGAAGACTAGTTCTAGATCTTGATGGAGAGGACAAGTCCAGAAGGATGGAAACTAAAATAAAACAACTGGAAGATCATATGAAGGTCGTAAAAGGAGAGGAACATTTTTACAAGATCGAGGCCTTGGAGGTGAGTTTGGTCTAAGACCTTATACTTGCCCCTAAGTTCAAAATCCCACAATTTGAAAAGTTTGATGAGAATAGTTGTCCCACTACTCATATCCCCTAAGTTCATATGCAATTTGGTTTGGGCCATTGTTTGGGCTCCGGGTTTTGTAATTGGGCCTGCAAAAGATATAAATAATCATATTAATAATAATATGAATAATAATAATAATAAATAATCAATTAAAACTGGATAAAAATGGCTGTCTACAGTAATACTCATCAATGATTCTAGATTCGTTATTCTTCCTCTATACATACATGTCTACATGGATAGGGACAGAGTTATGACTAAATAATATCAGGGGCTAAATAAAAAAAATGCAATGACTTATTTGGTATTTAAATTCAAAATTTAGAAAATAATGTTTAATTTGTCTAATATTCAAACTTACAATGACTTAAATTGTTATTAGACCAAAAAACTTGAGAATGTTGGATGATTATTTTTCTTTAATTCGACCTTTACTTAATTAAATATTTAATAACTTTTTATACTTTTAATTTGAATATTTATTTTTATATAAATCAAAATAATATTAGACCAAAATTTATCGAATATATAAAAATTTTACAGGATTCACACCCGTTTGAGCCCGACATCTAATGATGTTTTGCTTGACAATACGAGCATTTGTGTAAACCATCACATTCCATTTACCGAGTCTTGGATTTGTATATTATGTTAGTTTGTAGCATTCTTTGTATAAAAGATCATTACTATACAAGAAGCAAATGTTGTTTTTTTAAGTAGAACAGGAAGATGGTTTATTTAATTAAAGACATTGAATAAATGTTATTTTAAAGAAGAAAAAAAGTACATTATTATTCGACACAGAAGAGAACAACAACCGATAATGTGGGCGGCGATTTCTTTTAAAAACAACAGGGGAATGTTATCTCTAGGCATCTTTGGAATATTCCTTTCTTAGGAGGAAGCTTAGGAGGTCCAGACTTATCTGGGTACCCTGGAGGCATTGACAGTCTCTCCTGAGTATGTGGATTGATGACTATCACATCATTATGGACTATGCTCGTCTTCTGGTCATGACCTTTGGGCGCTGTTTGTTTATCATGATTGCTGTTAACCGGCGGATCAGATGATGTGAGTGTGATCTCAGGGTTCTTCGGACGATTCAAATGATCATCTTCAACTACTGACCTCTCTTGGATTGAACTTTGATCTTCTTGATGAAACCCTGATGGAGGAGAATCCTGCCCCGATGGACTGCTTCGATGTTGCTGCTGGTGGGAGTTTTTATGACTGCTTTGATCGTCAGGATTGTCGTTTTCTTGAAGAACCACCGGAGGAGATGCTTGTTTCTGTTGTTGGTGGTGGTGGCTGGAGTTTTTATGACTGCTTTGATTGTCGCCACGATTATCTTTCTCGGGAAGAACCGTCACCGGAGATATTTGCTGCTGGTGGTAGTGATTGCGGTGGCAGCTATTGCCACCTTGCGGAGGATCCTCGCCGGCGCTTCCACCAAGGGGTTTAGCCGAAGGTGGACTATAAGCATTATTACGTGAAGGGGACCTTTGAGTAGAATCGTTCATCTCTTTCACCCGGAACTGGAAGGTCTTGTCTGTACTGTTTCTCATTAGTTCCATAATACATATTTGGTTTTAATATCAAACACAATAAAATTTAATAACTAAAGCTCAATTGAGGTTCGTTTCGTCTAACTTTGTTAAAACTTAAAAATTACTTTACTTTATTCCAATTCAATTAATATTAATATCTTTAATAACGAATTATGTGGTGTGGCTTAATTAATAATTAACTTAATTTTAGAATTAACCTTATACACAATTATTTATATAATACATGTCAATGATTTTTCTATATACTTTTTAAAAACTTTTTTACTGTATCAAAGATAGCATGACACGACATATTCTTTCATATACACGCACATATATGTTATATATTAAAATGTTGAAATTAACATAAGATTCTCAGCTTAGAAAGAACGCAGCATACTATAATGCAAATTCAGCATATAGTTTCCTTTAAGCCACTTGTAATTTTATTAAAATTCGATAGATATAGTTGGATATATATATATATATATAAGGTAAAATTTTGTTTTAAAAAGTGAACTTATAAAATTTTAAGAGAGAAAAATTAAATTTTCAACTGAGACTACAAAAAATTTCTAAAATATATACGACTTTAAAATTTTTGAGGAGGTAATCGTCCTTGCTACGCCCTCTCGATCTATCCTTATATATATAAGGTATGCAATATAATAGTAGCTGATTCTTTATCCAAATTAATGAGTATTTAATTAAATTAAAAGTAGAAACTTTGCTTTGATCATGGTGTTCCAATATTCCTCCCTTTCATATTAGTTTGCAGCTGACAGTTTATTCTAATACGCAATGATATTGTTACATAAAGTTTAAGTTTTGTGGAATACAATGTAGTTCATTAATATTTACAAGCATTGCTTTATGGATTTCCAAGATTCCCGCCTAATTTGTTGTTTACGTCACTTGTTTCTACATCAGCCACCTTACGCTCAAAATACCATCTTCCTTTATACAATGTTTTTGGGTAGAGTACACAAATGGTCCTCCCACTATAAAACGATGTTTTGTTTTGTTGAGTTCTCGATTATTAAAAATTAAAACATAATCTCTTAATTACAGGGTATTGCTTTGATGAGTCCTCCGACTATTAAAAGTTACAAAATGATTACTCGACTATTCATATGTTTCAAACTTGTCATTTTCTATTTATGGTAGTTTGAGTTGGATGTTAACCTACTGATTGTGATATGATAAAACCTGACCCCAAAATCTTAAATGACTATCATACCTCAGTCAACAGATTCATGACCAGCTTAGATTATCATCATTTTTTTTTATGAAAAAGGACGAGTTTGGAACATATGAATAATTATGTGACTATTTTGTAACTTTAAATAGTTGAGAGAATCAACAAAACAATTTCCTATAGTCGGATGATCATTTCATAACTTTTAATAGTTGAGAGGCTCAATAAAGTAATGTCTTATAGTCAGAGACTATCTATGTACTTTATCCTATTTTTTTAACATAGTTGCATGAATTAAACTTTCCATTTTAATTACACAAACTAAACAACTTCAGTGGTTAAAGTGATGATTATTATTTTTAGAGATCACGGATGCTTGAACTAGCGACTACACTAAAGGATATTAGACGTTCATTGTCAAATGATTAAGAATCTGTAGAACAAATATTATCACTTGTAATCACCATATATTAATACAAAAAACTTTCCATCTTAACTTTATATTTTTAACAGAATTTTACGTATCGGTTATTAAAATTAATTTTATAAAATAAATTTCAAATTTTATTTTCATAGTCTGCTCATAAAAAATACTAAAAATAGTTTAGATACTAAATATATAGTTTACTCTAAAAGGGGTAAATTCTGCATTTAGTACCTAAACTATAAGTTTTAGTCTGTTTTAGTACTTAAACTTTTAATTTTTTTAAAATCATACCTAAAGTTTAGTTTATGTTTTATTTTAGTACTCTATCGTTAAAAACTTTACTTTTTGTTTCAGTTTAAGTACTAAAACAGACCAAAATTTATAGTTTAGGTACTAAACGCATTAAGTTTTTAACGACGGGTACTAAAATGAAATGAAAACTAAACGTTAGATATGATTTTAAAAAAAATAAAAGTTTACGTATTAAAATAAATCAAAATTGATAGTTTAGATACTACATGTGTAGTTATCCTATAAGAATTTAAGTAAATTATTAATGAAAGTTTTTTTGTCTGTTATTTTTTTTCTCTATTCATTGAATAAAAACAAAAGAATTAAAAGACTTTTTAAATATAAACAATTTACCCTACACAAAGCATAAGGAATTACGAATACTAGAACTGATAAATAATAAAACAAACATTTAAAGATAATAACGATGATTGAATAATGATGTTTTGTGTTTTAGAAGATGCAGCACTTGGGACAGCAACCTTTGTCAGTCTCAGGCGGATCAGGAGAAGGAGTCGGCTGAAGCTCCGGCGGTTCGTCCGATTGTTTAAGATAGTCTGCAGGAATAGCTTGAAGGTGCTGCGGCGGCGGTTGGTTCTGCTTCTTCGGTTCTATTGAAGGAATATTCTCAATCGGAAGGTACTGTTTAGGCAGATATTCGTGTCTCGAAGGGGTTACTCCAATATTGAAGGGCTGTCTATCATTTTCTGGTTGCTCCATCCTCGCTGGAGGCGGGGGTGGCTGGTTTTGGTTCTGGTTCTTTAGGTCTTTTGAAGGAGGGTTCTCCATTGGACGGTGTTGTTTAACTTTATGATCGTGTTTTGAAGGAGGTTGTCTATCTTTTTCTTCTTGCTCCACCTTCCGAGGTGTAGGAAGCGGCTGGTTCTTGTTCTGTCGGTCTTTTGAAGGAGGGTCCTCCATCGAACGGTGCTGTTTATGTTGATAATCATGTTTTGACGGAATTACTCCATTGATGAGTTGTTTATTTTTTTCTGGTTGCTCCACGTTCCGAGATGGAGGCGGCGGTTGGTTCTGGTTCTGGTACTTTCGATCTTTTGAAGAAGGGTCCTCCATCGGACGTTGCTGTTTACGTTGATGATCATGTTTTGAAAGAATTACTCCGTTGATGTCTTGTTTACCTTTTTCTGGTTGCTCCACTTTCCGAGCTGAAGGCGGCGACGCCTCTGCTTGTTTCTTGGTTGGAGAAGTTGGTGATTTGTATGGTTTAAGAGAGGATTTGGAATATGAGATTTGGAAGGCTTTGTTTTGGAAGGAATTTTATCTTCTTTTGATTATGCCTCATCCATCTTAAATAAACTGCTCATCTTTCTATTTGCACTTGTTTCCTCCGCTTTCCACTATATATATATATATATATATATATATAGTTATTAAATTTTACAAGTGGGAATACAAATGTTATGATGAATGTACAATAAAAAGATTCTTAAAAAAGTTAAAATTGTTCTCTCTCAACCCACTCTTGACAGCCTTTTTAATCTGTATTTCTGTATTCTATTCCACTGGCATTGTCACACTTTAGAGCTGTACATGTCCCCGGCGGATACCCAAATCAGACCAACATGACTCTAACACAGTCGAGTAAACTCAACTCGTTCGAAATTCGTTTGATTTAGATAAAATTTTCATTTTATGATCAAATTCACCTTCAGATGATTCACCAACATATCTAATTACTCAAGGACGAAGCTATGTTCTCTCTAGGGGATACTGTCCCCTAATTATTTATTATATATATATACATTACATAATTATCTATACTCTAACTTTGGTTTAGTCTGATTTTATTTTTCTCAATTTCTATTGTTAATTATATTTTGTCCTCTTGAATTAAAGCTCTGATTCTATCCCTATAATTATTTCACTGTGTTAGATAAAAAATTAGCTCGACTGAGTTCGGGTCAAGAAAAGCTAATGTTTGTATATCAGTAACTTGATTCATCATTTTATCAGTTCGGTAGCTCGACAGAGTTCGAGTCACAGGACCATCTGTGCTCGAATTTCCAGCAGCAGCCACTGCAGGTGAACTTATTGCAAATATCATCTTTCTTTAACTGAACTGATAATAGGCTTCTTACATAAATGTAATATATTGGTGAGATGACTGTAATATCATTAATTACAATTTTAATGTTATTAACATAAATGATTCTACTACTTAATGCATGTGTTTATTCATCCAGATGATAATGGGATGATCATAATATATCTGCAATATTAATGCATATGTCATTCACCTATTAGATACCAATGGTCAGTAATATGAAACTATACCAAACCTGGGGCTCCAACCATTCATATGCTTTAGAATTTGTTGGTAGAAACATCCATTATGGTTCCTACCCAATTTTCAATCTGTGTCACTAATCATAGGTTCTAACACACTAGTCAGACAGGACAAACCATCGGTTTCTAGTTCAACGGATCTGTTTCTTTTAAGTCAGTGGCCACCTAAAGTCTACAGAGCATGTGCCTGTTCATGTTCAGGTTTGTGACTGAACTCGTAATCCAAATGAACAAAAGCTCGCTCGATGTCAGGCAGTAACTCCAGTTTCTCTTGCAAGGATTCTCCAATGTCATGAGCTTCTTGCAATGCCATGTTCTCCGGGAGTACGATATCGACTTCGACGAAATGGTGAGACCCGAAGGAGTAAGCTCGGACAGTGTCGATGTTTTTTATGGCCTTATGGTGGTTCCAACACAGATAGGTTAGTTTCTGAAGGTATTCTGGACCTGCTGATCTTCCCACCAGTGAGTTCACATTCTCTAATGCCGTCATGGACCATGTCCGGATCGTGTACAAAGCCAACTGCAACATCCAGCCTTACAATTATGAGCATACACTGATGTTTTTAAGTTGAATATGATCTGAAGTAAGACAAGGTTTTTACTTACAATGATAGCCCCAACAGGGTCCATCCGGTCATCGATGTATTTAGCGAGTAGCATGGCAACAAGGCCGACGATGTTCTTCATAACATTGAAGAAGTGATCCCGAGCATAAGCTTTAACGATTTCGTAGGTAAATGCACGGTAGTAAAACACGAGAAGCTTTACCAAGGTCACTCCGAGCATTATGCCAACAACCAACCTCTCTTGCTCGATTGTCAGGTTGAATTCATCCTCCTGGGCAAAACAAACAAAGATTTTTCCGTCATTCCAATTGGAGAAGAAAACTTTAATGCATAATTGAAGTTGACACACATCTGATACCATTTTCCGAACGGACTCCAAGATTATCTGCAGTCCAAGAGTTGCCACGACAGAGGCAAAAACAAGGATACCCTAATCACAGAATAGTCTCTTAGTTCCAATACTCACATCGGATACCCTAATCAGGAATCAAGTATGACAAGAACAGAAAGAATACTGACCACAGGCTGCATTCGTCTCTTTCCGATCGGATACTGATACGAGTTCGATGTTGACATTAAGAATGCGGTGAACCAGAGGATGAAGCCGGACAAGAGATCGAGAAGGGAGTCTAATGTGGACGCAACTATAGCTAAGGAGCCACTTCTGATGGAAGCATAAACTTGAGCGGCAAAAAGAACCATGTCTGTAATACTCTCGAGCATTTTTAGCTGCTGCGATAGTGTTCAGCCACGTTGGCCTGAAACCATCGAACAAAACCATTAAGATGAATTCTTGCAAGAAAACCTGCAACTTTCTTGGCAACTTCCCCGGAAAAACTTTAAATTCAAGCAAACTTCTAACACATAAAACAACATAAATTGAACAAAAATCACTTAACATCAACCTCCAAATAAAGCAAATCAATTGTCTGATCAATGAAATTTGCAAACTTTTTACCATAATTTCCTCGCAAAACCTTAAAACTGTAAGGCACACCCCACGGTGTAAATAACACAAGGAAGAAGAATTCACATACCAAGATTTAATCACTCTTTATCCTCAAAATAACGAGCTAGAACTCAAATTTAGGGACCAAGAAAAGGATGTTCCCCTCTTAAATCTGTTAGTTCTGATGCTCAAAAACTATGAAGAATAACTCAAACTCATTGTAGCCATAAACAGAGAATCAACAAAAAAACAAGTGATCTTCCATTAGAATTGACAAATAAATAAATAAAAATCCAAATTGAATAAATTGTAACCAAACACGATAAAGATTCGAATATTGCGAATTAAAACTCAATAAATGAAGTCCAACCATGGCACCAAATCAAGTTCATAGTCATTAAACTATTTTAAAATAACTTTTTTAGATACTAAAATTTTAATATTTTAAATTATAATTTTAAAAATAAAAAAAAAATTCAAATAATGAAAAATTATAATTTGATTTTATACTTATAAAATTACCTTTTAAAAAATATAATTTTAAAAAACCTTTTACAAATCATAAAATTTTAATAAAATCTTTGTATTTTTTATTACTTACATTTTCATATTTCCTTCAACTTATAATCAAGTTTAACTATAGGAAACACTCCAACTTAGTGTGTGGCACGTAAGAGGATATAATCTCAAAAGGTACTCTAATATAAAAAACAAAGTTCAAAATTAGTAGGATATTAATTAGTTATTTATATTTGATATTCCTTTTAAATGAAAAAGAAAGGCCAAGTAATTACATCAGCCTCTAAATAATAAATAAAACGGGCCATAAACGGCGAAGATGTTAATACATGAATTAAAAGTTAATTAATGAACATTAAAGTAGAATTGCAGATGCCTAATACAAGAAAAAGAGAGAGCAGTAGGAAGCGTACATGATCAATTCATACCATAAGAGCAGAACACCTAAGTTGAAGGCATCCAGATACCAAAAATGCCATCAAGTATGTATTGCGAACAAAACATCAACGTCCAGGGTCCTCTAAAGTTCATGCCAAGAGCTTCCCGCATCCGTGTTCGATACCTGATCTCGGCTATGGTCTGCCGAATTGATTTGCTGAAGATAAGCAACGCCAATAACAGCAAGAACGGGAATAATCCCGAAAGGGGTAAAAGTATTTGAATAATGCAATGGAAAACAAATTCTTCACATAGTGCAGTCGAACAATTATTTGCTTAAGTATGGTAATTGCTACAGTGACCATCATAGGTCTCCAGGAGCACATGGCGACCTCCATAGGTCTCCAGGAGCACACGGTGACCTATGGAGCTACAACAGCGAGGGAAGACAGAAGAGTTGCTGCAACAGAAAAGGCTTTGTCACAAGGAGTACTTGGAGACTAATGGAGCACTTGACTACCTATGGATCACTTGGCGACCAATGAGATCAATATAGCAAACACCTCAGTTCAAGAAATAATTTGGATAGAGCTGGAATTTTTTTTTTCCAACGCCCTACTTATGCGAGGAAGCCCCGGAAAGGAGTAAGAAGAAAAGGTTTAGTATACCCAAGTGAGGGTTGGCGCTAATATCGTCATGGAACAGAAGTAGGAGATGACCAACATATAAAGAGGCACGGCAAGGAGCAGGAAAAGGTGAAAACTGGAGAGGAAGAACACGGTTGCAAGATCCGTGAACCCGAAGGTTGCAAGGTTCAAGAACCAAAACAATCCATTCATCATAAATGTTCGGATTCATGATTGTTTTACCCGCTTTTCCCGATTTTTCACCGAAGATGGATATAGATGTATTGAAAATGTTTTTATTGGACAAGTGATGAGTGATGTTTGATGGGGCCGGGGCCGGGGCGGTGTCGTTGTCTTGCCAAACACTACCCGGTGGCCTTAACGACGATTGGTAGATTGCTGTTATAACGAGAGCCATAATCACCAGCATCGTGTTGATCATGTCCACCGACATATTGTGCCTAGTACGATCTCCCAGCACTCTTATTCTTTCGAACGTAACTCTAACTTTCAACCGCTTAATCTTGGTGTCGACTTCGTCACTCGTGCTGGTGCTTACGCCTCGTCTGTTAGCATCTTTTATGATTTCTAGAGCCGTCAAACCTTTCGAATCCTTGGCTTTTACGTGTAACCAAAGTTGGGAATCTAACAACAAGTCTGAGTGCCTGCATGCATCATTAATGGAAAACAGAAGAGCCATTAATCGTTTATCAAAAGGGATTTTTGGAATGCCACGTAAATGAAGGAACGAATAGAATTGCTCATGCCTCGTGTTGTTTCTTCTTAGCCGCAATGTGCAACAGGCTGTTGTCTTGGTCGTCTTTCCAATTCGCCATTTTTTTCTCAAAGGAAAAGACACTACCGTGAGTACTACGAGTCCTTTGAAGCCATCCGATTAGGAGGTTAAAAGCTTCGTTCTGGTCTTCTTTCAAAGCAAGATGTAACGCAGTCTCGTCTCGAACCGTCACATCTTCGATGCACTCGGGGCAAGCTTCAAGAAAGTTAATCAAAAGCCTAGAGTTCCCGGTTGTAACTACATAATGGAAAGGAGTCATCCCTTCCCATCCTTTGACGCGAACCAGATCTTTATCTGTCTTCAACAGTCGAAGCACTAGCTTAGTCTGCGCACTTCTCAGCGCCAAGAGCATAGGACTAAACCCATTTGGGTTCAGCTTCTTGGCAAACGAAGGCTTCAAGTTTATCATCTCCATTGCGAAACTAACGTGCCCTTTGTCTGCCGCAACATGAAGTGGAGTCTCGACATGCGTTCCAAGGTGTACGGATCATCTCCAATCAGAACGTGCAAGGCATCAATGTTTCCTGTTTCAGCTGCTCCCCTCAACCTTGGATCCATCTCCATGATTTTTCTTCTTTTCTTTTTGTAAGGAAGCGGTTGAAGAAGTAAAATGGAAACGATGAAAGTAAGTACAAGAACTAATATGTCCTCATTGCTTCACTTTAAGTAAATAATACTTCAAAGTGATGGGTAAGATGAACACAAACTAATAATTTTGGTCTCACTTCTAGACCCTAATATTACTGCAAAATTTAAAACAATGTAACTAGAAAATATAAATTCAAAAAAAAAAAAGCTTACATGTATGAGAAATATGGAGACTGCAAAAAAAGATGAGTAATGTGAAAGAGAAGTCACGTGCAGTGAGCGACGCAACGGCATAAACTGATGGACGGACGGCGATGGTTTGAGAAACACTGATGAGTTTAGTTCAAAATGCAGTTTAGGGTGAGTTTGATTCACATAATGTAAGATTTCCAGTGGGAATAAAAGATTATCAGTGGGAATAAAAGATTAACAGGAATATAATTATTGGGAATGTTGTATTTTGTGTTTGGCTGAAGAAGAAAAAATTGAAAAATCTCACGTATTCCTCACTTATAAAGGAAATGAAGAATTCAAGAAAAATATTTGGTATCTTGATAATTGTGCTAGCAACCATATGTGTGGTCAAAGGGAATTGTTTGTGAAATTAGATGAAACAGTTCATGGACGAGTAACGTTCGGAGATGACTCGCACGCAGAAATAAAAGGAAAAGGCAAAGTCATGATTACTCAGAAAAATGGAGAAAAGAAATATATTTCAGATGTTTATTATGTACCTTCTTTGAAAAGCAATATCATCAGTCTTGGTCAACTCCTGGAAAAAGGATATGAAGTGCAGATGAAAAACCGCTCGCTTGCCATCAAAAATAAAGAAGGAGAATTGATAGCCCAAGCTGATATGACTCGAAATCGTCTCTTTACAATTGATATCGAGTCAGGAGAAGTAATGTGCATAAAGACTGCGATCAAAGATGATTCATGGCTATGGCATCTAAGATATGGACATCTTGGATTTTCTGGATTGAAGATGTTGTCAAAAACAAGCATGGTGAAAGGACTACCAGAGATCAACCCTCCAAATCAATTATGTGAGGCTTGCATCAAAGGGAAGCAACATAGACAAAGCTTTGAAGTTGGTAGATCCTGGCGTGCCCGAAGACCACTGGAGATAGTACACACAGATATAGCCGGTCCTTTTGACATACCATCGCTTGGCGGTAACAGGTACTACCTAACTTTCATTGATGATTTTAGTAGAAAATGTTGGATTTATATCTTGAAAGAAAAGTCAGAAGCGCTGGAAAAATTGAGAGAATTCAAAGCAATGTCGGAAAAACAAAGCGGTCAATATTTGAAGATACTCAGATCAGATAGAGGAGGCGAATATACATCAAAGTTATTTGAAGAATTCTGCAAAGAGCATGGTATCATCCATCAGCTGACAGCAAGATACACGCCACAACAAAATGGAGTTGCAGAAAGGAAGAACCGCACAATCCTGGATATGGCGAGAAGCATGAAAAGGTAAGCAACTACCGAGAAATTTCTGGGCTGAAGCAGTTCGATGTGCAGTTTACCTATTGAACCGATGTCCAACAAAAAGCGTGAAGTATATGACGCCAAACGAAGCATGGAGTGGACAAAAACCAGGAGTTGGACACCTCAAGATTTTTGGATGCATCGCATATGCCCACGTTCCAGAACAGACTAGAAAGAAGCTTGATGACAGAGGAGAAAAATGTATTTTCATTGGCTATGATGAAAGAAGCAAAGCTTACAGATTATATAATCCTCTTACAAAGAAGATAATAATTTCAAGAGATGTCGAGTTCGATGAAGCAGACTATTGGAGATGGAGCGAAGAGGAAAAGAAAGTTGAAGGACTATTTTTTGAAGATAAAGATGGTGATCTTATCAATCAAGATGAACAAGATGATGATCAAGATCCTCGACAAAATCTACCATCGTCGTCAAGCAGCAGCAGCGATGCCAGCAACATAATAGAAGATCGTGAAGCACCTCCCACAGAACTTCGAAGATCCACAAGAGAGAGAAGAATGCCAGAAAGGTACAACGATTATGAACTAAATAATGTTTCACTTTTCTGCTTGCTTGTGAACAGTGATCCAATAACATACGAAGAAGCGGTTGAAGATGACAAATGGAGGAATGCAATGGATGAAGAAATTGCATCAATAGAAAGAAATGATACTTGGGAGCTAACAAGACAACCAGAAGGCCATAACCCAATTGGAGTAAAATGGGTTTACAAGACAAAAACCAATAAAGAAGGAAAGGTCGAGAAGCACAAAGCGAGACTAGTTGTCAAAGACTATAAGCAAAGACAAGGAATTGACTATGATGAAGTATTTGCTCCAGTAGCAAGGATCGAGACCATCAGACTTCTCACAGCAGTCGCAGCACAAAAAGGATGGAAAATTTACCAGATGGATGTGAAGTCAGCATTTCTAAATGGCTACCTAGAAGAAGAAGTTTATATTGAGCAACCACCTGGATACATTAAAAAGGGACATGAAGACAAAGTTTACCGATTGAAGAAAGCTCTATATGGTTTGAAGCAAGCCCCGAGAGCATGGAACACGAGGATTGATGAATATTTCCAGAGAAATGGGTTCATGAAGAGTCCATACGAGCATGCCTTATACACAAAGAAAAATGAAGACGGTGATATCATGATCGTGTGCTTATATGTGGACGACATGATTTTCACAGGAAATAATCCAGGTATGTTCAATGATTTTAAGAAAACTATGACTAAAGAATTTGAAATGACAGATATTGGAGAAATGTCATATTTTCTTGGAGTTGAAGTGAAGCAAATGCAAGAAGGAATATTTATATCACAAAAGAAGTATGCAGAAGAAATTTTAAGAAAATTCAGAATGGAAGATTGCAAGCCGGTAGCCACTCCAGCAGAACCAGGAGTCAAATTAAGTGTGAATTCAACAAGAGAGCAAGTGAATCCGACGTTGTTCAAAAGCATAGTTGGAAGTCTGAGGTATCTGACTATCACACGACCAGACATAACATACGCTGTGGGATTGGTAAGCAGATTCATGGAGAATCCAAAACAAGATCATTGGATTGCAGCAAAAAGAATCCTCAGATATGTCAAAGGTACAACAGGTCATGGTTTATTCTACACGCATTCAGAAAATTCGAAGCTAGTTGGTTATTCTGATAGTGATTATGGGGGAGACTTAGACGATCGAAAAAGCACAACTGGATATCTCTTTCATATCGGCTCTGCAGCATTTTCATGGTTATCAAAGAAGCAACAAACGGTAGCTCTTTCAACATGTGAAGCAGAATACATAGCCGCAGCAGCGTGCACTTGCCAAGCAATGTGGTTAAGGAATATTTTGAAGGAGCTAAATTTGGCGCAAGAAGAACCGATTAAAATCTATGTCGACAACAAGTCTACTCACTATAATTTATAAAACTCAGAAATTTTTATTTATACGAAACAAAATATTTTTACAACAACACTCTCAATATTACAATACTGCAATACTAGCTGCTACTAGTTTACAAACACAACCTCACTCTTTTAAAGCTTTGCTAAGCTTTACAACCTATCTCTCATTTTTTCTCACTTTCTCTCGTATATTTTCCTCACTTGTATTACATACATCCTAAACTAGGCTAGAGCACATATATATAGGATCAATTAACCGACTTATTTTGAAGCTCTGGGTGCTTCTCAATTTTTCCATTATTGCCACCATATTTGTTGCAACCTTATCCTTTTAAGGGACCACCTTAATATGCTTAATAATTAAGAAATTCAAGAGGCTTCTAGCTTTTGTCATCTTGCCGTCATATTGTTGCACTTCTAGCCATCTTTCTTGACTTTTCAAGTTTGATTTTTAACACTCCCCCTCAAACTTGATTTTTCATTCCGAGCTTCTCTTTGAGTCGGTTGAATATATCTGCTCTCAATGGTTTTGTGAAAATATCTGCTAGTTGATCTTCAGTTCTGCAGTAAATTAGCTCCACATTTTTGTTCTTCACCTGCTCTCGTATAAAGTGATACTTTGTATCAATATGCTTGCTTCGGCTATGAGAGACTGGATTCTTGGCAAGGGAAATTGTAGACTTGTTGTCGACATAGATTTTAATCGGTTCTTCTTGCGCCAAATTTAGCTCCTTCAAAATATTCCTTAACCACATTGCTTGGCAAGTGCACGCTGCTGCGGCTATGTATTCTGCTTCACATGTTGAAAGAGCTACCGTTTGTTGCTTCTTTGATAACCATGAAAATGCTGCAGAGCCGATATGAAAGAGATATCCAGTTGTGCTTTTTCGATCGTCTAAGTCTCCCCCATAATCACTATCAGAATAACCAACTAGCTTCGAATTTTCTGAATGCGTGTAGAATAAACCATGACCTGTTGTACCTTTGACATATCTGAGGATTCTTTTTGCTGCAATCCAATGATCTTGTTTTGGATTCTCCATGAATCTGCTTACCAATCCCACAGCGTATGTTATGTCTGGTCGTGTGATAGTCAGATACCTCAGACTTCCAACTATGCTTTTGAACAACGTCGGATTCACTTGCTCTCTTGTTGAATTCACACTTAATTTGACTCCTGGTTCTGCTGGAGTGGCTACCGGCTTGCAATCTTCCATTCTGAATTTTCTTAAAATTTCTTCTGCATACTTCTTTTGTGATATAAATATTCCTTCTTGCATTTGCTTCACTTCAACTCCAAGAAAATATGACATTTCTCCAATATCTGTCATTTCAAATTCTTTAGTCATAGCTTTCTTAAAATCATTGAACATACCTGGATTATTTCCTGTGAAAATCATGTCGTCCACATATAAGCACACGATCATGATATCACCGTCTTCATTTTTCTTTGTGTATAAGGCATGCTCGTATGGACTCTTCATGAACCCATTTCTCTGGAAATATTCATCAATCCTCGTGTTCCATGCTCTCGGGGCTTGCTTCAAACCATATAGAGCTTTCTTCAATCGGTAAACTTTGTCTTCATGTCCCTTTTTAATGTATCCAGGTGGTTGCTCAATATAAACTTCTTCTTCTAGGTAGCCATTTAGAAATGCTGACTTCACATCCATCTGGTAAATTTTCCATCCTTTTTGTGCTGCGACTGCTGTGAGAAGTCTGATGGTCTCGATCCTTGCTACTGGAGCAAATACTTCATCATAGTCAATTCCTTGTCTTTGCTTATAGCCTTTGACAACTAGTCTCGCTTTGTGCTTCTCGACCTTTCCTTCTTTATTGGTTTTTGTCTTGTAAACCCATTTTACTCCAATTGGGTTATGGCCTTCTGGTTGTCTTGTTAGCTCCCAAGTATCATTTCTTTCTATTGATGCAATTTCTTCATCCATTGCATTCCTCCATTTGTCATCTTCAACCGCTTCTTCGTATGTTATTGGATCACTGTTCACAAGCAAGCAGAAAAGTGAAACATTATTTAGTTCATAATCGTTGTACCTTTCTGGCATTCTTCTCTCTCTTGTGGATCTTCGAAGTTCTGTGGGAGGTGCTTCACGATCTTCTATTATGTTGCTGGCATCGCTGCTGCTGCTTGACGACGATGGTAGATTTTGTCGAGGATCTTGATCATCATCTTGTTCATCTTGATTGATAAGATCACCATCTTTATCTTCAAAAAATAGTCCTTCAACTTTCTTTTCCTCTTTGCTCCATCTCCAATAGTCTGCTTCATCGAACTCGACATCTCTTGAAATTATTATCTTCTTTGTAAGAAGATTATATAATCTGTAAGCTTTGCTTCTTTCATCATAGCCAATGAAAATACATTTTTCTCCTCTGTCATCAAGCTTCTTTCTAGTATGTTCTGGAACGTGGGCATATGCGATGCATCCAAAAATCTTGAGGTGTCCAACTCCTGGTTTTTGTCCACTCCATGCTTCGTTTGGCGTCATATACTTCACGCTTTTTGTTGGACATCGGTTCAATAGGTAAACTGCACATCGAACTGCTTCAGCCCAGAAATTTCTCGGTAGTTGCTTACCTTTTATCATGCTTCTCGCCATATCCAGGATTGTGCGGTTCTTCCTTTCTGCAACTCCATTTTGTTGTGGCGTGTATCTGGCTGTCAGCTGATGGATGATACCATGCTCTTTGCAGAATTCTTCAAATAACTTTGATGTATATTCGCCTCCTCTATCTGATCTGAGTATCTTCAAATATTGACCGCTTTGTTTTTCCGACATTGCTTTGAATTCTCTCAATTTTTCCAGCGCTTCTGACTTTTCTTTCAAGATATAAATCCAACATTTTCTACTAAAATCATCAATGAAAGTTAGGTAGTACCTGTTACCGCCAAGCGATGGTATGTCAAAAGGACCGGCTATATCTGTGTGTACTATCTCCAGTGGTCTTCGGGCACGCCAGGATCTACCAACTTCAAAGCTTTGTCTATGTTGCTTCCCTTTGATGCAAGCCTCACATAATTGATTTGGAGGGTTGATCTCTGGTAGTCCTTTCACCATGCTTGTTTTTGACAACAGCTTCAATCCAGAAAATCCAAGATGTCCATATCTTAGATGCCATAGCCATGAATCATCTTTGATCGCGGTCTTTATGCACATTACTTCTCCTGACTCGATATCAATTGTAAAGAGACGATTTCGAGTCATATCAGCTTGGGCTATCAATTCTCCTTCTTAATTTTTGATGGCAAGCGAGCGGTTTTTCATCTGCACTTCATATCCTTTTTCCAGGAGTTGACCAAGACTGATGATATTGCTTTTCAAAGCAGGTACATAATAAACATCTGAAATATATTTCTTTTCTCCATTTTTCTGAGTAATCATGACTTTGCCTTTTCCTTTTATTTCTGCGTGCGAGTCATCTCCGAACGTTACTCGTCCATGAACTGTTTCATCTAATTTCACAAACAATTCCCTTTGACCACACATATGGTTGCTAGCACAATTATCAAGATACCAAATATTTTTCTTGAATTCTTCATTTCCTTTATAAGTGAGGAATACGTGAGATTTTTCAATTTTTTCTTCTTCAGCTGTTGCTACGTTATTTCTTTCTTCTTGTTTAGGAGCAGATCTACACTCATAACTATAATGACCATACTTATTGCAATTATAACATTGTACCTGGAATTTGCTTCCTTGTTGATATCTGCCCCTACCTCGGCCTCTGAATCCTCGTCCACGACCTGATGTTGGATTGCTTTCACTCATTTGATCGGTGCTATATGATCGACCACCACGTCCACGAGTTCCTCGTCCTCCTCTATATCTTCCACGATAACCACCACGATTTCCTCGTCCTTGTGTGTAGCTGCTGCTAGCTTTTCCTTCGTTGACATTCATCTTGCTTTGTAGAGCTTGCTCCAAATTTTCAGAATCTTCATTTTGTTTTATTTTCTGCTCATGGGCTTGAAGTGAACCCACAAGCTCATCAATCGATATCTGAGATAAATCTTTTGATTCTTCGATTGCCACCACCACGTAATCGAATTTTCTTGTTAATGACCGCAAAATTTTTTCCATCACTCTAACATCATCGAGTGATTCACCATTTCTTTTCATTTCATTTACGACCGTTTTCACACGGCTAATATAATCATCGATGTTTTCTGTATTTTTCATTTTTAGCATCTCAAACTCAGCACGGAGAGTTTGTAAGCGTACCTTCTTTGCTTTTTCGACACCTTGTAGAGATTTTTGTAAAATCTCCCATGCTTGTTTTGCGGTCTTTGCATCAGAAATTTTTTCAAAGGTAGATTCGTCTACTCCTTGAAAAATAAAGAACAATGCTTTTTTATCTTTTCTCCGGGATTCCTTCAATACCTTCTTTTCTTCATTGGCCAAGGCTGCTTCTGCTGCTACATTTTCAGGCTCGGTGTAACCATCCTCGATGATATCCCAACAATCTTGGGACCCTAGTAACGCCTTCATTTGAATGCTCCAATTGCCATAATTTGTCTTTGTCAATCTCGGGATTTGAGGTTGAATCATGTTGGCCATCTTCTCCACCACGTTGAACTCAAACCAAGCTCTGAGGCCACTTGTTGGAAGCGTAGATGGGCTCACTATAATTTATAAAACTCAGAAATTTTTATTTATACGAAACAAAATATTTTACAACGACACTCTCAATATTACAATACTGCAATACTAGCTGCTACTAGTTTACAAACACAACCTCACTCTTTTAAAGCTTTGCTAAGCTTTACAACCTATCTCTCATTTTTTCTCACTTTCTCTCGTATATTTTCCTCACTTGTATTACATACATCCTAAACTAGGCTAGAGCACATATATATAGGATCAATTAACCGACTTATTTTGAAGCTCTGGGTGCTTCTCAATTTTTCCATTATTGCCACCATATTTGTTGCAACCTTATCCTTTTAAGGGACCACCTTAATATGCTTAATAATTAAGAAATTCAAGAGGCTTCTAGCTTTTGTCATCTTGCCGTCATATTGTTGCACTTCTAGCCATCTTTCTTGACTTTTCAAGTTTGATTTTTAACAGTTTAGTTAAAGGAATAAAATATTATTGGAATAAATATTTAACCAAATTGTCCTTATTATATATTTATTTTTTAATAAGTTAGAAAATATTTATATATTTTCTTTAAAAAATTTAAATTCATAAAATTTATATAATTTTTTTTACAAAATTGAAAATATAAAAAGGTTTAATGAAATGGTAAAATTTTATTTTAACTCCTGAACTTTATAAAATTTTAATTATAGATTTTTTTGTAAATCTAAAATAGTTTAAGGATAAATTTGTAATTTAACCTTCGTATAAATTTTATTATTCAATGATAAAATAAAGATATTTTTTAAAGAAAAAAAAATTAAAGGCATTTTAGTCCAAAACGCCGGTAATCCAACAATATCTAAGGAAATGGAGGTAATGACATTCCCGGTAATATACCCCAAAAAATCTACTATTGATAATATAAGATTACTAAGAATGACATTTCTAACCAACCAAACAGGAGAATGTGGATTATATTCCTATAAGAATATAATATAAGGTGCTTAGTTTTTAAGAGAGTAAAGTATAAGCAACACTCGAGGAAAAAAAGATTCAATGATTTACGGCGTTCTTTAAAGGGTAACTTAATCCATGGCCACTCATTTTGTAGTACATTTTTATTTTACTCATTAAAGCTTCAAAAGTTATGTTCTAATCACTAACGCAATTGATAAATCACAAAATAATCTGAATGTCACATTAATAAAAAGGTTTAATATATAATTTGGTATCTAATTTATAATTAAAACGTCAGTTCAGTGATTTAATATTTTTCAAAAAGAATGTAAAAAATCTATTTTTTTAATTTAAAATCATGTTAGGATCCAGTCAATTTCTTTTTTCTTCCATCAATTGCTAATATAGTGATAATCACCCTTCAAAAAAATGTTAAAGTTAGCTTGTGAAAGATAATTAAACATATATTAGATACTTATAAACATAAAAATATCCATAAAATGTTTAAATTAATAGATAAAGTACATCAAAGATTATTAAACTACTATAAAATAATAATTTAGAACCAAACTTTTAAAATTAATAGCTTAATAATTAAATTTATCAAATTATTATAAAATAATCATTAAATTTATCAAAATATTTAATAAATGGTCATTAAATTTTATCAAACTGTTATAAAATGATATTATAATAATTATTTTGTAATAATTTAAAAAATTTAATGGTTATTTTATAATTTTTAAAAGTTTAATAACTAAGATAATTATTTTAATATAATTCAATAACCTCTTTTGTATTAATTTATAAAGTGTGATTAAATATATATTAAGTAGTAATAGAAATAAAAATAAAAGGTGAATGTAAAACCTTTAAATCCAATCAATTGAATACCCAGTCATATATGTCTTATGGTTAAAGGCGTAATTTAGACGTGAGAAAGACCCACTTTTTACTAAAGTTTGTAGTAGGTTAGAGAAATAATATATGATAAATTAAAATGTAACATAAGTTCATCAGTGGCGAATCTAAAAAAATTTCATAGACTAGCCAAAACAAATATAATATAAATTTTATCTAAAATAATTCATATATATATATTTTTTGATCATCTACCGTTAAAAAATAACAATGATGTTAATATAATTTTTTTAATTATTTTTCAATAATGACATGACATTATTTTATGATGATACATCAATATCACCGCTAATTTTTTAAAGATGAGAGACAGAAACATAACCAAAATGTAACATGATTTAAAATAAATAATAGTTGAGTGACCAAAATAGAAATTAAATAATAATGGGTGACTTAATAAGAAATTTATCCTTTTTGAGCAAGAGAGACCGTGGCCTAGTTAGGCCTAGGCCTAGATAGGCCCCTGAGTTTCATGTTTAAGAAATTAAAATATGAGAGAAACATATTTGATCGGTTTAAATTAAGTTCTAATTTTTATTTTTATTTTCATATTTTTTAAAGTCGTGGTTCTAGATATTAATATTTTTATTTTTTTCTCGTAAAATTCTCTCTTTTAGAGAAAATTAAGATTAAAATTAGAATATTTCAAAAAGGAGAAATTAAAATGTGAACCTAAATAAATAAGATTGATCTTGTCTTAATAATTTTTTTTCCTTAAGGGGTCAATTTGTGTAATGCCAAAAATCCTAGATAATGACAAAATTAAATAGATCAAAAATACTAAAACTTTAGTAACTAAAAATAATGAAAGTTGATATCCCTGTAGTGCAATTAACATATAGATGATAGATTCTTTCCCTTTTTCCATGAAGTTTACACCACATATTTACTAACATGTGATTTAAATGGTAAAATAGTAATAGTAGTAAATAATAAAAGAAAGAGAGAGAGAGAGAAAAAAAGGGAATTTTCTCCATTCTTCTCCTTCCCCAACGTGAGAAAGAAAAATACGAATTCCATCTCTTTTCTTCCATCTAATTTCGGCAAGGCATCTTCAATTTTTTTTCATGTTCATTTTAGTCCTTCGAAAATTGTTTAGTGCAATTAGTATGAGAACAGTAAAACTACGGAGTAAATTCTCATAAAAAAGAAAACCCTGAGGTCCATGTTATGAAGAGATGAATTTGGTCAGGAAAATTTATCTACAAGTTAAATCTAGACAAAAGAATCCTGTTAAGCTCAATGTAAACGAGTCGTTTAATACATTTTTAATACTTGTATTTAGGATTTCTAGCATTTTCAATACTTGTGTTCATCTTTATGCAAGCATTTCCTATCAAAAACTCCAAAACTTTTCTCTGGCTACTTCTCAGTTTTTTTTTTGTCTAACTTTATTATTTTTTAATTTTATTTTCATACACTTATAATAATATCTTCTCTTAATCCTTTCTCTGGGAAAAAGTGTTATGGCTGTTCCGGCATCAGTTTTCTTCTTGATAAGTGGTTCTACGAGATTTATTGGTTGCTTGTTTTCATGATGCATGATTTCTTAGTTCATTTATATACGACATTTCATTGGCTTCTAGACATATATGTCGGTTTTTTTTCTGTCTGTTGCTCGAAGATATTGGAATGATTCGTCTCTATATGTTTGTATCAACTATTTACATTATTGCTCGTTTGTCACCCGTCATTTATTGGTATATTCTACTTATGATTGTTTTGAAATATAATTTTAAATGATACCATTATAAATCTACATATTTAAAAAAAAAATCATACCGCCCGTATTCTAAATCATTAAATGAGTGAGAATAAATGTTTAAAATTAACAGCACAAATTATGAAACAATTTACGGAAGAAAAGTAGATCTCTATCTATATATTGAAAGAATTTAAAATCTTTGAGAAAAATAATTAAAAAAAAACAGGATAAATTGGTTGATTCCCCTTACCTGAACTATTCATGTCTCGTTCTCGGAGTGGAAGAACCGGTACGAGATCCTTGAACCGAATGAGTTCTGGGATCGTACTTTTGAGAAGCAAGATAGGTGAGGGCGGTGACTACATCGGCTATCAGCGGCCGCATATTCGGCTGTTCTTGAACACACATTGCAGCCACAGCTAGAGCTTGGTACAAACCCCTCACCGGATATTGTCCCTGAAGTAATGGATCGGCCATTTGTGCAAATTTCCTTCGATCTTTAAACAGCGGACGAGCCTGTTAAATAAAAATGAACGGTTTATGCAGAACATATAGAAAAAAACTAAAAGATTTGCAAGAATTATGGTTCTTTCTAGTTTTACTTTCTTCTTCGGAAGGATTGTGCCTCAATGACCAAATAATATTTCTCTCGTATGTTGCTCCAACTCTTCATTTTTCTTGAAGTATTCGTATCCAACACTCACGTATGATGCATATGCAGGCAATGGGGAAATGACCCTTCAAATCAATGAGAACTTAAAACATAAAATGAATATACTCATATCCTTCACTCATACTCGTGTCCGAGTATCGTAGATTCTCACAGTTCAGATTTCAAAACAATTGAACAGATAAGAGTTTTGGTAGGAAATCAAGATTCTATTACAATTTGTTCATGCAAAAATATAAGCCAAGGCAATAAAACGTGTCTTCAAACTCTCAGAAATATTATAAAAAGAGAGATGCCATGGCTATCTTACCCAGGCAACCAGATTTTGCTCGCCACCAGCCCTTGAGTTATCAATAGCTTTCCTTCCGGTAATGATTTCAAGCAGAACAACTCCAAAACTATAAACATCTGATTTCAACGTAAGCTGGCCAGTCATTGCATATTCTGGTGCGCAATATCCGTATGTCCCCATCACTCTTGTAGATACATGAGTCTTATCGCCTACAGGACCCAATTTGGCCAAGCCAAAATCCGATAGCTTGGGATGATAGCCCTCGCCAAGCAAAATATTCGAGCATTTCAAATCACGATATATGACAGGAGGACTAGCTTTTTCATGTAAATACTCCAAACCTTTTGCAGCACCTGCTGCTATTTTCATTCTCGTATTCCAATCTAATTGCCTTTTGTCGGGAGGTAAGTCTGGAACATAAAAGCACACAGAGAAAAATAATCAGCAATCTGTGTTAAAAGATGATACATGTTGAGGTAATCAAAATAATTGCCAGAATGGACCAAGGAAAAGAGACAAATCAAACACCAGAAACTCAAAACACAAAAAATGATACATGATAATTGCACGATATTCAATGTTGTGAAAGAAACCAAGATTCCAAACAATAGTATAGAAATGAGCGTTTGCTATACATACCGTGTAAATGATCTTCCAAAGATCCTAATGGCATGTACTCATAAACCAAAAGCCTCTGATCTCCATCAGCACAGTATCCAATTAAGTTGACAAGATTAGGATGGTGAAGCAGGCTCAACATCAGTACTTCAACAAGGAATTCCCGGTTTCCTTGCAGTCCATTACGATCAAGCTGCTTGATTGCCACAACCTACACAACACGGTGACAAAGTTAAGGTTGACTAGACGTTATGAATGGTTAAGGGGCATATATTTCCGAAACAAAAATATATTCATGAACAATGAAAATTATGATTTCTATGATTCTATCAACTAAAGGTGTATGAGATCATCGGAGAGTGGAACTGTGTTATATGGATCTCAAGTATTTGTATTTCCAACAAAATTTACAGTCTCATTACTACACATACTTTATTAGCGCTTTCCAATCGCCCTTTATACACCCGGCCAAAACCTCCTTCGCCTAAAAGGTAATCAGCCCGGAAATTCTTTGTTGCAGCTGCCAATTCACGGAAGGTAAACGTGTGCGCTGCAATGTGATCCGACCCTCCATCCTTGTTAGCCTCCTTCTTAGCATCCGGCACAGAATTAACCTTCAGCTTTTCTACCATGACGCAGAAAAACAAACTTAATATAATTTCTGAAAACTGAACCAAAAACATGTAGCACTACCGCATCAACAGAAGCCAAAGACAGGTTTTATTACTGATCACATTATAACAACAGGTAGACGAAAAGGACACGAACAAGATTCTAGCTTCTATACCCTTTCATCATAAACACTCATACTCGACGCATATCCTAACGTACGGATAGGATTTGACCCTCCAGTATCATTCAACTACATGGAAAAACTTAACAAAAATGGAGCATACCTATATCTGACAGACTGACACTCGCAGCTAAGTCCGTGTAACGTAGATTGAAAATAATAACATGCTTGAACTAGTACAATTATTTAGGCTTTCATAGAAATTCTAACCTATATAGTATAACAACATCAAGAACAAAAAAAAAAAGTATAAATTATTGCAGTTCAATGATGGCAACAATTTAACCCCCAAAACATCCATAAGACTTAATAACATAGAATTAAATTAGGAATTGCACACTCAAGCTAATAACTGAGACTCCAAATCAGTATACATAATATATATTAATCCCAAAATCAATAGAATTAAGAATTACAAAATCCCATCAAATTCTCATCTTTATAGACTCAAAATAAACACAAAACGAAAATACTATATATATTTTCAAATTCCTACATAGATCAAACTGAAACATTGAAACCCCATAAAACTAGAAAAACAATTGAACAAATGGGTCTTACACCAAAAAAATTTGCAGCCAAAATAAAAAGGAATTCACTGTTTTTTCCTTTTTAACAAAAAGATCAAATCCTCTATAGGGTATATAAAAAAATCAAATTTTGAGGTGGTTTTCGAAATAAAAAGAATAGAAGAGCAACAAGAACCTGAAGTAGAAGGGATCTGATCATCAGATGAATTGGCGGTGGTTGCACTATCATCGATGGGAAGCTTTTTCTTTCCATTTTTGCTTTTCTTTCCACCACACGGGAACCAACCCATATGAATTTACCCCTTAAAACTCTCTTTCTCCACTTTCTTACTTTAGAATCTAATTGCTGAAACAGAAAGAGAAAGAGGGAGAGAGAGAGCTAAAAGGAGAGAAATGAAAATCAGACCCAAACACACACACACACACACTTTAGGGAAGAAATTGAGAGAGAGAGTTAAAATTCACAAGAAGTTCTGTTCTTCTCCTTTTTCCCCTTTTGCAATTGTGCCCTTTGGTTTTTCTGTAAATTTCTAATCATGCCATTACTTTAAAAATGTTCTAATTTCGTTATTTATGTTTTTTTAATTTATTAAATCTTGTAACTTCAAAAATTCATTATTTTTAATCTAACCATTTTTTAAAATTCATAAAAAATTTAGTAAATTAATATAGATGGTTAAAAAATAATATGTGATTTGTCATAATATAAATGATGAATTTGTAATGATAAGCACACGTTTTTAACAATATTTTTAATGTATTAAAAAACTTAGTTATTATAAATGAACCAATTTATGTGTGGAAAATGATAGTTTGCTAACGAAATTCAGAATTTCTTAATCATATAAAGTTTACTTCTTGGAGAGGTCGGTGAGTTTCAAGAGTATTTTTAAGTAACATAACAATGATTTAATTAAAAAAATAATATATAGAAGGTTATTGTTGTAATATTACTAAATATATAAGGTAAAATTATATATATATTTTGGATCGAGTTGAATTAGATATTTTTCACTTTAAATCTGAATCCGACCCGACCCGAACATCACTTTTAAAAAAACTCGACCAGACGTAATCCGAACCCAAAACCTTTTTTAAAATCATCTGACCCGATCGGATCAGAACCCATCAAACTCGGGTCGCATGCCTTCCCTAGTTTAAACTGCTTATAATTAACAAATTCGGTTAAAATTAAAATATTTTTAGTAGCAAATTTATAAATAAAATATTTCAATATAATTAACTATTATGTTTTCTCTCCTTTTTCAATGTTGATTTGATTAGAGGGAATCTAATATTTTTAAATCCATCAATCGTCCACTACCCATTATAGGTAAAAAAAATTAAATCATCACCCACCTGTGCGGGTATATTTTAAAATTCATCCCCACACATACTATCTAACTGGAGATGTATCCAGCTAGACCCGCCTAACAGCATATATCTTATACAATATTAAAATTTTTAAATTAGTCTAAAAAATTATACCTAAATTCATAAGGTCCAAAATTTAATGAGTATTTAGTGTGCAGGCGGATGTGAGGCGGGCAGATACGGGGCGGGCGGGTAACAAATTCATCACCTGCCCACTACCCACGATGAGTACTACTTTCTAAATCCACACCCGTCCACTACCTACTAAAATAATACCCATCACAACTCCAATTAAAACATGTATGATACAAAATCTACAAAACTATACCGTTTACCATCCCTAAATCATGGACAAACAACAAATGCACTAATCTCAAAATTAAAAGCACGAGAGTATATTATTTCTGAAAAATATTAATAAAATATATTTTCAAAAATATATTTTTAAATAATTTAATTTCAATTTTTAATATCTACGATTCTCGTAAAAAATATTTTAAATTGACAAAAAAACATTTTTGACGCTTTTTAAAATATGATATGTATATTGAATGAATAATTTTATTCAAAAATATTTTTTAAAAACAAAATTTAAATATTAATAAAACACTTTGAGTGTGAAAATCTATATATTATATATTATTTTTATTTAAAAAAATCTTTTAACTCCAAAAACACCTTAGAAAACCTACAAAGAACATAATTTTAGATCAACTCCAGAGTGGCTGTATTCTTCAGTTTGGAGATAAATTTCAACTCTAGTCCATCGTCACTTTAATGTTGTATTGTGACGACAGCTACAGTTACACGCTACAACTGGAGTTGCGCTACATATTATATTTTTTTTTGTTATTTTTTAGATTTTTGGTTTTTGTTTTTTTTTTTACTTTCTTTTGTTATTTTTTTTTCTTTTCCTTTTCTTTGTTATATTATTTTATCTTATTCTACCTTTTATGTTTTTTTATTGTAATTTCTACATAATAAAATAAAAAAATAAACATAATATAATAAATTCAAGTAGATTAAATTGCAAGATAGATAAAAATACATTAAAATTAGATAAATAAACATACTAATTTTTTGAAACATAAAAACTACAACAAACATAAAAACATAAAAAATATTAATAAAACTCAAACAACATTTTAACCAAAAACTCAAACAACATTTTAACTAACAACCCAAACACAAAATACTAATATGTAACTTATGATTTTTCGTATTATTATTATAAATTGTAATTTTCTTATTTATTTGTATTTTCTCAATGTTATTTATGAATGTTTTATTTATGTTTTTTATCTTGATATCTATTAGAAATGTATATGTTTTATTTTATATTTACAAAATCAATATAGTTAAATATTGTGAATAAAGTAGAGTTGGTGGTAATATAGAGATACTGTTGGAGATGAATTACTGTTTCATTTTAGAATAGAGATAAAGATATTGTAGAGTAGATATGAGAGCTGGAGATGACCTTAATCCCTTAGATCAAGATGATATGAATGCCTATGAAAGGTCGAGCTGAATTTAAAATATTAGTCATATTTTTAAAGAGTAAAATGGGAAAAACAATTTTAAAGTCTAAATATATAACGTTAATTTATTTGTTTAATATTAACTAAACCAACCCTCCTCTTCCCCAATAAAAGAGGGTAATTATGATGGAAAATTAATTTAATATAAACATAGTTTAGGGTTAATTTAATGTTACTTTTTTTTAAATAAGGTGAAAAAAGTATAATACAAAAATGCTTTTAAAATATATTTCGTTCATCTTGGACAATTCAATAGTTATTTATTTTTATTTCAATATAAATATTTTATTTTTCCAAAAATAAAATCAACCCTATGTACGCTTACATCAAAGGTATTTTTTTTCAAATAATTTAAGGTGGTCATAAGGTTCAGAATCGTTGCTAGTTCCATTTAGAATCAAATAGCTGTCCTACAATAGAATCGTTTTACCCTCATGATATCCCCATTACTACTAGTTTCGTAGTCCGACCATCCAACACAAGCTGAATTTATGGATACAAAGAAGAAGAACAAAATACAATACCATCGGAGTAACTAGCAATTACCATTGAAGACCAGTTCAAACCAAATGCAGATTTTAAGAAGGAACAAAACTCACCAAGAAGAAGAAGAACAAAATACAGTACCATCGGAGTAACTAACAATTACCATACAAGACCAGTTCAAACCAAATGCAGATTGAAGAAGGAACAAAACTAACCAAGAAGAAGAAGAACAAAATACAGTACAATCGGAGGAACTAACAATTACCATTCAAGACCAGTTCAAACCAAACGCAGATTTTAAGAAGGAACAAAACTCACCAAGCATAAACAAAAGTATTCCGAGTTTCTCCAACCCTTCCTATTTTACTCGAATTCTTACCAAGTGTCTCTCCAACTGTTCATTTCTCTAAAGTATCCGAATTCGACCCTCAAAATATAGGAAAAAACTTTAAAGAAAATCCAGCATATCATTGAAGTGAACATGCTTGGACCAAAATACAAGTAATATGACTATCTTCTATTGCCTAAATCTCACACCTATCCCTTTATGCTACATGAACTTTTCATTTTTCGAAAGTATTCATGCTCAAAAGTCTTGATGATAATAGGCATGCCCAGCATTCACTCAAACAACATAAGACAAACAATTCACCAGAAAATGAAGAGAGAGAAAATCAACTTGCAATGTGATTCTAACATCAGCAATTCGAATTCCAAGATTACATGATTCTACAAAAGTAAAAGAACATATCAGAAGAATTCTCTTTTAAATACAACAAAAAAAGGTGGGGTTTTCTTAAATTACACTTACAAAGCAATCTTCATCAATTGCCCCCACTTTCCTCTTCAAGCTTCTTCACATAAGCCTTTAAAACCATAACAACATCTCTCGCAGGAGCTTGGAGTGTCCCCACAAGTCCAATAGCAGGACTCTGCAGACTCCCCAAAAGCTTAGCGTAAATCTCAGCTCTGGTAGGCATACTTTCAAGCTGTTTAAAATCGTCCGGCCCATAAAATTTCCCTTCGAAAACACCCCCCGTGAAGTCATTCTCAACCTTCTTCTCCCTCTGGAACGTCCTGTAAGGTTTAAGAGCGTCCGGGATTTCTTCGGTGTGGACGAAGAGCCAAGCGTTCATCCCTTTCATACACGGCTTCAATGCCTCCCAGGGAGTCCCTTCGATGGCTTTCAAGACCAGAGTGTTCTTAGCGACGAGTAGTTTCGATGAGTCGGGGAGCGATCGACGCAATTCTTGGAATTGTTTGACGGTGAAGCCCTTGTATTCCACGGCGGCCAAGAGGTAACAGTTCTCTAACTGGGACTTGACAGTTTCGACTGTTTCTTCTTTCTTGGTCCGGGAAATGGCGGCTCTGATGGAAGGGTATGAGGGTGGTTTGGGGGAAACGAAGGTGGGTTTGGAGGATCGGAGGAATGGGGCGGTGGGTCTGAGTGATGGGTGGGAAGGCGGGGGTTTGAGGGATGGGAAGGAGAGGAGAGCTATTTCCATGGCGGAAAAAAAAAAGAGAAGATCGGAAGGAAAGGGGTGATGAGTGAGAGTTTAGGGGTTGGAAGGGGCTTATCTGCTTCTTTTGAATAACTTAGAATGGAAGAGCAGCTGTTCCACTTAGATAAGGGATTGAGGTGAAATTACGACTGAGGCCTTACCATTTTACTTTTTATATATATTTTCTTGAAATATTCTACTTTGATACTTAAATATTTCAAAGTCGGTCTAATATATACCGGGATGATCAAATCTGAATCCTTTAATGGATTGTTAATTCATTTATATTTTTTATTTTACAAACAAAATGGTTGTGAAATGGGGATGAAGTTGGTATTTGTTAATAATTGTTCATCCCCAATTTAATTTTGATGAAAGATTACATAATTGTTCTTTATTACCTCTAATTATTTGGGATGTAAGATTAAATTTTTATCTTGTACATATGTAATGGTAACAACTTAGTGAGATATTAATGGTTAAAATAAATATTATGTTTTTAAAGATTTTAAATTTGAATAATTACATCCGCAAGATGTGTACGATTATAGACATATGAATATGATTCAGGTTATGAGTCAAATTATTTCTTTATTTTTAAAAGAAAATAAATATCAAAATTACATGAGACTTTCCTGACAGTACAATTATATAAAGGTTAACCTATACGGATGGTCATTAATATTTGAGGTAGTTTTCGTTTTCCTCATTGATGTTTCAAAAATTATAAACCGGTCACTAACGTTATTGATTTGTTACAAACTGGTCATTCAACGTTAACAAACGTTAACAGGCGTGACGAAAAACACAATCGGCTCGTTAAATGCTTACATGGATGGGTTTAATCGAGTTGACCGGCACGATGGAGACCCCATATTCTCCTTTAAATGAAAACTTAATACCTAAACTTCAATTAGGATTTTTTTTTCATTCATATCTCTTCTTCAAACAAAGAAAGCTTGCAGATTGTGCAGTTCTTGTGGAACAGACTTGGTGTGTGGCTGTGTATATGCATTTCTATGCACTTCTTTTATTTTTTCTAAGGCAATTATTTGGTGTAATGTAGGTGGAAGCTCTTAGCTTTTGCAGAATTGAAGAGGAGTTCTGTATCGTTTTTCGATATAGGTAAACAAGAAACTGCGATTTTGCGTTGGTCGAGGGCGAGAACAAGGGCTGCCAAGGTTGGGAAAGGTTTATCGGAGAATGACAATGCTCAAAAGCTTGCCTTGCAACACTGGCTTGAGGCAGTAAGTGAGTTTCTCTATAAATTAACATGGTTTGATGACCTTTGTTCTTGATTATCACTGTTAGTGATTCAAGTTTAATGTGTGTTTTCAGATTGATCCGAGACATCGGTATGGACACAATTTACACTTTTATTATAAACAATGGCTCCATTCTCAGAGTCAAGAACCCTTTTCTACTGGTAATTTTCTTTGTTTTTGTTCACTAGGAAGATATTTTGATTCAATGTTGAAGAAATTGATGAACTTGTTTTGAAAATGCAGGCTGGACATTGGGGAAGGGAAAGAAGTAAATATAAAAAATGTCCGAGATCAAAGCTTCAACTGCAATGCATCAAATGCCTGGTTCCGATGGGTTTTTATATCTGTTTCTTCTACCTAAGTTTATCTGGATTTATACTCAACTGCAATGAACGTTAATTCAATGCAATTATATATGTATATTATTAAATCATGTGAAAAATGAATGATGTGAAATTTAATTAATTTGATTTATCTTGTAGGATCATATCTCCTACCCATGTCCAAATTTATATCAAATACCAGATATATAAGTACTTCAAAGAAAGACGAAGAGTCAGAGCAACATTAGTGATCTACTTTTACTTTGTTCATGGGGATGGAAATAGTAAGAGGTTGAGTAATTACAGCTTTACCAATTAGAATTTAGAAGTTACATTGTAACTTTCAGCAAAAGCAAGATCCAAGTCCCATTAGGTATTCCAAATGTTGCACGATGCAGATCAAATTGCAAACTATAGTGTAATCTAAAAGTTGAAACATGAAATAAAACATTCATTTTGTTGCTCGACTTCAACATTTCCAAATCTGGGAGCAAATGATTCCATGAAACCGTTCGACAAATTTTGGAGCTTGTACAACACTATTTCATCAATCAGTTAACAAGTTATAGGTGTTTCCAGATGTGTTTGTAAATGGTTTCTTTCTAAACATAATCATGTAATTCAAGAATTTCAGACTTGTCCTGATTTCATATTGAATACCATGAAAACCTGAACATGTAGTGACAGACACCATATCAAATAACCCAAACAAGAAAACAAATTAATAGACAATTTCGAATTAGATCATTCAAGGGACTTTTGCATGAGATTCAAAGTGTACAAAGAATTTAAGTTCTAATTCAAAGGAAGAACTAAAGCAAAATACCTGAATGTCCCTCCCCCAGTCTACAGGATCACGGATAACAAATGTTGCCTTAACCCTTACTGATGAAATTTCATATATTGGCACTGTTGAACCCTTCCTATCTGACAGTGGCATAGCTGTCCATCTTTTATATTGAGATACAGGATCAATGTTCTCAAAGTACATCGCCAACTGTTCGAATGACGTGACTTTTCTAGCACTAAACAGTTTAGCTAAATAAATTTCCAAATAATCTAACAATATATGCTATGAAAATCAAATTTTTGCAGACCTAAACATTACATTTAGCCCTTACTTGAAACCATTTCAGACATCACCAAAGCAGGGTCCCCTTTTCCAATGGCAATAATGAGTTCGTTCTCAAATCCGACTTAGAGAAGACGAAGTTAGAAAATATCAGCTAACTGAGTAATACATAGGGTAGTCTGTTACCGATATAAATATTCAAGAGAAAAGAGATTTAGCAGAAAAAGAAATAGATTCCATATTCTAGACACAAAAAAGAAAAAGAGACTTACCAAAGCTGAGTGATCTTTGCAGCCTGCACCGCAAGAAAATGGCAACAAACCATTTGTCAAACAAACGAACATCAAAGATGGAAAACTCTACATTCGTATAGAAATGCTAAAGCTTTACCTGAGAAGACATAATATTTACTCCCAAAAGTTCTTAACTCCTTCGATCTCTTAGTTTCTGGGACATCTCCTCCTATTCAAATCAAATATCCATCTGAGTTTACCAATGACATAGTATAACACTCATACTACAAAATTGTTGTGTAGATTTTGGTTTCTGCAATTGGATCCAAAACAATGACAACTAAGTTCATAGTTTTAAACAAAAAATACACCAAACCATAATTATATGTAACTTAAACATAATATCTTCAAATAAAAGCTAAGCAAATACTGTCTTCAATATAAATCGTTAGGTTTCTATCAGTAGTGATAAGAGTAGGCTCACTTCAGAGTGACTCACCATTAGTCAAGAACAAGTATGGAGCACTCCATTCACCTGAGAAGTAATAAAAAAATTGATTAACAATATTTCTTTTCATACCGTTCTTTGCATTTCAATGCAACCACACAAAGTTGATGATATTGAAAAAGTATTAGTAGAAAACACTTAATAGTACCGGAATCTCCGTACAATCTTCTCCGAGCTTGTGGAGAACCTCCAATGGGAACACGGCCAAGAAGAATAACGCCGTCGATATCAAATGCTATTCCAAAATTACACCTGAGAAAAGCAGCTCAATTTCCATACTCTTCCCAGGGAAGCACATGAGAATTTGAAAGAAAATTTCGATTTTTTAATATTTTTTTCTTTAAAATGACAATTTTTATGCTTTGATCGAGGAGTAGTAGAGAATTGAAACGAAATCGGAGCTTAAAACAGCTCATAGGGATTTTTCTTCACCCACATTATGAGCAGCTGAACGTCGTCGTTTTAAGTGCTCAGTAGATGATAAATTTTTTTAATATTTTTTTTTGCAGTGTAAGAAAAATTGAAGAATATATTAAAAATGTTAGATTTGATGATAAATTTTGAGAAATCAATAATAAAATATATAAAAAGATTTATTAGATTTAACTGTTAGTTTCGATAATTAATAGGTAATTAAAGTTAAAAAAATTTATAATTCAGTAGATATTTAAAATATTTTTTTAATTAGAATACAGATACTATAAACACGAACTTCCTTCAACGGAAAAAAAAACCCTCAAATCTACTTTTGATTCATCGTCGAATCCTCTCGCGCCAAATACAAAAAAGAAGAAAAAATATCCATTAAAACTTGTATGTATTTAGGTATGTGTTTGTTCATAGGGATTTGTATGTATTTATGTACTTAGGCATCTGGTTTTAGTTGAATTTGAGATTTTCTATGTATGACAGTATTCGTATTTGTATATGTATGGATGGATGAATTTATGCTTTCGGGGATGTTTACTGAAGCATGTATGCATCTGATTATCTCTTTTTTGTTAAAATGATTTAAGTTTTGTTTTTGTTTGAATTTGAGGATTTTGTTCGTGGCATGTTTGTATTTGTATGTAATTATGGGTTGAATTTATGCATTTGAGATGTTTATATAAGCATATGTGCATCTGGGTATTTAAAGTGCTGGTTCTTGTTTTTCCATGTTCTGTTTTAGTTGTGATCTAGGTTTTCTGGGCACATGGCAGATGGTATGGCAGGGGGGCCTTGGAGCCCACCAGGAGGGAGCCATGAGAGTGGAGGAGAGCAAAGCAGTCCTCAGTCAAATGTGAGGGAACAAGACCGTTTCCTCCCAATTGCTAATATAAGTAGAATAATGAAGAAGGGATTGCCTTCTAATGGGAAGATTGCCAAGGATGCTAAAGATACTATTCAAGAATGTGTTTCTGAGTTCATCAGCTTCATCACTAGCGAGTATGTTCAGTTATTGAATATTTTGGGAACTTTTTCTTTCTTTAATATTGCTTAACTTTGAAATTGTCGATTTTGAAATTGCGGGGATGTCACTTTGAGAATCAAGAGTTTTGTTTCAAATGTGGGGCTTAGAATCTATGTTACTCGGGCTCGGTGGAGTGTCGAACACAAATATGTCGTGTTCAATTTCTGTTTCCCAAGATTTTCATGTATTTGGAGGATCTTTAGAAGATCATAGCTGCATGCACATGTTCAATTATTATACTTTGGACATGGTACTTCTATAAAAATGAAGAGTCAGAATAACATAGTTTAGTATATATGAGAAAGTAGACTGTGTTTTATATTGCAATATTTGGTTCTTTTTTAGGAAATTATTCAAGTTGGGAGTTGGTTGATTGGAGTTAGTAGATGTTTGGAAACATGAATTTGAAAATTTGGATTTAAATTTCTTTTTTGATATAAATTGTGAGAATGTAATACATACATTATAAATTTATGGTTCAATAAGCTTGTGTATATTTGAAAGGTATAAAGCATGAATTTCAAATTCATAAAGATCTATATGCATTTCAAATTCACCACTAACTATATATCTGACAAATCAATAAATTTGAAAAATAATCATTAATGTAAAATTTGATATTTAAATTCTCATACACTACGTTTTGATGTATTATGAGCTTTTTTTGTATATGGGCTAGAGATTCTTTGTCAAATGGTGTTTTATGTTGGAGCTTGTTTCTTTACTTTTTCTTAATAATAATGAGAAACATGATTATGTTTTATATGAATTGTAAATTTTGAATTGTGATTCATGACATTAGAGATGTGACTCTGTGGCGTTGGCTTTTGTCTCTGATATGCTTATTTCCTGGTTTCCGGTAAATGGATGGTTGTTGCCCTTTCTTACTCTGGATTGTAAAAATTTTGGTTTTGAAGGTATTTATTTTTTGTTTGTATAAAAAAGAAATGTTCTTGTGTTTTTAATTCCGACTTCTGATGTTTTTTGGTTCAGGCAAGGTTTTAGTTTTGAGGGATGTGGACAAGCATTTTTGCCATTTTTGTTGTGAACTAGAAATTTTGTGATTGGTGTGAAATATATCATCGGTTTTCTTGTTGATGTTTTCGATATTAATATTATTTTGTTCAGAGGTTGAATTGCTTTTGGTGGAAATTTAGGCTTCTGTATTTTAATCATATGGTTGGTTAGATTTTGTGAAAATTGTTTGGGCTGTATGTTTTGTAGGGCTAGCGATAAATGTCAGAAAGAGAAGAGGAAAACAATTAATGGAGATGATCTGTTGTGGGCAATGGCAACATTAGGATTCGAAGACTATATCGATCCACTTAAAATATACCTCGCCAGATACAGGGAGGTATGCAGGGCTTTAAGTTTTGACCTATTTGTTTATTTACTTCACTTTCTGCTTCATCTGGCTTTTCAATTCATCTTAGCCCTGGGCTTTAACTTTTGACCTATTTGTTTGTCTACTTCACCTAGTTTGTCGATTTATCATAGTCTGGAACCTTTCAGGCTGTTAGAAGACTGAATGGCGTTTAAACCCTTTTTGTTTATTGTAACTGTCTTGCGTATCATACAAGTAAATCTATGTTAGGACCGATTTACCTCAAAAGCTGCATTTCACTGCAAGTGCAATGCTAAATGGGAAAAAAAATGGCTTTTGCAGTTAAAATAATAGTTTTGAGTTTTGACAATCCAAATAAAAAGCTAAGGAAATGGAACTTTTGTGGTTAGGAAGCTGACTTTGGACCTTGTGATCCTCACTTTCCTAAATTTTTATTATTTTAAACATACTTTTTCTTGACATTTTTATTTATAACAACACTTTTTCACGGCAATGTCAAACTCTTTAAAACTTTTAAATCACATTTTTTTTAAATAACAGAAAATGTTAAACTAAGCCTGGGTCTCAATTGACATTATTTTGAAGTCCAAAATTTGTTGTTCAATTCACCGACATTTTTCAGTCTTTATTATTTGATCTGACTATTTCTTTCTTTTTGGCCTTTTTCTCGGGACTGATATATATCCACGATGAATATGATGCACAGTTGGAGGTAGTTATGCTCTCTCGTTCACCATTAATATATTTTCTTGTAGTTTACTCGGATAGTGTCTCCGATGCCAGTGGCAACATTAATGCAAACTTTCTAATTAACAGGGTGACACCAAGGGATCCGCCCGTGGGGGTGATGGATCTTTTAGAAGAGATGCAGTTGGAGCTCTGGCTGCCCAAAATCCACAGGTGAAAGCATGTTACTAGCTTAAGTTACTTGAACTTGAGTATGAGTGAAACAAGTATGGGTCCAACAAAGTAATATTAAGTTTTTTTTTTCAAGTTGTTTCCATGCATATGGTGGACCCTTGGATAGTCATATCCTAGTACGAATTTCCAGATATGTGACAACACACATGTTGTACATTAGTATTTCAAGAAAAGAGAAGAGTCGGAATTATATAGATTCTTATTTCTGTGCTAAAAATTTATATACCTGTCAATTTTCCCCCCATAAACTCTGTAACTGATTACTATATTCTTTTTCCTGGTTGGCATATAAATCCTGCAGTTTTCAATCCAGGGGACATTGAACTATATAAATTCCCAAGTAATTCTTTCTCTCTCTTTCTCATTTGGGGTTTTTTTCATGCAAAGGTTTTCATTTGTTGGTTATATATATATATTCCCTTAAGAACATGTTGATTAATGTTTCACTGTTCGTTAACTTCATGTTAAACATTTTCACGTGTTCGGCTTGATTAGCATTAGATTGTACTAGTAAAGTTCATTTCTGTAGTCTTGTGCCTCGAGCATTTCATTTTATTTTGGTTACCTTAGTGCCATACAATATCTTTTTTCTAACAATTTCACTAGTTTGAGGAATAAAAATATCATAGTGGATCTAGGTTATCTCTTGCTTTAACCAATTATTTTGAGTAAAGTAACGACGGAATCAAACTTTTCTTTTGTGAGTTTTCTCTCCTAGTCCCCTGGCTTCCTATTCTAAAAAGTGTAAAAATGAATCGATTTCAACAACTGCACCAAGTTCTGTTTTTACCGAAGGCTTTGCCATTTCAGGTCTTTTAACAAAAATGCATCAATCCTACACCTACATTAATCTTTTGATGAATAAGGGGTTGAATTAGGTAAAAGCATTCCACACTAGCATCAAGCTTACAGTAGGAAACTATTTTCTCTGTTGAGGATAGAATTCTTGAATATGAAATGATCAACCGATGAATGATAGGATTACAATATTTATATTTTTATATTAAAACTGATTGATTGGATAACTATTTACGTGCAAGATTTTGCACCGACGGTTATTTCAATTTTCCTGCCATTTAATAGCGCATTGTAGATTATATTTTATATAAATGTGCAATTGGCTGACCCTTTGATTCAATGGAGTTCCATTTGGAATCACTCAAGAAACTTGTAAAAATCTACTATTGTTAATTGTTTCAACTTTTTGTGTTTGTTAAGTATGGTTGTCCAAAGCATATCCGAACATAGGTATGGGATGTAACTCCTTTAAAGCCTTCCAAATATGTGGAAAAACCTATGGGGAAAAAACCAAAATTACCTATGGCAAACACATACTCCTGTAGCACCCATCCGAATCTGAGTAAGTTAGATTGTTGAACTAGGAAGCTTTTTGCAAAGCTATCAATCCCTTCCTTCTCCCCCGTTGCCCTTCAGTTTTTTCTGCTTCTCAATTGCGATTTGGGACAACAAAAAATCATCTAGCAGCTTCAACTCCTTTTACCCGCTTTGGAGAGTAGGTCAGGCTATTGCTTCCTGCTGCTCTATTTGGCATTGTAGCACCCTGTCTAGCCACATTGTAATGGCAATGAAGTTGTCGTAGTCCAACGTATTATATATACACTCTGGGTGAAAATTCGGATCTTTTAGTAAAAACTTTTGGAAATTGTAGCTGTAAAAGAAGGGTTGTTTTTCCTTTCCCTCTCTCAAAACCAACGTGGTCTCTTTTTAGTAATATGTACCTGAAAAAACTCTTCGTATTTTTGTTTTCGGTAATGGATATCTACTGCAGTGTAAATTAACAATCCCATTTCAATGATTTGGTTTAATCTTGCAGGCACCAGGACAACATATGATCATTCCTTCCATGCAAGGCAACGAGTAAGTGCCCCCGATCCAAGCTTCGGCTACCAGATTTACGAGTATTAGAATTTAGAAGTTAAATTTAGTTAAACACCTATAGGAACTTTAATGTGGGATTCATCTTTTTGGTCATCTTGTTCCAAGGTGGTTTGGGAGTTGTAAAAAAGCTTTCTTAAGTGCTGTTTCGTCAGGCACTGCTGCGGGGCCATGGTTCCCGAGCAGGCATTATATGACGTATAATTGACTTATTTGTGCATCTAAGCACTACGTTTTGATATTATTGAGCTGGTTCGGTTTTAACATTATTCGACCCGATCCAATATCGGTAAGAAAAAATTAACAGGTCCAACCAACTGATAAAATTTATGTTTTGACTTCAATTGGAATGTTCTCACCCTTGTGTAGCATTGAGGGACCATTGATTATTCATTTAAGATTATTAATTTATGTTTTTTTATTTTTTGACAAATTTTAAATCTAATTTTAAATCCTAATCCTAATAGTAGGAAAAGGGGACTTTAGGGAGAAAGAGAAGTGTTCGTAATGGGTCTAGAACTCATAACTTAAGAAAATAGTAGGGAATAAAGACGGGTAACATGGTCACTTAGTCAATATACTTGCTCTAATTCATGATATTTGGTGTAGTGATAATATATAAATTAATATATTGTTAGTATATTAAAAATATAATTATTTATATTTATTTTTATCTAGTTTTCAGCACGTGTACATATGTGCTTTCTTATTTTTTTAACGAAATATTTTATTTTGCTTAAAAAATAATTTAAAATGTTATTTTATATTTACCATATTTAAAAAATATTTTAGAATATATTTTCAAAAGTATAATATATAATAAATTGGACAAGTATGATATAATAATATTATATTATCTTATTATTGTTTTAAATGTATTTTTATATATTTGAATTTGAGTTTATAAGGCCAAGTTTGAATCCTATCACTGTCGCTCTTGGTGGATAATTTATAAATTCCAATTGAGTATTAAGTCTCTGGCCCTGGTATGGGGGAGTCACCCCTATTTATATATGGTTGGATCAGGACATAATGAACTCGAAAATTCTGATATAGAATTTTATTATAACTAATTTTTAAACTTTAATTTGCATCAAAACTTGTACTTAAACACAAATTAAATAAATTAGATATAAAAGCCCAATATATGTTTTAAAATAATATCTAAAGTTTAATTGAATAAATTTAAAATAACTGAATATTTATCTCAAATTAATGTTAGATCTTAAAATTAAATTTTGGATTGAGCTTGAGATTAAACATCGAGCATGAAGTTGGTTTTAGAGGTTATATTAGGGCATTCGTGATTTGCTTCTTGCACTACAACTGCAATTTGAGGACTTTAACAAATGACAGTTACGGTATATTTTCGATAGGAATATTTGTCACACCACAACTTAGGGCTTAAATTTTTTTAAAAAATTTTCCGATAACTAAATTGAAATTTTAATTAAATTTAGGGATCAAAGTTAAATTTTGATTAAATTTGAATCCAAATTCAAAAAGTATAAAAAACTAGAGGACCTATACTCCTAATTTTACAATTTCTTTTAAGAATATATAACCTCAAAGCGGAAAAATTTTCTCATTTGAAAACCTCATTTTCTCTATCTTCAAGCTTTCCTCTTTTAGCAAGAAATTTCAATCGACGTTTCGTCGTCGACCGTTGTTCGTTTTGGACACCTTTTATTGTGTTTGCATTGTCTCGAGTCCACCGGTCATCTTGTCTTCGTTGCCGCCGGCGTGTGAAGGGTGAGGAAGAACAAGTTTCTCATATTGCGAAGTCGAGTTCTCCGTCGTTCATCGCTGTGAATCTACCTTGATAAATCTCTCAAAACCCCTTAAAAAACATATAGGAATTTTTCCATATTTTTTTACCCCTGAAAGCCCCGCACGCACGCCCGTGCGTCATCATTGCACAACATCTGAAAGTGCTTAGTATTTTTAGCCCCGAAAACTCTGGTGAGTTCTAGAAACGGATGACCCATCCTGACCCGACCTGATCCGACGGTTAACCGTTAACTAGCGTTAACTTTTTTGAAAACTTTCATTTTGACATTTTTTTGACATTTTGAGTCTGATTTGTGATCTTTTGCCAAATTCTAACCCGAAACCCCAAATAGCCGTTAATTTGAAAGTGCTTAGTATTTTTAGCATTTTTGTTTATATTTGAGATTTAATTATGGAATTGATACGAGTATATATTTTCATGAGGTGCTGTTTTCTACCGACCAAGGGTCGATTAGATCCAGTAGTTCCGTCTGTTAGATCCGCTTGATCCAGATTCTTCGAGAGTTACGTAGGTTTCTGTAAATTGTTTAAATTGAGGTTATTGTTAATCATATTAGGATTCTGATATAGATTTTTTGATTCGTAAGATCTAGCACTACCGTTGATCGTGATCGGCAGACTCAATAGTGGCTTCCTTATCAGACTACTCAGACCGGTACATGTGTGTTTCCTGATGTTATTACATTACTGTTTTAAAGTATTCATCTTAACTTTTAGATTCGTGTGATACTAAATATTTTTACGAGACGATACTGATTTCTAAATATTGTTTATTTGATATATGATTTACTGTATATTTTCGATATGCTCTCTAATTACTGTATTTTTGTATCTGATTTCTTAATAAAACATTTCATGTTTTAATTAAAATACCGTTTTCACTTGAACATACATGTTTATTATTGTCATTAGGGGTATTATTGGAGGACGTATATCAGGCTTAGCCCTGACTCCTACTTTACTTTGTGCACAAGGTAAGTCTTTACTGCAGGTCCTTATGCTATATGTAGAGTTTTGAGAAATAAGTTGAAGGAACTTGCTGATCAATACGCTCTCTCTGAACAACAATATCAGCAGAAGGTATGGTTTGACATCCCGGTACATCTAAGGTTTTTCATATTGAAATCCCAATCAATTCTATTATCAAGGACTGTCAGCCTTACTCTTATGTTTCGGACATTATATGCACAGCTAAAGAAAAAAACACTACAACTACAGCTTTCGGATCTGAAAATCAAGCAACACGAAGAGAAATTGAATAGTAGTGTGATGCCTTTATAGACAATTAAGAAGTGATTTCTATGTTACTCAGACTTGAGAATGGGTGTCAGATTCAAGTACGTATTGGACGTGGGTATGCTCTATCTTTCTATTTTTGACGAGGTAGCAATCCCATGCCCGTTTGCTAATATTTGTTGAACATGGATACTATACGTAAAATGAAGAATCCGGAGTGATATAGAGTGATACATCTTTCATGTTTGATGTATTTTCCTTTAGATATACTTGGACCTTATCACTGAATGCACTTCACTCTTCCAACTTCCTCTCTGTATTGACTGCTGAGAATCTTAGCCTATGATGCGGCAACATTGAAGTCCGATTTGCTTAAATCTATCCCATTTTCATCTTCATGATGTTTGAATTTATATTTAATTTTCAGGATGCATTGGTAAAGAGCAATGAGGTGTTTGAAACATTTAAGCAAGAGATTGAGAAGGTATATGTACCTGTTATCCTTGAGAGATACACTTTCCTCAAAGCTCTACTTTTAGAATTTTCCTATTGATCAATCTATGATTGTCATTCGCGGTTGCCTTTTGTTACTTGGACTCGGGTGTGTGTCGGATGCGGGTATGTGTCTTATACGGGTATTTTTGTAGGGTCAAAGCTACTGCATCTTTTGAAGAAATTTCTGAATGTATGCACATTTTGGTATATTATATGGTGTGAAGAACAGCCTCTTTGGGTGCTGGATTTCCTTGTAGGGATATATAATTTTACTTTTTAGTTACGTTACCTTTTGTTACTTGGACTCGGGTGTGTGTCGGATGCGGGTATGTGTCTTATACGGGTATTTTTGTAGGGTCAAAGCTACTGCATCTTTGAAGAAATTCTGAATGTATGCACATTTGGTATATTATATGGTGTGAAGAACAGCCTCTTTGGGTGCTGGATTTCCTTGTAGGGATATATAATTTCCTACTTTTTAGTTACGTTACTCCCTTAATTTACACATGACAATAACGCTATATAACATGATTTTTTTAAGAATATGCCACGTGACACATTCTTAAGGTGTCACATGGATTTTTATAACGTGAAAAAGATTGAAACACAGTATTATAATTTAAAAGATAAAAGCATTGAACTGATTCAAAAGTTTAAGGTAAATTACACATTTAGTATCTAAAATATTAGTTTTGATTTGCTTTAGTACTTAAACTTTTAATTTTTCAAATCATATCCAATGTTTTTTTGTTTTTTTAGTACATTGTTGTTAAACTTAACGGGCGATTTGTATGTCACCGTTTTGTTGGGTAACTTGCATCATTCATCATTCAACTATCTTCTCTTTCTTATTTTGGTACTAAAGTTTAATTTTTTTTAATTTAATTACTGACTTTCAAATTACTCTTAATTTATCGTTTAACTTTCAATTTTTTAATTATATTTAATTAAATAATAATAAAAATGTCATTTCATAAAATATTAATAAAATTAGTGCCTAAAATGGGAGCAATTTGAAAGTTGAGTAATTAAATTGAATTTTTTTAAACTTTAGTACCAAAATAGGAATGAGAAGATAGTTGATGGATGGATGATAGTTTACCTAAAAAATGCACTGTGGTTAAGTTTTTAACGGTGAGGTACTAAAATAAAATAAAATTAAAATTATATACATTTTTAAAAAAATTAAATGTTTAGAAACTAAAGTAGATCAAATTAAATAATTTACCCAAAAATTTATCATATCAATATGATAATATATACCATATGAGACTACCATATCATTGGACACTTACGCTGGCCTACATGTGAGAATAGATCAGCTTTCTGGTGAACCAATAGCAAGCAACTACCTAACCCAACCTAAACGAAGAATATAAGCAAGAAAAACAATAATGAATATAAATTATTTATTATTTTATTTATAAATTATATATTAAATAGTATATATATATATATATTTGTTTGGTGTGTGAATACATGTGAAAGTATCAGCGCTGGACATTTCCGCAAGAAACACGCGAATTAATTTATTCTAAAGTCAAATTATAATTATTTTCTACAAATTATATTAGTTTGTTTTTAAATTTATTTATTACCATTTTTAAATAATAATTCATAAATTCGTCACTTCAACTATGGCTGCCACACGAAGGGTTGACCACCAACTCCTCCATCCCATAAAGGCGTGTGCTCAAAACGTTACCGTTTTCACCCTCCAGAAATTATTTTATTTCTTTCTTTCTTGTTCATTTCTCCCTCTCCTTGTTGTTATCGTAATTGTAATTGCCAGTTGAAAAAAGGTACGGATTTTTCTTCTTCTGAGGTTTATTTGTGATAGATTTTACTTAATTCCATCTCGTTAATGCATTTTTTTTTAGTTTCCTTTTGGTTTTTATCGCTTTATCTTTTCGAATTCTTATATGAGTTGTGTAGATTTTGGTTTTCTTACCTTTCATGGATTGTTCTTGTTATTTTTAATGTTTTCTACTTTTTTTTGGTGGGGGGGGGGATTAAGCTAAATTTAATTATTTAGGGTTCATAAATTATGAAGGTCTAACTATTGTTTGAAGGATCTGAATAGTAATCAAGAAATCTTATTTTTTTAGCATTTTTTTAGATTTTCTAGGTTTAATGAAATATCATTTTCAAAGTAAATTCAGTTTTTTTTAATTGAAATTTTTGGTTTTCTTATTGTCTCTTTTTAATTATATATTTTTTAAAACATTTCAGTTCTTGGTCTCCATGGTAATTATTTTTATTAAAATTCAAGTACCTGAAAGAGTAATGTACAATCTGCTGTTTAAAAACTTTAGTTTATTCCTAGCTGATGTGACTGAAATAAACATGTTTGATTTTGATTTAAGATCTGAATCATGTAGTTTTTCTTTATTATTATTATTTTCAAGATTTGATACTTGTTCATGTGATTTTGATAAATTCCATGTTTTGGATAACGGTTGAGGTTATAATTTTGGTAATGTTTTCCATAATCTGCTGTTTAAAAGCTTCGGCTTTATTCTCGACAGTTTAGACTTTGGTGATTGTTCTTTAAGATCGACTTATATCGATTTGTTGGGCAATTTTCAAGCTTTGATATTCATTTGACGAATGATTTGGGAGTACCGTGTTTGATTGGTATTGTTTTCCATAGTTGCTTTAAAATTTTCTCCCATCATTCTTGTCCGACTGGGCTCAATCAAACATGTTTGATTTTGGATTAAGATCAGCTCGTGTCAGTTCATGGTGTAATTTCTAGCTAGCTCTAATATTCATTCACAAGTTGTTTTTGTAAACTCCTTGTGTTGACAGATCAAAGTTGGTATTTTCATAATGTTTTCCAGTCTGCAGTTTAAAAGCTTCTATGTTTTATTGTGTTTGGATGGTTTACTTTGATCTGATCAATGTTCGATTTTGTTCTGTGATCAACTGATATCTTTCTCACATGGGACCGTTTAGATATGGGGCTCTTGGCTTTTGATCTATAGCTGCTGTGGGATTGTTAACATTAACAGTTGAGTTCTGTAGGGTTCGATCATTTTTTTTTCTTGATTGTTAACTGGTTCTATATGCGAGTCATAATACTACTCTTGGCACTTTTAGGATTTTATTTCAACTGTTTAATGGTTTTGTTCAGATTACGCTCGAAATGGATTTTCTCTTCAGAGGCCTAAATGAGGATTCTTCATCTTCCCAAATGGACATTCTCAGATGTCCATTTTTGAGAAACATTAACGAGCCAACTAACTTTTCCTTCTCGTCTGCCATGCCTTTCGCCATGCCGGTATGATTTTGGGCTGTCATGAGCTTTGCTAGTGAGTCTTGTGTTTTACTTGAGTTCTCATTAGGTTTTATTTCTTGGCCTAAGGTTCGAGGAGCCAAAGGTCCATATTTGAAGATGGTCCCAATTTCGACATGGCATTCAGGCTTTTCCATGGACGTGATGTAGTCCGCTACCTGAACGATCCTCCTTGCGTATTGAGAAAGCAGATATTGAAACACCCCACCGAAGTTCAATCCTTTGGCTGCAAAGGCCGCCACCATTAGTCTCTCATCCTTCGGACCAGGAGGGCCATTCAGTTTTGATGCATTTAATAAGTGGAACAATCAGAAAGGAAAATCAAAATCATCCAAGAAAGAGTGAAATTATTTTGTTAATGTATTTTGTTTTGATTTGCTTTAGTACTTAAACCATATCAAAATTAATATAAATTACATATTTAGTATCTAAACTATTAGTTTTGATTTGCTTTAGTACTTAAACTTTTAATTTTTCAAATCATATCCAATGTTTAGTTTTGTTTGTACATTGTTGTTAAAACTTAACGGGCGATTTGTATGTGTCACCGTTTTGTTGGGTAACTTGCATCATTCATCATTCAACTATCTTCTCTTTCTTATTTTGGTTACTAAAGTTTAATTTTTTTTAATTTAATTACTTGACTTTCAAATTACTCTTAATTTAATCGTTCTAACTTTCAATTTTTTAATTATATATTAATTAAATAATAATAAAAATGTCATTTCATAAAAAATATTAATAAAATAATTAGAGTGCCTAAAATGGGAGCAATTTGAAAGTTGAGTAATTAAATTGAATTTTTTTAAACTTTAGTACCAAATAGGAATGAGAAGATAGTTGATAAATGGATGATAGTTTACCTAAAAAATGCAGTGGTTAAGTTTTTAACGGTGAGGTACTAAAATAAATAAAAATTAAAATTAGATACATTTTTTAAAAATTAAATGTTTAAGAACTAAAGTGGATCAAAATTAATATAATTTACCCAAAAATTATCATATCAATATGATAATATACCATATTGAGACTACCATATCATTGGACACTTACGCTGGCCTACATGTGAGAATAGATCAGCTTTCTGGTGAACCAATAGCAAGCAACTACCTAACCCAACCTAAACGAAGAATATAAGCAAGAAAAACAATAATGAATATAAATATTTATTATTTTATTATAAATTATATATTAAATAGTATATATATATATATATAATATTTTGTTTGGTGTGTGAATACATGTGAAAGTATCAGCGCTGGACATTTCCGCAAGAAACACGCGAATTAATTTATTCTAAAGTCAAAATTTTTTCTAAAATTATTTTAGTTTGTTTTAAATTTAATTTATTACCATTTTTAAATAATAATTCATAATTCGTCACTTCAACTATGGCTGCCACACGAAAGGGTTGACCACCAACTATTCCATCCCATAAAGGCGTGTGCTCAAACGTTACCGTTTTCACCCTCCAGAAATTATTTTATTCTTTCTTTCTTTGTTCATTTCTCCCTCTCCTTGTTGTTATCGTAATTGTAATTGCCAGTTGAAAAAAGGTACGGATTTCTTCTTCTGAGGTTTATTTGTGATAGATTTTACTTAATTCCATCTCTGTTAATGCATTTTTTTTTAGTTTCCTTTTGGTTTTTATCGCTTTATCTTTTCGAATTCTTATATGTTGTGTAGATTTTTGGTTTCTTACCTTTCATGGATTGTTCTTGTTATTTTTAATGTTTTCTACTTTTTTTGGGGGGGGGGGGAATTAAGCTAAATTTAATTATTTTAGGGTTCATAAATTATGAAGGTCTAACTATTGTTTGTGAAGGATCTGAATAGTAATCAAGAAATCTTATTTTTTAGCATTTTTTTAGATTTTCTAGGTTTAATGAAATATCATTTTCAAAGTAAATTCAGATTTTTTTAATTGAAATTTTTGGTTTCTTATGTCTCTTTTTAATTATATATTTTTATTAAAACATTCAGTTCTTTGGTCTCCATGGTAATTATTTTTATTAAAATTCAAGTACCTGAAAGAGTAATGTACAATCTGCTGTTTAAAAACTTTAGTTTTATTCCTAGCTGATGTGACCTGAAATAAACATGTTTGATTTTGATTTAAGATCTGAATCATGTAGTTTTTCTTTATTATTATTAATTTTCAAAATTTGATACTTGTTCATGTGTGATTTTGGTAAATTCCATGTTTTGGGTAACGGTTGAGGTAATAATTTGGTTAATGTTTTCCATAATCTGCTGTTTAAAAGCTTCAGCCTTTATTCTCGACTGTTTAGACTTTGGTTAAACATATTTGATTGTTCTTTAAGATCGACTTAGATCGATTTGTTGGGCAATTTTCAAGCTTTGATATTTATTGACGAATGATTTGGGAAATACCGTGTTTGATTAGGTATTGTTTTCCATAGTTTGCTTTAAAATTTTCTCCCATCATTCTTGTCTGACTGGGCTCAATCAAACATGTTTGATTTTGGTTTAAGATCAGCTCGTGTCAGTTCATGGTGTAATTTTCTAGCTCTAATATTTCATTCACAAGTTTTGTAAATTCCATTGTGTTTGACAGAGCCAAAGTTGGGATTTTCATAATGTTTTCCAGTCTGCAGTTTAAAAGCTTCTATGTTTCTTATTGTGTTTGGAGTGGTTTACTTTGATCTCATCAATATGTTCGATTTTATTCTGTGATCAACTGATATCATTTCCTCACATGGGACCGTTTAGATATGGGGCTCTTGGCTTTTGATCTATAGCTGCTGTGGGATTGTTAACATTAACAGTTGAGTTCTGTAGGGCTCGATCATTTTTTTTTTCTTGATTGTTAACTGGTTCTATATGCGAGTCATAATACTACTCTTGGCACTTTTAGGATTTTATTTCAACTGTTTAATGGTTTTGTTCAGATTACGCTCGAAATGGATTTTCTCTTCAGAGGCCTAAATGAGGATTCTTCATCTTCCCAAATGGACATTCTCAGATGTCCATTTTTGAGAAACATTAACGAGCCAACTAACTTTTCCTTCTCGTCTGCCATGCCTTTCGCCATGCCGGTATGATTTTGGGCCTGTCATGAGCTTTGCTAGTTGAGTCTTGTGTTTTACTTGAGTTCATTAGGGTTTATTTCTTGGCCTAAGGTTCGAGGAGCCAAAGGTCCAATATTTGAAGATGGTCCCCAATTTCGACATGGCATTCAGGCTTTTCCATGGACGTGATGGAGTAGTTCCGCTACCTGAACGATCCTCCTTGCGTATTGAGAAAGCAGATATTGAAACAACCCCACCGAAGTTCAATCCTTTGGCTGCAAAGGCCGCCACCATTAGTCTCTCATCCTTCGGACCAGGAGGGCCCTTCAGTTTTGATGCATTTTCTAATAAGTGGAACAATCAGAAAGGAAAATCAAAATCATCCAAGAAAGAGTCTTCTTCACAGGTAATCGAACATCTGCTAATGGATTACTCAAAGAACATCTGATAATGGATTATGGGCCTGTGAATTTAAAGTTAGAATAATCGACAAATTTCTTGAAGATTTTGGATTATTGTTTTGACATCATTCCAATATTATTTTCAGGGAGGAAATTCGAATCATGAAGCAGTGGGCAATGAATGGCTGCAAAATGGGAACTGTCCGATCGCAAAGTCGTTCAGGGCAGTTAGCAGTGTTTTGCCACTAGTTACGAAGGTTCTTAAGCCACCTCCAGGGATGAAATACAGGTGCCCACCTGCAATTGTTGCTGCTCGAGCAGCACTAGCACAAACTGCGTTCGCCAAGAATCTCCGCCCGCAATCCTTGCCGACAAAAGTACTGGTGATCGGGATGTTAGGCATGGCAGCAAATGTTCCGTTAGGGATATGGCGGGAACACACTGAAAAATTCTCACCGTCTTGGTTTGTGGCTATCCATGCCGCCGTTCCATTCATAGCCATGCTTCGGAAATCCGTCTTGATGCCAAAAACAGCAATGGCTTTTACCATTGCAGCATCTGTATTAGGACAGGTTATCGGCTCTAGGGCAGAACGGTACCGATTAAAAGCATCGGCGGGAAAACAGTTAGGTATCAAGGAATCATCGGTTTCCATCGGTGGTGCAAAACAGTTAGACTTTGTTGCCGTTAAAAACGGGGATTGCAGGAAAGATGTTGAATGGATCCAGTCTCTCTGCAGGTGGCAATGGGGCCATCTTCGTCTACTGAAGTGACCGCCATTACTGCATAATTGTGTTATATGCTGTATTTGTTTTCTCGTGTTCCTTGTGGAACCAGACATCATGCTTTGTTTTGGGCCAAAAAAAAACCATGCAGGTAATAAAAGATGCGGAAAGACATTCGGTGGAACTGTAATGTGTTCATTTTTTAGTTTAAATTGGAAAAAAAAAAATTAAATCTACCATTCGTTTAAGATATTTCTCTGTTGTAAGACTTATTTTTTAGTTTTTTTCTTTAGAATTTTACAAACCAATCCCGCCAAAAACTTATTATATATTAATTTTAATTATTGGTTAGATCAATTTTGTTAAAAGAAATTTAAAGACGATGAAATCGTTTTAATTGAAAAAACGAAATGCTCACCAACTTGTAATGTAACCTTCACGTAGAAAATAACGAAATTAAGAACTGTTTAATTTTGTTCTTTGTTTTTAAGATATAAATATGTTAAAAAAAAAACGTCGAGGCTGCATTAGGCCATTTCACATAGGAAAAAAACACGAACGGATTGATTAATTTTATTGGAAAATTCGACCATTCATTTCTGACCGTTGATTTTTATCTTTTCAAACTTTATTGGATGGAAGGCGGAGCCAATCAAACGGTGGACAATCGGCGCCGTGCAGCCACTGCTGCATACGAACAACCCGTTTCCGAGATCAATGGCGTCGACACTGCTTCCCCTACTCAAAGGTAGGGAGAAAACTTTATATATCTGTGTTCATTTTAATGGAGTATATATTATGTTTTCTACTGCTATTCTATTTTCTGTTTTGCAGGCTTCAAAAGTAGCTGATGGATCTCATGGTATGTGAATCTTTTCTACTGTTTTACGTTTCAAAATGATATATGGGTATTATGCTGATGTGCAGTGTGGAGGGGATCTCGGGGTTTCAGCATTTCCGCAAGGCGAAAGCATTTTTAAATGGATCGGCACGATCGAGGGCGGAAAAGGAACCATGCATGAGGGTTTGTCGTACAAGGTTTCCTTGCATTTCACGTCGGACTATCCTTTCAAGCCACCTCAAGCGAAGTTGGAGACCGTTTGCTTTCATCCCAATGTGGATCAGTTTGGCAATATCTGCCTTGACATTCTTCAGGTATCAATTCCACTTTGTACACATAGCTTTTGTTTACATTGTATTCCAAGTTACTCCTAAATTCTTCGTTTTACAGGATAAGTGGTCTTCTGCTTATGATTGTAGGGCCATTCTTTTGTCGGTTCAAAATCTACTGGGAGGTATGAATATGATTGCTTTTCCCCTACTTGATTCATTCCGGGTGTGTCGGATATGGGTGTATATCCGATATGTTTACGTCACAATGTTCACTTGGTTTTGAAGCTTCTCCTATACCATATGCGTATATGTATTCGACATAGATACGCCAAATAGAATGAAGCGTCGGAACAACATATGTTTCGTCTACAAAACAGATTAACTCTTAGTTCTGCTGATTGTTTATGAACCTCCTTACACGCAGATCCGAATCCCGACTGTCCACTCAACACCTATGCCATGGCTCTTTGGAACAATAAGGAAGGTAAAGAAAATAGGTTTTCTTTCATTTCAACTCGGTTATATTGGTGTTAGGTCTTCTCTTTGAACCGACCTGCTCGGTTACCCGCTTGTAGCGAAAAAACAACTTTCGCAATGCTATGAAACTTAACTGTATTGCTAACTTTCTCCTTCTCCAGATTACAGAAAAATGGGCCGAGCAAGGCATTTTGGTGGAAATGCAGGGACCTAGTGTGCAGAATCCGTTCTTCAATTCCATATCGGACCGGTGTGTCCTTATATGATTGAATTTTTCGGTAAAGCTCCGAGGTCAGAGAGCAATATGATTCTGCATTTAGTTGCAGTGACCTCAATCAATGTACGTACGGACAGTTACCGGATTTGATTTTGTACCTCGTTACGGAAGAAACACAGAGGAACTTGAATATATTTTACAGAATAATGAACTAAATCAACCATTTGTAACATATTTTTATTAATCAATACCATATTAGGTGCCTTATGTTTCCATTGACTAAATCTTTTTTTTTAATTATTACTCCATGAAATTACAAAGTTCAATACAGTTATGAGACATGGGGACAGAAAACCAGAATCAAGTGGACATACATTAGCCTATGTTACCTCCCTTACATACAAACACAAGCCGTTGTGTTTTCAAGCCTTTTGCTTGGAATTTCTCCTTCCCATTCTCATTATTAATTAAAATACATTTTCTATTAATTAATAATCAATTAGTTTAATGGAATGAGACATAAAATTTCTTAAATAAAATCGAAAGTTTAAATCTTAATGTTTATGAGTTGAGCAAACTTAAAATTAAGAGAATGAAAATTTAATTTATGAAAAGTAATTTTTTTATATTTTATAAATAGATATAAATATTATTAAAAATGAAATAGGATCCGTATTCAGAAAACCCGGCCCAATTTGAGGTCCACGGGGATCTGAATCTTGATTTGCAGAATAAATATTGGATTTACTTATTTAGTAAGTCAAAGACTAATCTGAATCACCATTTTTATTATTATTCTTAGAAAACCCAGTACATAAAAATGGCTTGCTCGGAATGAGTTGAAGATATGCTTGCCTTGTGGGACAAATTGTTCTGAGGGCTACTTCCTTCGAGTACTTGCAGTGCCAATGCGGATCGAATATGCACTCCTTGCTCACTTTGCCAGAACAGCTCTTGCTGGGATGTATGTGGAGTTTCGCCTGAGTCTCGGCAACAAAAGCAGCTGGAGATCAAAAGGTTGGTGGTCATCATTGGTTCTTCTGTACTGGGCTGCTTATTAATTCTAGTTGCTTGTTGTATTTTTCCCCGAATCTTCAAAGTGAAAAGTGATGGCAAACGTAGAATTCCGTGCTGCTTTTGCATAGGCAAACCAGTTGCGGAGTCTGATCCCAATCCGAATCCACTTCCGCCTCTCTCTTTAACGACGTATGTTGGGGAGACACAAGTGTATCGGCTTTCAGAACTGAAAGATGCTACTCATGGATTTAAAGAATTCAGCGAACTCGGAAGAGGGAGTTTCGGTTTTGTGTGTAAAGCTGTTCTTCCTGATGGTCGGCAAGTCGCAATCAAGCGTGCTAATGCTGCTACGATAATTCACAACAACAGCCGGGATTTTGAAGCAGAGTTAGAACTACTATGCAATGTAAAGCATGCCAATATTGTGAACTTAATAGGCTACTGTTCTGAAATGGGGGAAAGAATGCTCGTATATGAATATATGCCTCATGGCACACTTCATGACCATCTTCATGGGGACCTCTTGCGGTTAGGTTGGGACCTGCGATTGAAGATCGCATTCCAGGCTGCGAGAGGACTCGAGTATCTTCATAATGAAGTCACTCCCCTGTCGTTCATCGAGACCTGAAGACTTCGAATTACTTTTGGACGCCGAATGGGGTGCAAGGATATCCGATCTCCGGATCGTAAGTGCTAATACAAGCACGGATGTGAAGGGGGATATGGAGGAGGATGTTTATAATTTCGGAATCGTTCTATTGGAGATTAAGTGGAAGGAAAGTTATGACAGAGAGCGCACGCCTCCAGGAATTGTAGAGTGGACACTGCCTCTAATAAGAGGAAAGGCGGCAGCCAGTATCGACCGAACATGCTCTACCGAGAAATGTGGAACCGTTGCTTAAACTCGCGGATTTGGCCGAGCTTTCGTTGAGGGAAAATCCCAGTGAAAGACCAAGCAGGAGTAATCTGGTAACTTCATTAGATCAAATTGTCAAGTGTGAACTAATCTCATGAAAATATAATTTACTATAATACTTTTTATATTATACTACCTCTGTCTTTCTTAAAATGTCTGTTATTGGTTTTTTTTTTAATTTTGACTTTATTATTTAAAATTTATTATTGATAAAAATATACTTCAATCAAGTAGTTTTAAAATATATATTTATAAAAATTATTTTTTAAAATATTTAAAATAATTGTTATCAAAGTTTAGAAAATTTAACTTTTAAAAGATCAATAGGGGACCTGTTTAATGGGACGAGCTATAATTTTTGTTTAGTTTAGTTCCTAAATTTATATAATTCAATTTTTAATATTATAAATTTTCATTCAATTTAATCCTAAAAAATATTTAATATAAATTAACTTATTTCTATTTTTTTTAATTTAGTCTAATACATTTTGTAAAACATGTTAATTGGTTTGAAAAATGACTATAATATTATTTTCTAAGATAATAATTAATATAATCATAACAAAATTTATGTTTTTTACATGAAATATTTTATTATTGCGATGAGACAATTTATTTTTTTAGTATACGTATCATTTATTCAATTTATTTTATTTGATATTTAAGATATTTTGGGCTTAAGAAGACAGTTTGTGAATAGGGTACTGATTTTGAAACTCCCAAACTCAATTTTGTTAATTTGCATTTTTGAACCCTTTTGGTTCATATACTTGATATGTTTCATAATAGTCCATAAATGATTGTTTAATTGATATACACAATTTAGATTTAATTCAATTTAAATTAAGTTTCGATCAGTTAATGTGATATTTTTTTTTAATTTACGAGTAATTCAAATTGAGAGTGTTACTCACATTTAAGGTTTTCCATATTTTTATTTTTGACTACATTAGGCTCTTTTTTAATTGTCATTTTTAATTTTTATGTAATAATATATATTTTATACATAATAAATATGAGTTTTTATTTAAAATATGAAACCCAAAAATAATCCAAATTAATTTTAAGGGTAAATTATGCGTTAGTATGTAAATTATCGGTTTTGGTCCATTTTAGTAACTAAACATTCAAATTTTCAAAACCATACCTAAAGTTTAGCTTTTGTTTCAATTTAATACCCACCATTAAAAACTTTAGTTTTTGTTTTATTTTAGTACCGTTCAAATTTAACGTTAAATTTTGGGGGGAAATGAAAGTTTAGGTACTAAAACGGACAAAATTGATAGTTTAGGAACTAAATGCGTTAAGTTTTGGGTACTAAAATGAAATCAAAAACAAAACATTAGGTACGATTTTAAAAACATGAAAATTTAGATACTAAAACAAACTAAAATTAATAGTTTAGATACTAAATGTGTAGTTTATCTCGCATTCAAATTTAAAGCCCAAATAAATTTAAGCCTAATGATCTCAACCAAACATCGATAGAGGCCGAAAACAAGTTGATCTGAAACTCAAATCCAACTTTTCAAGCCCAACTTTAATTTAAAGCCTCTCGTTTAAGAAGATTGAAAGTAACATGTTTAGATTCAAATAAAATTCAATGTCCATATGGTGTTAAAATATGATTTATTTAAATTATTTTTTCTTAATTTCATCTAAATTTATTAAAAAAAACATTATTTTATTCTAATAATATTAAAATAATAAAATAAATAATTTTTAAAATTAAGATTTACTGTACTCAAACAACATATTTATATCCAATGTTTAAATTTTACTAATATATCAAATAGTTTTAAAAAACAAAATTCAGCAGTTAGAGAATATTATGGCTATCAATATATTTGCACTTTATAATGATGGATTCTAACTATAATATATAAATATATTAATTATATTTATAATTTATTTATGCTTTATATTGATTGTAATTATAATTTGTGAATAATTAAAAAAAACTTTTTAGTCCGGTTATAAAATATAAATTTCTTGAATAGTAAAATTGTCTATTTGGTCATCAGAACTTTATCTTTGAACAGTAAATGAACATCGGGGGGAAGATGACTTTTTTCTATGTTTAATGTTAATTCTTCATGTTGGTTCCATCATTTTCTTTACTTTAGATATGATATCTTATGCTTAAAGAATAAGATTGTTACTTTGATGTGTGCATGAAAAGGAATGATTAATGAATTTAAATGGGCAATGTTCAATGATCCTAATGATTATGTATGTTTATAGAATATAAACCATCATTTAATTATGGGATCATTCCTTTTAGATTTTTTTTACTCTGGATGAATATATATATACATGTTTAAAGATTTTTAACTATTTGATAATAAACGGTCATATCCTAATGATTATATGTTTTATAGAATTTACACCATCATTTAATTATGGGATCATTCCTTTTAGATTTGTTTACTCGGAATGAATATAATAATAATATTTAAAGTTTTTAATGTTTGATAATAATCGCTAATATCTAATTGATTATATATGTTATAGAATTTACACCATCTTTAATTATGGGATCATTCCTTTTAGATATAAAGATTTGGTCTAATCCATTATTTTCATTAAACGCAAAAGAATGCATTAATTACATTTTTCGTTGGTTAACATTTTCTTAAAATGAAGTTTAAAAGATATTTTAAAAAATGGATGCTTATAAAAATGTTTATGTTATTAATATTAATAATGTTCCTAACTAATTACCTCTTTTGAAAAAATCTAATTTTTCTTATTGGTGTGTCGCTCATTTCCTTTTGTTTCGTCTTTATTGATCAACGACGACATCAACTTTAATGATGGTTGCAACCGACAGTATTTTTTATTGTCTTTTTCTTTTCTTATGTTGTATCTCTATTTTCTTTTTCTTTTTTATTTTCAATAAGTATGTCCGTATGACACATTTTCATTTGCTTTTATGACACGTTTTCTTCTGTCTTTTGAAATATTTTCGGTCGTTTGACCATTTTCTTCATTTATCTTTTTCTAAGGATTGATTTGACATCGCCACAACTGATTAAGATGACGTTTATCTGATATATTGTTGATCTTCTCTGCTTTGAATCCTCGTAGTGAATTTGGATGCCCATTTTGTGTTTGTAGATAGCTTTTCACATCTGTCGAGTCTAATTTGCTATTTTGTCGATGGTATTTCAATAGTTTGATTCTCTTTTGTGGTTCGTTTGTTGATACAATCATATTTATTTGTATCTATCTTTATTCTAGTTTATTGGTTATATTTTTAATCTTTCATCATATAATCCTTATGATCTTAAATTGCTAGCTTTGTTTGAATGATTATAGGAAATTATCTTAATCATGTAATTAATTTACGTTTCTGAGTGTAAACCTTTACTGTAATTTGTGATATTTTTATTTTAAATAAAAATAAGTAAAGTTTCTAATTGAATTAATGTCACAATTCAGTTTACTAACTTAATTAAAAATTATGAATATCTATATTAATGAATTATCAGTATTATTAAAAAGATATTTTTGTGTTTTCATACTTCCATTTAATCTTAAAAAAATTAAGAACCAAACTCAAGATATATTACTTTTGTATAGATTTTATCACTCTACATATAATAATTTATCAATTTAAAATATAAAAATAATATTGTATATATATAAAATATTTTATTTTTTTATGATATGTTTACTTCTAATAAAGTCTTTAGTTGAATCCATGTCACAAGACAACTCCGCTAACTAAATTAAAAAATAATCAAAATATTTATTTTTACATTGACATTGATTATCATTATATTAGATTTCCACATGATTTTCATAAAAACATACTAAACGAGAAGAAACATGTCTTACCATACATGTATAGGGCAAGATTTATTTACATCCAGTGTAAAACTAAGAATTTTACATCTTTTTAGGATCATTTAATAAGAGAAATCAAATGTCGAGATTAATAGTAGGAAATGAGAAGATATTCACTGATAAAAAAAATAAGTAAATATCAACCTTTGATTTTTCTTAATACAACAATCTTAAAAATATGTAAAATTCTTAGTTTTACACTAGATATAAATTGATCCTAATATATATAATATATATATATATATATATATATATTATTCCTTACATCACATGTAATAGGGAAGTTAAGTAGGTGAATATACATAAAGGATGAGGATAAATTAGGTAGCAAAATAACATGGAAAATATGAGTGTCAACTGAGGATCTCAGTTCATTATGAACGTAGTACCAATATAAAAAAGATGATGACATGGAAATAAGGGTTAAAGTTATACTAATAATTTTTTATGAAAAAAATGAAAAAGGTGATAAATTATTATATGAGAAAATAACCTCAGTGACCAAAAATGCCTTATAATATACTATTTTAACCAACTTTTTTTGGATTTGCCAAAATGACCAACTAAATCGCAATGCGATCGATAATTCGCAACGCGATCTCCGGTATCGCAAATCAGTTTCCAGATTCGCAACGCGATTCTGACTATCGCATTGCGATTTCCCAAATTCGCGTTGCGATTTTCCTAATTCGCAATGCGAATACGTAAATCGCAACGCGATTACGTAAATCGCAACGCGATTACGTAAATCGCAACGCGATTACGTAAATCGCAACGCGATTACGTAAATCGCAACGCGAATACATATTCACATTGCGATTTACGTAATCGCGTTGCGATTTAGTAAATCGCAACGAGATTCTGACTATCGCAATACTGAATTTCAAATTTGCAACTCGATTTCTGAATTCGCAACAGGTTTTAATTCGCAACACAATGTTTGGGTATATAACTACGCAGCAGCAGCAACTCATAACCTAAATCCCTAAATCGCAACTCATTTCATCTCCATCTATCACTCTCTCCGACGACATCCGTTCCTATATCCAACGACATCCTTCTCCATCCGGTAACAGGTTTTAGTTTCGCAGCTCGCTTGTTTAGTAAATTAATTTACAATAATGAAATCATCTAATGTTGATCATGTTTGGATAGATTTTTGTTTTGGAGGGTCATGGGAGAATGTTCATGGTGTTTTACAATATATGCCTTTACCCATGAATCTTCAACTAAAACTATCATTAAAAAAGTTAACTTATGAAACTCTAATGTTACGTGTTGCAAATAAATTGAATTTAGAGCCCCTAAGTGGATTTAGGCTATCTTATCAGAGAAATGGTAAAGTTTATTTGTTAATCGACAATGAAGATGTTGAACGATTCATTGCTTACATTAGTGTTTCAAGTGATGATGTTACATTGTATGTTGTTAAACCTAGAAGTAGTGAAGTTGGGTCAGTAGCGGTAGTAATCAACTAAGTTTTTCAACCCTAGTTTATGGTGCTCAAAATTTAATGGTTCCACCATAATTTCATCACCAAGCAAATATTGTTTCACCACATTTCCAATACCAAACACAATCTCAAAACCCACAACCTTTCCCTAATCCAAATCCCAATCAACTTTCAGCACCAAATTCCGATTTTCGTATTGACCAGTTAGACGATGATGAGCCAACAGAAAAAATTATGAGTACTAGTCAGTATTCGAAATTTGATCTTGGTCAATACCCGAACTTTGATCTTGGTAAATACTCGGATTTTGATGATTTTTCAGAAGAAGAAATAGACCCTGCGTGTAATGATTTTGATATTGGTCAATACCCGAATTTTGATGATGAAACAGCCATTGCCGAGGAAGATGTTGTTGATGATAATGAGGAGGAAGTTACGACTGTAAATGAACATGTTGAACATTCATTCTGTAATTCATATAACCCTAAAAAAGAAAAAGAAAAAGAAGAAGAAGAAATCCCCAAAGAAAAGTCCCCGAAGAAAATGCCACGGGAGTATAACTGGAATATGCCAAAATTACTTCAGATACCGGAAGAAGAGTTGGTAAAGATAGCAGTTGATTGTTACACAAAAATTATTCGTATCAAGAAAGATGATTGTTTTGATACAAAGGAAGACTTGAAGATAGCTTTGTATACGAAATGTGTGAAAAATGGCTATCAACTAAAAGTTAACAAATCAAGCAAAGATCGTTTCGAAACAAGGTGTATGATTGACAAAAACTGTATGTGGCGTATGATTGCAAAGAGGATAAAAGATTGTGAAATGTTTCAAGTTAGGACTTTTATTGATAAACATACATGTTCAAGAACCCAAGTTTTTCCTCACCATAGACAGGCAAACAAAAAGGTGTTGGGTGGTTTTCTGGCTGAGTTCATGTTTTTGAATGGTAGGGTATATCGGGGACATGAAATTATGACTGACATGAATGCTCGGTTCAAGATTAGTATCTCATATTCTCAAGCTTAGAGAGCCAAATGTTATTCCTTGGAATTGTTGAGGGGGTCTCCAGAAGCATCGTTTGCCCAACTGCCGGCTTATTGTCACAATTTAAAGCTGAAAAATCCTGGGTCGGTAAATCATATCAAAACAGATAGAGATGGATGCTTTGAGTTGCTGTTTATCGCCATTGGTGCTGCGGTTAGTAAATCAATATAATTTTGTTGACTCATTTTTGTTAGTTACATGTATTTCACATTTAAATGATTATATTTCTTGTGTATATGATTTTGTAGATTCGTTCGTTTATTAATTGTATGCGCCCAATTATTATAGTTGACGGAGCACATTTAAAAGGTCGATACCTTGGAGTAAACTTATTAGCAGTAGCCATGGATGCTAACAATGGGATACTGCCAATAGCTTACGGGGTTGGCAAATCTGAAACCTCTGATTCATGGACATGGTTTATGGGGCATCTTAGGGATTGCATAGGTCCTATTAGCAACCTGACAATCATATCCGATACGGCAAACTCAATCGACAACGCTGTTAGAAGGTGTTTCCCAGATGCTTTTCATGGACTTTGTGGTGTTCATTTGTATAGAAATCTAAAATCAAGGTCTGTTGGTATAAAAAATCACAAATGGACATACTGGAATGCTGTAAAAGCTTATCGGGAAGTGGATTTTAATAATCATATAAACTGTTTAAGACGTGTTTTGCCTCAGTGCGCTCAAACACTAGAAGATGTCGGGTTTGAAAGATGGTCAAGAGTACATAAACTTGGAGCAAGATATGGTTTCATGACGTCTAATAGTGCAGAATCAATCAACGCTCTAAGTCGTCATTCCCGGAAATTACCCATTACTATGTTAATGGAGTTTTTTCGAGCCTCTATTCAACAGTGGTACTACAAGAAAAGAAACCATGCATCTATTATTTCTTTAAATTCGTAACTTATCATATATTTTACTAAGTATTATTTATTTAAATTTACAAGAACATTGGAACATCGTGTTACACCATGGACAAAAAAAAAAGATAACGAAACGTGTTGTGAAGTCAACGTCATGGAGAGTTGAACCATGTTCAAACACTTTGTTTGAAGTACTGGATAATAACTTAAATGGCCTTGTCGATCTAAATGCAAAGACGTGTAGTTGTATGAAATGGCAAACATCTGGTTATCCGTGTGGCAATGTTATAAAAGTTTCTCTTCATCTAAACCAAGATGATTCAAGCGCATACGCTATAGATTGCTACACTATAGAAGTATATCGATAGACTTATGGCGAGATTGTCTACCCTATTCCACATCCTTCTGAGTGGGACATACCAGATGACTTACAAACAGTTTTTCCACCAGCCATGGACAGAAGGCTACCTGGCCGACCAAAAAGTCACGATCGTATACCGTCTAAGGGTGAGAGAAGAAGAGATCGCATGTAGTCGGTGCAAGGAAAGTGGTCATACAAGGTTGACATGTGGATCACCAGTGCCATCACAATCATTTTCCTCTCTACCAAAATATGAATCCTCATCAAAATCCAAAGCTCATATGGTGTCAAGCAAAAGGCAATCAAAATCACAATCATCTTTAAAATCCCAATCACAACCGGCTTCACCTTTTGGGACTGTTAACTTAGGTGATTTTTAAATGCAAACGTTGTATTATGTGGATTTTATGTGTGAACTTTTAACATTTTCAGTTAGGCATGTATTAGTAACTTGAGTTTGAAAATTGCTATGATCTGTTCAGTTGTTATCACTTATTAGGCATTCATTTGACTATCGCAACACGGAAATGACGTTCGCAATCATCTTAATGTCTATCGCAACGCGGAAATTACTATCGCAACGAGAGAATCGCAATGCGAAATGAAAATCGCAACGAGGGAATCGCAAAGCGAAATGAAAATCGCAACGCGAATTTAGTTTCACGTTGCGATTTTAGTTTCGCGTTGCGATTTTCATTTCGCATTGCGATTCTCTCGTTGCGATTTTCATTTCGCATTGCGATAGTCATTTTTGCCTTCAACATAATGCAGATTGAAATCAACAAAATCAACCATTACATTTCAATCAATTAAACATGCACAAATAAAAATTATGTTCACATCAATTAAACAAATCAACTTTTACAAATCATCTTTTACAAATCAATTAAACAATCAAAAAATAAGCAATAATTCTTATTTTCTCATCTACTATTGAATCAACTTTTGTAGCCATACATCATTTTCACGCAGCTCACTTCTGAGATTAACCTGCAGAAACTAAACATTTGCTCAAACAACACTTTCTACACATCTAAAACCTACAAACAGCAAATTATTGAATTCTAGGTACTTAACCAAACATTTTCAAACCAAAAGCCTATAAACTTACCAATTGTTTATGGACATTTTTATAACGCGGATGCAGGTAGGCAGCAGCTCACTTCTGAGATTAACCTGCAGAAACTAAACATTTGCTCAAACAACACTTTCTACACATCTAAAACCTACAAACAACAAATTATTGAATTCTAGGTACTTAACCAAACATTTTCAAACCAAAAGCCTATAAACTTACCAATTGTTTATGGACATTTTTATAACGCGGATGCAAGTAGGCAGCGTCTCGTATATATCGATCTAGCCATATAATGCCGAAACCACAAGCCTACTGCATCTCTATCTCTATTGGTGAGAGGTAGATACTTTATACTTCCTGTGATCAAACGCTCCAACGTCAAGCATACGAGAGGACCACAATCCCCTCTGACTCCTTCCGTTTGTTGTGGTGCGGTCTCGTCTCTGCTAACTGTAATATTGAGCTTCTTTGGCTTCTTGTTTCCAGAACGAGTCCAATAATTTATCGCATCCAAGAATTTAGCCAAATGAGAGCTCCATCCCTTAATAATATCTCTTAATCAGCCAATGATATGTAATTTATCATGCTGTCATATACTATTGCCTTAAGGGATGGGAGCTGAAGCTCGACGAGAAGCCAATGTTTACGTTCCAAAACAGGGATAAACACCTGCAATCATAAGTAATAATTCATTCATTTGCGCACTTATTTATGAATACCTTTAAACTCAATCTAAAATAAAATACTAACCTTATCGACCTCCCACCATGCAAGATAAAGTTTAGCTTGTCCATTGCCCAATGCAAATGATTCATCTCGTTGATTCTTCAAGTGAACGGCGTTAAAAGACGTCGGCATAATTGTATATCGTGTATTTCTTTTATTTTTCTTAAGTTTCCTAATTATTAGAAGACGTGACACCCACACATCGATATGCTATTTTACAAAAAAAGACATATATTAGTGACTTACATAAATTTAAAAAAATAATCAAATTGAAATATAAGAAAAATATAAGACTTACCCCTCCATCGAAATAGCCATTGTCTTCGACCCCTAATAATACGCCCCACCAAGACCGATCAAGCAACAAATAGATATCATCGTTGAGCTTGCATATGTCAGTGAAACACCCCTGGCTCCGCTAATGTATATAAAAATCAATTGCGGTCTTAGCCCAAAGGGTGTTATCCAGAATTATGTCCGGTAGTTGTCTCATCTCCACTTCAGATACCAGAATGGTACTAGCTGGTAACTCATACGAGAGCCAACTCTCATCCATCATGTCCGGCACGTCAGAGGGTTTCTCAAGAATCTTACATATGACGCCATGTGAATCAGGCTCTTGAATGGGTGGGAGGGACCTCTTCAACGATGACATTGGCCTCTTGAACGGTGGGAGGGGACTCTTGAGGAATGATAGGGGCCTCTTCAACGATAGGAGTGGACTCTTGAGGGATGACAGGCGAGTCAGGCTTCTTCTTGCGGTGTCTTCACACTATTGGGGTGTACGGAGACTTAATAGCACGTGCACGCCGTCTGAAGTGTGAACTCCGTCGTGCAAGAAAAACCCGACGTAAAGCATCCACCTTATCGGGCCGCTAAATAATTAAATACAAAAATCAGTAAATAAACAGACATGATATTTATCATCAAGTTAAATATGGAAAATCTTAAACTTACCTCCTTGCGTAGAGTATGAACCTCATTCTACAACGATACTACCATCTCACGTAGAGCGGCAACCTCACCACGTAAAGTAGACACCTCCACACGCCATGCACCATCGTTATCGCGTAGAGTACCGATCTCCTCTTGCAAGGCATTGACTTCATCACGTAACTCCCTTGACTCATCCCGTGGAGGTAGAGGTGGAGAACAGGGAGATAGAAGTCGTGGCATCTTTGCCGGTCGCCTATCATGAGGTGATGGTGGAGAAGAGGCTCGATGATGTGACGGGATAGGTGATGGCTCTCGTTGTAGAGGTGTATAGTCGGGTCGATCAGGTGATGGCTCTGGGTGAGGTGATGGCTCTCGAAGTGGAGGAAGTGGAGGCTTCTCATCATTCGTGCCATCAAAAAAATGCTGACTAGCTTGCCACCAATCAGTGGCAAGCTCAGCCTCCGTGGGTGTCAGTCTCTGTAATGGAGTGTTGGCCTCCTAAAAATATAAAAACTCAAACAAAGTTAAACGTCTACTAGTAATAACTTGTTTATATATGATAGTATTTGTGTTAACTTACATTATTTATTGTCGCATATGGTATTAAGTCTTCCCAATCCAACAGACGTTTCCTCTTCCAGGAAATAGGCCTAGGAATATCATTTGAAGTTTTTAATGCATATGTCTGTATGCTGGGGAAAGCCTCGAATATCCAAATCTACAAACAATATAATAAAAAACATTAGTAATTGTTAAATAATTAATTATAATTTTAAAAACATTATATAGAAATTCTTACCTTAAAGGCCCAAACAAAGCCTGACAAACTGTATTTCGACCCATTGTCACGCAAACTTTTGCGGTCATCAAAGGCAGACGACAACTTAGTCCAGGTAGCTTTCCATATATACGAACCCCACGAAAACAGATTCCATGCATTTAGGTCCTCTACCAATAATATTAGCTCCTGAGGAATAGGTTGTCTGGCCTCTCTGCCTAAAAAGCCGACATACAAAAGTACTAGAAGGCATACTCGGACAACATCGACGTCATTCATCCGAGTAAAACCATCTTTCTTATTAAACAATTTCTTCAGGTCTTTGACGTGTAAGTTCAGCTTCTCTATTGACTCACCGGGAAAAACCCGGGATAACCATGATGGGCGGGTGATATGACGAGTGTACCGGCCTACATCATCGTGTCTGAATCGTAGACCAGTGATTAAGCAGAACTCCTTCCGCCCAAAACAAGTATACGCCGGTGGAAAATGAAACCATATCTCTTCCTTACCACGTTGTATACTGTCATGTAGATCGCTAGTCATGGTCTGAAGCCACAAATGGGTCAAATTAGCATCTCCACCCGGATGCTGTACTCTCAGCCATGGTCCGAAGCAGGTTTCCTCAAACAATTTTCTTTGTGCAGGTGAAAGCTTTGAAGCAATTGTAGTGGCTAGGCTAACTTTATTCCTTAATGTCAATGAAGCCGAAAAAAATTTCTACAAAAACAATAAACATACCAAGTTAGATATACCAAAAACTACACTGTGAAGATATACCAAAAATAATAAACATAAAGAGTAGTAGTTTATTCTTGAAACTAAAATTTGCAACACTGTTTTGTCTTTTGGTTGAAATGAAAATCGCAATGAGAGAATGACTATCGCAATGCGGAAATGAAAAATCGCAACGCGAAATTAAAATCGCAACGCGAAATGAAAATCGCAATGCGATTTTGGTTTCGCGTTGCGATTTTAATTTCGCGTTGCGATTTTCATTTCTCTCGTTGCGATAGTCATTTTCGTGTTGCAATTTTCATTTTCATGTTGCGATTTTAAGTTTAGAAACTATTATTCTTCTGCAAATTGAAACTTTAATGGATTACATTACTTCAACCAAAAGACAAAACAAAGACAAATACTAACTTCACAGGGTTAAAGACTAAACAGTTTAGCAGTATTGGCAGCAATCGAATGAATTTAATAAGAAATCTAAGTGAAATGGTTAATCTATTATTGAAATTACCAGTAAACTTATCATCAATTTCAATATGAAAAACCTAAAATAATGCAAAATTTTCAAAATAAAAATAATTAAAAAAACTAACACTCGGAGGTTGATTTTCCATTTCTGAATGATTGTGAGGGATTTCTGACCGTGAATGGTTGTGAGGGATTTCGTCGGAGATGGGGACGGAAATCTTCGGAGATGGGGACGGATTTCGCCGTAGAGAGTGAGAGATGGAGATGTGACTGAGTTGTGATTTTAGGTTTTAGGTTATGAGTTGCGATTACGGGATACACTGTGGACGGTTCAGTTTTCCGATAATTAATATTCGTGTTTGGAATTTGAAAATAAAATACGCGTAGAGATTCTAATGGCGCTTTAAAAATCGCGTTGCGATTCTGGAAAATTACAATGCGAATTTGTACTATCGCATTGCGATTCTTCATAATTGCGTTGCGATTCTGGGAATTGATTTGCGATTCTGGAGATCGCGTTGCGATTTTTATTTCGCATTGCGATTTTGTTGGTCATTTTGGCAAATCCAAAAAAAATTGGTTAAAAATCGTATATTACAAGGCATTTTTGGTCACTGAGGTTATTTTCTCTTATTTTATTTGTTTTATATTTACCTTTTCAAATTTATTTTAATAAAAAGAATAGTAGATAGAGGTATCCAAGTGTTTCCAACAACTCTAAGACAAAATGAGGCTCAGAATTGAAAAGCAACCTTTCCTTAAGACCTTGAAAAAGGAGATTTCAAACATAAGGTTAGCGTAGGAATTTGCTTGCTTCATAACCTAACCCACCATTCTTCTCTTTTTCTTTTTCTTTTTTATACCTTTTTTATAATTATTATATAAAAATTATAAAATATCTAAAAAAAATTATAAAAATTTAAATTTAGCTAAACTCATGCACACATGAAAGGCAAAACAACTCGAACTCAATCACTTAAAGAGAATGATATTTTCTTTTATCAGTGATATCTCTTATTGTATTCATAAAAATATATTCGAATTAACATCAACATGTAAAAAATACACTAATATTATAAAGTAGCATATTAAATATGATAAAAAGATACCTTAGTATTAACACAGTAGAAATAGATGAATTACTAAAAAAATTAATTATAATCCACTACAACAAATGTGTTCTGTAGCGGCGTTTTAAGGGAAAACGCCACAAAATTTAAGTATGTCGCGGCGTTTACAATACAAACGTAACAAAATTATATTTTAGCGGCGTTTTTTAAACAAACGGTGTAATAGAGTGGTAATTTAGCGGCTTTTATAGCTCAAACGCCGCAATAGAGTTGTTTATAGTGGCGTTTTTTCAACAAACGCCGCAATAACTACAGTAAAATGGGTTAATAGCGGTATTTGTAGCGGCGTTTTTAGAACAAACGCCGCTAAAGACTCGTACTATAGCGACATTTTTATAAAAACGACGCTAAAAATGTACTTTAGTGGCATTTTTTATACAAACGCCGCTATAGACTCGTGATTTAGTGGCGTTTTTTATACAAACGCGGCTATAGACTAGTACTTTAGTGGCGTTTTTATACAAACGCTGCTAAAAACTCATACTTTAGTGGCGTTTTAAGCCCAAACGCCTCCAAATACTCGTACTTTAGTGGCGCTTTTATATAAACGCCGCTATATACTATACTTAAATGGTGTTTTAAGCACAAACGCCGCTAAATAATCATTCTTTAGTGGGTTTTTTATACAAATGCTGCTATATATATACCACATTTAACTAAATTTAGCAAACCCTAGCCCTAAACTTAACTCTCAGAGGCCTCAAATTTTTGAGTACCCGACCAACAGACAAGTCACATTCTCTAAGAGATGAAACATTCTTCAAGAAAGCTAATTAGCTCACCGTTCTCTGCGATTCGAGGGTTTCCATCATCATGATTTCCAGTACTGGAAAAATCCACGAGTTCATCAGTCCTTCCACTTCGTATCACTTTCAAAAACCCTAGATTTCTACTTTTCTTTTTCTGTTTTGAAAAACTTGAATTGAAACCTTATATTTCTTCTAATTTTTTGAAAAACTTGAATTGAAACCCTAGATTCTCATCCACTTTACCTATATTGGAATTTTTTATAATTGCAATTTCAATATTGGTTAATTGGTGGAATTTTTGTCCTTCATATTGACAGCAATGAGGATAATTTGTGGGAAGCTAACTGTGGAGAAAAGAATGAAGAAATTGCAACCAGGGGAATGAAATTCTTGAACTGGTGAGTGGTCCCTTTGTATCTACTTTAACTATATGGGAGTATGGTCCTCCAAACATATGGATTTCTTTTAGAAAAAAATGAGCATACATATCAAAGCCATATTTTGACCCAGTTTGCATTTCCCCCTCAAAAATCCAAACAACCATTTGTTTCGCTATATACCCATATTTTGATTTGTTGTTTTGGTCTGACTTCAAAACAAATATTCAATTATGGGGAGTTTAGGAGCACTTGTGAAACACCCGGATGATTTCTATCCATTGTTGAAGCTGAAATTGGCTTCGAGGCATGCCGAGAAAAAGATCCTGTCGGAGCCTCACTTGGCCTTTTGTTTCTCCATGCTTCACAAAGTCTCTCCTAGTTTCGCCTTCATTATTCAACAGCTCGACACCGAGCTTAGAAAAGCCGTAAGAAAACTCTATGGATTTCATATGGTGTAGTCTGATTTCGTAAATTTACTGTCGATTTCGATTGTATTTATTGTGGATTTTATTAATCCTTAAGATTAGACTAATCTTTGTTCAATTTGGTGATTTGATTTTTCCCCATACTTGTGGTTTTGCAGGTCTGCATATTCTATTTGGTTCTTCAAGCGCTTGATATTGTTGGTTTGTTCTTTGTCTTTTAAACCCTTTATTTCCATTTCTTTTCAATATTATTTTCCCATCGTGCATAATCTTTCACCGATTCTAAATTACTAGGAACAATTTCTGCATATTTGGCCTATATAATCTATGAATGATAGTAATATTCTGCGTTTCCTTTTCGAGTTGTTCGATAAGAAGCTGAGGTTTTTTTTTCGTGCAGAGGATGACACTAGTGTAGCAACTGATGTCAAAGTTCCTATCCTCAAAGACTTCTATCGTCATATATACGATTGCAACTGGCACTTTTCATGTGAGCATCTAGAAGTTTTTTCTCCTTCAAAGGAGGATTCTCGATTCTCTGTGGAGTAGAGCAATATGGCACCAGGATTGGGATAATTTTATTACCGAAAACTTTACCGGTTAATGAATCCCGATGTGTTTGCTTATATAGCTTTATCTATTTTTTCAGGTGGTACAAAGAACTACAAAGTTCTTATAGACGAGTTTCATCATGTATCTAATGCTTTTCTCGAACTCAAAAAAGGGTCGGTTATTTAATTTTTTTCTCGATCTTCCTTGTTCATGAAGACTTAAATGTGGTGCTGATTTGTATGTGTTTATTTAGTTTATGTCTTTATCTCCTAACTAGGCTATCTTAGATAAGTGGTTCAAGTTGTTTTTGATTGTGGATTTTGATCCCAAAGGAGAAAAAAGTCGATAATTCTCAATTGATTATGCAGTTATCAGGAGGCTATCGAGGACATTACGAAAAAAATGGGTGCAGGGATGGCAAAATTCATTTGTAAGGAGGTTTATCATTCTTGCATTATTGAAATCTGGTTGATCTCTTCTAGATTGTCTTTTACCATATATAAGAACTCGATCTCTCAACCTTAGCCCCTGAATCTGTTCAATATGCATTCAAGAATACAACTCTTAAATGTCTTCATATCATTTTGTATACTTGACCAAAAATATGTATATATATTATCTTATATACGATCCCGGGAACTTGTGTTTTGCTACAGGTCGAAACGGTTGATGACTACGATGAATATTGTCACTATGTAGCATGACTTGTGGGATTAGGTCTTTCCAAACTTTTCCATGCCTGCGGCACGGAAGATTTGGCTCCAGATTTACTCTCTAATTCAATGGATTTATTTCTTCATGTATTGCTCTGATATATGAATGAAGCAACATTTCTTATGAGTGCATTTTGACATTTTTTTGAAGACATGATTCTTAAACTATGTGTTCTGGATCTAACAAAATGGAAGAAAACGAATATTATCCGAGATTATCTTGAGGATATTAACGAGATACCAAAGTCGCGAATGTTTTGGCCTCGCAATATTATATGTTCTGTTTAAATCATTAAAATACTCATGTTTTAGTTGTTTTTTACACTTCACTGCACATGAAATAATAGGTGATGGCAACACCATGAGTCCAAAACAATCAACTTTTTTATTGTTCTTGGAATTCATACTCATGTTCTTTAATCTTTCTATTACTAGATTTTAAACCTAGGATTTACCTTATTTCAAGCGATTTAAGCTGATACAGAAAGAGTTTTTTTACACAGTATTACATTTCTACACCATCTGTGGCTCTATCTTGAATATTTATTATTTTTTGCTTTGCATTTTTTACTGTCTTTTGGTGCCATTACCTTTGACCAACTCACATTAGGTTTTACAATTACTCCCATTGTATTAGTATTAGACATTCTATTTTACTTTCCCAATCTTGTTCTGAATCAGGAAAAGGCATTATCTTATACAACCATCAAGGCAGCATATTGGCAGTTAGAGTTAATGGTTTCTGTACTGATTGATTTATTTCCATGTTGCAGATCAGTAGTAGAATGTTGCAGCTGCAGGCTCAATTTGAATCTTTGTTTGATCTTTGTACTGTTGAAAATGTGAGTTGCAAATTTCTTATTTGAACTTGGTACGAGTACCGCTAAGGAATCTATAATTTTAGTTGTTAAAGAAATGTGTTGTTAACTTTTTTAACGTAAGATATAATGGATTTTCATTGGCATTGATGATTTATTTGGATATGAAACTAGAGATCGGGTTTGCATTGCCATGGATGGGGCCTTTTCAAGTGGCATGCCAATTGGAGTAAGACCTCATGAAGCAACATATCTGTGCAAGAAATGACAGGACAATACTAGCTCTGCATCATTGTTTTCCCATATAAACTGGATATATCTCTTTGAATTTAAGTGTCTCATTGTGACGAAGAGTAGTGAAGAATGTGTAAGATTATAAGCAAAATATCTTAGATGTTATTATTGTTTATTATAGTTAATAATGTTGAACTACATTATATTTTACGTTAATGTAAACTTTGATTTATTATTATGGATTTCAATTTTCTTGTTATGGATTTTAAGTTTGTTGTTTATGGATGTCAAGTTTATTGGAAAATGCTACAGGTTAAATTTGGGTAATAAAAGAGTAGAAAACAACATTTGACAAATTAGTTTTAATTTGCAAAATCAATTTCTCTTAGCTATAGAGAGGTAATTAGCGGCGTTTGTATCTTAAAACGCCGCTATAGATATGACATTTTGTGGCATTTGTTCTAAAAGCGCCACTATATACCAGATCTTTTGCGGCGTTTGTGGGAAAAACATCGCTAAATCTCAAGACCTATTGCGGCGTTTGTGTCAAACACGCTGCTAAATCTCAACACCTATTACGGCGTTTGGTGGACAAACGCCGCTAAATATCAATACCTATTGCGGCGTTTGTTGGCTATATATCGTTACCTATTGCGGCGTATTTTGTTACCAAACGCCGCGAACTTTAGCGGCACTATTTTCAGTGGCACTTTTTGCGACGTTTGTCATAGCACCGCATAAAACGCCGCTATAGGTAAAACAACGCCGCAAATGTACAGTTTTGTTGTAGTGATCACTCCCCACTTTGCTGTGGGTGTCTATATTTAGGGGCCAAAGATCGGGGAGGGTTCAACTTCAACCCCCAAATCTTTCTTCTTTCCCTCCGTTTGGAAAAGAAAAGGAAACCCTCAAATTTTAGGTCACCCCTCCTTTTTGCCCTGACTTTTCAGCCGCTTTTTCTTCATTGTTTTATGCCAATTCAAAGGATTTTATTTGGAAAAAAATAACGAAATTCCTACAACTTCTTTCCCTTTCCCTCTCCTATATATTTGATTAAGACATCAAACCAAGTTTCTTGGCTTGAGATTTCCCCATAAATATGTCCCTCTCCCTTTCTCTCCATTCACTTATTCACCAATGCAATACTTGTAATCTTTGGGGTTAGAGAGAGAGAAGATAGAAGATGATTGCGATGCTCATCAACTTCATCATCATCATCCCGAAGCATTCCTCTTTTCATGCATTTTTCATTCAAAACACAATGCCATGACATGTCACCATACATTTATATATGTTGTATCACCATCAACAATATGACCTATCCATGTATGTATGTGCATGGCTCCCTGTATGTCATTTGTAGAGCCCATTAAACTTCGATAGCCTCCGTGAATGGCGTATGAGGAGCCATGCATGTATTCCATGTGTTTAATATCTACATACATATACATATATATATATATTCCATATATTATATACATGTTTCCATGAATACTCTTCTATTGCAGCCTTTTCTTTTCTTCTTTGCTTGCTTTCCAGGCTCGAGGATTACCATTTTCAGGTATTTTTCTCTCCTTTTCCCTTTTCTCAGAAAAATAAAAACAAAATGTAACTCATCTTCTCCTTCTTTAACCATTTATATCTGTTTTTAGGGTTTTTTTATTCCTCACATTTTCTCGGAGTTTTTGCAGAGAGAATAAAAATATTAAAGACATATTCTTATGGGAAGATTTTGATTTTCGATTTCCTTTTTTTCATTAATTACCAAGTTTCCATGTACTTTTTATGAGCTTTATATTATTTCAAGCTGCACTTTGTATGGAAATCTGTAGCTTAAAATTACAGTTTGATTACGAAAATAAAAAAGAAGAAAATCTGAACTATTCCTGACTACATGGAAGTTATATGAAACATTACATAACTTGTCTTATCACTATTGTAAATTTTTATTTAGTATTTCACTCTTGTCTGAAGGATCTGTCATTTGACCTCTGGTAATAACATCATTATTTTAGTTAGGTCACCCCTCCTTTTTGCCCTGACTTTTCAGCCACTTTTTCTTCATTGTTTTATGCCAATTCAAAGGATTTTATTTGAAAAAAATAACGAAATTCCTACAACTTCTTTCCCTTTCCCTCTCCTTGATATTTGATTAAGACATCGAACCATGTTTCTTGGCTTGAGATTTCCCCATAAATATGCCCCTCTTCCTTTCTCTCCGTTCACTTATTCACCAACGTAATACTTGTAATCTTTGGGGTTAGAGAGAGAGAAGATAGAAGATGATTGCGATGCTCATCATCTTCATCATCATCATCCCGAAGCATTCCTCTTTTCATGCATTTTTCATTCAAAACACAATGCCATGACATGCCACCATACATTTATATATGTTGTATCACCATCAACAGCATGACCTATCCATGTATGTATGTGCCTGGCTCCCTGTATGCCATTTGTAGAGCCCATTGAACTTCGATAGCCTCCGTAAATGGCGTATGAGGAGCCATGCATGTATTCCATGTGTTTCATATCTACATAAATATACACATATATATATTCCATGTATTATATACATGTTTCCATGAATACTCTTCTATTGCAGCCTTTTCTTTTCTTCTTTGCTTGCTTTCCAGGCTCGAGGATTACCATTTTCAGGTATTTTTCTCTCCTTTTCCCTTTTCTCAGAAAAATAAAAACAAAAGGTAACTCATCTTCTCCTTCTTTAACCATTTACATCTGTTTTTAGGGTTTTTTTTCTTCCTCGCATTTTCTCGGAGTTTTTGCATAGAGAATAAAAATATTAAAGACATATTCTTATGGGAAGATTTTGATTTTCGATTTTTTTTTTCATCAATTACCAAGTTTCCATGTACTTTTTATGAGCTTTATAATATTTCAAGCTGCACTTTGTATGGAAATCTGTAGCTTAAAATTACAGTTTGATTACGAAAATAAAAAAGAAGAAAATCTGAACTATTCCTGACTACATGGAAGTTATATGAAACATTACATAACTTGTCTTATCACTTTTGTAAATTTTTATTTAGTATTTCACTCTTGTCTGAAGGATCTTTCATTTGACCTCTGGTAATAACATCATTATTTTAATTAGAAATATTAAATAAATTTATCAGTTCGATATTTTCAATTGTTTGATAAGTCAAAATTATTTAACGATTTAGTTAGTTGATCTATAAAATATAACAATTATATTGGTTAAAGGTTATATGTTCTCGAATTTGACTTAATTATTTGTTATTTAGGCATCTAGAAGGGTTCTTGAATGATGTCATTCTGATTTCAGGATTACAAGGAAATGTCAATAGCTTATAGGCCTTCTCATCCTGATGCCACTTATGACATGAAATATGGCATCAGATCAGTTCAGGTAATGCTTTTCAGAATCATCCTAGTACTTTGGATTCTGCCATGTTTTTAAGAGGTGCAGACTTGTTTTTAAGGGTGGTGGTAGATCTTCTGCCAGAGAAACAATTGGAAGAGTGGCCTTTGGAGCTATTGCTAAGAAAATTCTCAAGCAGTTCTCAGGGAACTGAGGTATGTTTCAAGCTCGTGGGATCGATCTCTATCGTTTCATCTTGTTATATGTGATTATAACTTGCTTCATCTATTCACTGAAACTATGATAATGCTTGTACTCAATGCAGTACTCGTGCGGATTATTTGATTAATTTGTTTGCAAATACAATACAAATTGATTAATGTCTAAAAATAAAAAAGAAAACTGTGACACTGATCTCTTTATTCCATTTTGCAATCATTTGTCTTGTGTCAAATAGGGGTGCTTATCGAGCGAGTCAGTTGCGAGTTGGGCAATGTTTGACTCGTGCTCGTTAAAAAATTTTGCTGATCGACTCGTCTCGACTCATTGTTGTTAAAATTGTACTCTACTCGTGCTCATTAAAAAATATTGTTGCTTAACTAGACTCGTTACTCATTAAGCTCACCAAAAATTTACATTATTTTTTTAATTAAAAATAAAATTTACTAATACTATACGAGTATATTAGGGTTGGGTTTATTTTTTTGTATTAAAATAATATTATTAATTAATAATATTTTATTATTTATTAAAAAATAATAGATTATTTAACTTATTATTTTTTATTATTTATTAATAAATTAATTATTATTATTATTTAGATTTATTTTTTGGATGAGTTGTTCGTAAACTTATCGAGTCGAGTTAGACTTTATTTGGATCAGCTCGTTAAGGTTTCGAGTTGAACCAACTTGAGTCGAACGTTTATCGAATTTTGACCGAGTCAAGTTCGAGCTTCTTACCAGCTGCTCAAATGAATGTTTAGATTCACTATAGCAGAGCTTTAAATACATATTCAGGATTCAGTTCATACGAGTGCAGACTCTAACTTCCATAATTGAACCATATTTGTCTATTTATCTTGTTACGCTTCCTTCTTAATTTTCATTTGTTCTTCAGGTTATTGCTTATGTTTCACAAGTTCATCAGGTTGTGCTTCCAGATGGTTTGGTTGACCATGACACTGTATCTCTTGACCAGGTTAACGGGAGTTTATTTTTTCCCCATGTCCTCCAATTTGGGTTTACCAGTTCTGAAAAAGCATTCTTTCTGATATATACATCATGCATTTCATCTACTTTCGCCCTTTTACTTCATCTAGATTATTGACTTCCCTTTCATTACTGACCAATTTATTGTAGCCGTTATCCAACTGTTTTCAACAAAATGTTTCCAGATAGAAAGTAATATTGTAATGTGCCCAGATCCTGAATATGCTGAGAAAATGATTGCTGCTATTGATGTCGTTCGGACAAGAGGAGATCCTATTGGTGGTGGTGTCACGTGCATAGTGAGGAATGCCCCACGTGTATGAACCTTGTCTGTTTTTCTCTATCAGATTTGTTTTTCATGTTGTATTATTTTATTTACTTATTTATTTTGAAATTTTTGGTTCTTTTGATCAATAAACGACAAAAATGCTTTAAGTTACAGCAGCTGAAGTCGAATAATAGTCTTGTATGGAACTGATCATCTATATTTCTTATGTCAGGGGCTTCGTTCACCAGTTTTTGATAAGCTTGAAGCCGACCTTGGTAAGGCAGTAATGTCCTTACCTGCAATCAAAGGATTTGAATTTGGCAGTGGATTTGCAGGTTAAAAGAATTTTAGTTTGGTTTTGCCTTTCATATATTTCTCTTGAACTGAGTTGGCCTGTGGATGAAATATACTTGAATGCTATAACTTGCGAGGATAGGTTCTTGGTTACTTGCGTTCCAGTTCTAATTGCTGTTGAGCTTGCAGGTACTTTTCTAACTGGAAGAGAACATAACGATGAATTCTATACTGATGAACATGGAAGAATAAGGACTAGAACAAACCGTTCCGGTGGGATACAGGTAGTAATTAATCAAATTAGGCCTTGGTTCCCCCTAAAGTATTTTGGTTAAAATACTTCTTAGGTCCCTAGCTTTTTGGCCTCATCAATATTCAATCCTAGCTGTCACTGTACCTACATCTGAATCCGTGAAACATTGGGGCGAAATCCATGTGTTCAACTTGAGAATTATGACACTCTATTGTTGACTTTACAGGGTGGAATATCCAATGGGGAAATCATGAACATGAGAGTAGCTTTCAAGCCAACAGCTACTATCAGCGTAAGTTTAATCTCTTTTTGCCTTCTCATTTATTTCCTATGCTTTGTGGATGTCATGATTCGATTTCTATACCACCACATTTTTCAATATTTTTACTACAAGTTTGCCAGCACATTGCTATAAATAATTCATTTCGCTAAGTCTTGGCGTATTCGGTTAAAATTGGTGTCGAATTGTGATATTTTCTGCAGAAGAAGCAGCTGATTGTGACTCGAGAGAAAAAGGAGATGGAGCTGTTAGCTAGCGGCCGTCATGATCCCTGTGTTGACCCTCGAGGTATTCTTTGGACGATAGTTTTCATGTGCTTCATTCGGATATTTTTCATATATTCATATCCTTCACCTCAAAATAATATATCTCGTTACGGGTTCGGGTTGTCTTTCGTTTGATTTGGACGATGCAGAGCTGCCGATGGTGGAAGCCATTGTAGCCTTGGTTCTCGTGGATCAGCTGATGGCGCAACATGGACAGTGCAACTTGTTCCCTATCAACCCTGACTTACAGGAACCCTTAGGCTCAAATTTCCCAAAGTTCGAGCCGGCAAATATACATAGAAAATAATTTAGAATACGGATGTTCTGTGTTGTATACTCCATATTGGCATTTCCTTTTTCCTTGTTTGGAATGTGGTTTTCTTTGTAATTTCATGATAATTTAGCATATACATAAAAAAATAAAATTAAATCTGTTATCGATTAATATCCAACACTTGCACCTAAATTCAAATGATATAAATTTAAACATCTTATTCATGTGATATAAACTTAAATCTTATGAAGCAAAAATACATAGAATTTTTTTTTAAAATAGAACATATTAATTTCTAATATATATCATAATTCGATTTTATTCAGGTAATACAGACTCGGAGCATCTTACAAAGAGCAGCGCCGGTGCGGTTCATGGAGGTTATTCGCAAGGGGCAGATTTAAAGAGTCTGCGTATATGGAGCCTATCGGCGGCATCGGACTCACCCGAGCTTCAAGAGGCTTCGTCACTATAAGAATTACGATCGACACAATAACAACCAGTTTTACAATAAGCAACGAAGAGTTTATCGTCATCGGATTCTGTAGAACGTGTTTGTGATGGTCATGGTAAGGTTAACGGCGGCGGACGTTTCGAATATCTTTCCGAACATTTAGTCGTCGAAATACTAAGACGGCTCCCTGCCGACCAGCTGTGGTTGTCTTGTCAATAGTCTGCGAGAGATGGTATGCCCTAAGCTCCTCTCCCTTTTTTGTTCATGCACATATCCGGCAATCTCCTTCCACTTTCTTTGTTTGCTACCGGCTGTGGCCTTCTCTGGATTTCGTTTTTCCTCGTGATGATGGATTAGTTTTTGTCAAAAGGTCTTTGAAAAAGTTTGTAGTTGAACGTTGGAGTCCTGATGTTGTTCTTCCCATTTATTCTAGTAATGGGTTGATTCTTTTCTCAACTTGTGGGTATCTTCGATTGAGTTTCTACCCTCATAAGTTATATGTGGGAAATCCCAGTTTGTTGTCAACTAGAGATATTGACAGTTTAAATCAAATTCGGGTTTGAAATCACGGTCCGAAAACATGATAGCGCCCACGAAATAGTATTTTCGCCGCCGTTTGATTTACCCGCTACACACACAATAGCGTCCAATAGCGCCCGTGATGCCCACAATCACGGTAAACCCGAAATGATCGAAAATACTACCGCGATTTGAAACCAGATCAAATCTATATCTGCAATCCAATCAGAGAAGAACTAATCACTATTCATAATCCTCGTAAGTTTAACGTAGAAGGATATTGAGGGTTCTTCTATCATTCCTCAATGCAAGAGTACAAGCTACTCCATTTTCACGAGACAGGTAACAGCAATACAGGCAATATTTTTGAATATGATATACTCACTCTAGGTTCAACCGAGTGGAGAAGGCTAGGTAACCTTCCTTATCGCGTTCGATTGGGATCGTCGCCGGTCGTACTCGATAACGCTCTTTATTGGATGATTCGTAGTTCATTCTCCACATGCGAGAAATCCATCATGATGTTCTCCATGGAGGGTGAGAAGTTCAGTACCTTGCCTCATCCAATTTGTTCATGCAAAACAATTAAATCTCATTATCGCATGAATCTATTAGAGATGGATGGTCGGCTAACGTGCTGGTGTTTGTTGGGACAACATGTCCGAGTATGGGCCGTTGAAGGCTGCCGCCGTGTCGGCGATTATATCGCTGTGATGCATTGGGTACAGATCTACCAGCTTGATTTTAATCGAAGTTTTACGAGTAACTTGTTGTTCTCATGCGTTCCGGATAATTGCCAAGTGCAACTTATAAGCATTCAAGACAGGAAAGTATTACTAACTTGGACATGGGAAGGAATTTTTTACGGTATACGATTTACAGCAAAAGTATGGTCTCGTTGAAGAATTTTTACCCTGGCCTATCTAGTATCCATGTGAATTAGATGCATTTTGATGATTATTTGTTTTATTATATCATCAAGCTTTCGTTAGATTAAATTTTAGATATCATATGCCAAATTTTGATTGAAGATGTTGCTCTTATTTTATTAATATTATATTTTCATGATTAATGTCTAATTATCAAAATATTTTTAAGACTGATCCAAAGTGGAGTGGGTTGGAGTCATATGAAGGGGCTTGATTAATTAAATTTTCAATTATAACGAAACACATTAAAAATAAAGGTAAAGAAGATGATTTAGAGTAACAGACGATGGATCGAGATAAGAATATGTTGGTGAGGACAACAATGTTTCTCTCGTTAAGAACCAGAACACACAGGTGCAAGAGGAAGATGTAGTGATTTAATCACGAAGGTTTATTATTAAAAGTTCATATTTTTGAAATAGTCTGCATATATCTAGAAACTCAATTTGAAAAGACTACGCGTGAAGAAGGACGGGCATTCCCACAACGGCCAAAATTAATACCTAAACGATTATATATAATCTATAGAATGAAATTTGCAAATTCGAATATATATTTAACTTATGATCTTTTTTAAAAAAATTTATATAGATATTCTTTCGTACCAAAAACTTGAAAATACACTTTTTATCAGTTAAGACACGTTTCCATAGATTTTGTCTTATATTTTTTTTATAAAATACATATATTTAATATAGTTAAAAATTCACTTAAATACAACTAGGGTTGATGGGTATTTAATATTATATATATATATATATATTTATTATTATTTACTCCTTATTTTCGATTAGATATTATTATTCATCATTATTTTGAGTTAATTTGAAAAGCTTGGAACAAAGATAAAAGAAAGAAGAAAACTAACATTAAGTAAAGGTAAAAATATCATTTACTTTATGTAGATCTTGCAAGTAATTTGATCTCAATGGGAAAGGTCTGCGGGACATGTCTCAATAATAATAAAATGCATAATCAAATTAAATATAGTATTAAAAGTTTCTTAATTCGTATAGATGAGTTTAACAAATGTGTATATTAAAAATTTATTTATTGAATATTGAATATGATATGATTATTGTTACATGATGTACTTTGATACTATATTTTTAGGGATAAATGTGATGTTAAATAAATTGGAGATATTTTTTATTTGTTGGTCGATATTTGGTGATGTTTTATTTATTTATTTTTAATTTTTGAAAAAGATTTACTGTGAACTGATACGATTATTTTTCATTTTATTCACAAAATGTGATCAATGAGAGAAATGTATAGAGCGATTGAGTAGTTGTTAACCCTAATCATATATTGAAAGAAGATAAATTATATCATTAATCACTTAACTATTTAATTATTATCAATAAAGTCACTAGCAGTTAACATTTGATGGAAATATTTACATGACGGTTAACACAATTGGCATAATCATACATTTAATTCTCGTTACTTACATATTCTACCAATTTAATTTTAATTTCATTCAAAAATTAATCATACAATTAGGAGATGATATATGTCGACATAACATTATTACACATTTTACTAGTGAAACCTATCACGAGCTGATTGGAGAGTTTTTTCTAAATTAGTTAGTGCAGTGAGGAGATTGAACATGGGACCAAAGGTTTAATAGGGCACGCTCAAACCACTAGGGTCATCCCAGAGTTAGGGGTGTTCAAAATTCGGTTTTAACCGAATTAACCGACCGAATCGAATTAGTTCAGTTAATTCGGTCGGCCACCGAATTAATTCGATCGGGGAACGGTTAAAGATTTTTTTGAAATTCGGTTAACGGTTAATTCGGTTCGAAATCGGTTAATTAACCGAATTAACCTTTAAATATAATTATATTAAGAGGCTCAATACATTTAAAATCTATTTAAAACCCAAATCAATATTAATTAATTAAAATAATATCAAAACTAAATGTAAAATGTTTGAATCAAATTAATTAGATATTATTTATAATTAGATATTATTTAAATTAATTGTAAATTATTTTTTTAATTAAAAAAATATTAAATTCTAAAATTCTAAAAAATTTTGGTTAATTCGAAAATTAACCGAATTAACCGAAATTTATTCAGTTCGGTTAATATTTTTGAAAAAAAGTTCGATTCGGTTAACGGTTAAAGAAAAAAAAAAGTTCGGTTAATTCGAAAATGATAGTTCGGTCGGTTCGGCCACCGAATTAACCGAATGAACACCCCTAACCAGAGTTATTATTACTCTTACATGATTTTGTATATATTTATTACCATTCTAAAAACAATTTTCGCTTTATTTTTCAAAATTAAAAAATCTTTTAAATAAAAATATCATAATTTTAGCGCTACTAAATTATTATTTTTAGTGATTATAGTATATTTTTATTAAGATATTTTTTACATTCTCAATATATAAATTTAGTAGTTTTTAAATTTGTTTTTATTTTTTTAATAATTTTGATTTGAAGTATTTGAAAACTATTTTTTGTAATCAGCAATAATTAATTTACTAATAAATTAACTTGAATCAAATATTTAAAAATTATTATCTAATTATATAATAATTTGAATATAATGTTTTAATATTTAATAATATTTTATAGTTAATTATATGAAATAAATTTATGCATTTAATTTAATATCATTAATGATGCTTTTATATTTTTACTATAATTAATCTCATCATTGATGATGGGTAAATTTCATTATTCATTGTTTTATAATTCACATAAAACGATGAATGTTTGGTAAGCCTGAAAAATAAAATTAATAATAATATATATATATAAAATTTCATGTAAGATTCATCAATTGTGGGGTTTATCCCAGTGGTTAAACCCCAATATGCGCCCCTTCTAGTCCCGGTTTTGAACCATCATAACACCTTCTCTTTTTGCTTTGTTTTCACGTTGATCACCACCTCTTGATTTAAAAAACTATCTAATAAGCTATTGATACGTGTCACCTCTTGATTAGAGGATTAATCTTTTGAATTAAATTTATAATTTGGATTAAATTGGTAGGATATGTAAGTAATAAAGACTAAATGAATAATTATGTCAATTTTGTTAATTGTCTAGTCAACATTTTCGTCAAATATTAACGGTTAGTGATTTGATTGACAATAATTAAATAGTTAGATGGTTTGATCCATATGGTCTCAGAGAATGTTTACCCACTTGCCGTTATGAAGTAGCTCACGGTACGAATTTACGGTCGAAGATGTTTGTCATCATTGGAAAATCTCAATAAAGGTTTGACAATTCATTTAAATTTTCTCTATTTATTTTAATTTCTTCTGTTAGATATTCTCTATTTTTTGTAGGTCTATAGACTATTTTTGCAAATATTTAGGTTATGTAATAATTGTTTTTACAAATTTTATTGTTTTATCAAGTTATTGGAGTTTTTCTGGATTAACCTCGCTGAAATATGTGAATAGTTAATTATTTTGTCATTTTCCAGTATTGGATGCAAAGTAAATTTGGAGGGGATTGGGGGTTGGGTTGACAAGTAACCGGTTGATATTGGAGTTAAGGGTATTGAATCTAAATTGTATATTAAATTTGGGTCGCATATTGTATTTGAGTTTTAAGAAGATATATTTTTTGTTTTATTTTGATTCGAACTTGATGAATGAAATTTTAAACCCAAACAAAAATAATGTTTATAATATACATTTTAAGTTATCTTTTAGGCATAAATAAATCCGCATAAAAAAATTTAGAGCAAGTGGACACATGTATAAAAATTGAATACTTGATAAACTAATTTTAAATTCTGAAAAGCATATAGCTCCGCCACTGCTCGGTGGCGGTATACCGAATCAACTGGTTGCTGGTTTTGAACATTGATTTCTTTGAATTTGTCTCACAGCTCTTTCAATGGTAGCTTTGATGTTAGTAACTCCAAGAATCTCGTCAAGTTATAAGTCGATAACAACGATTTCTCGAGTGAAATCCCTGAGAGATTTGGTGAGATTTCTGGATTAAGAGTCTTTCACATGCAGGGAAACTAGTTTCATGGTAGCATTCCTCGAGCTCTTGCCTCTTTAAGGGGATTTGAAAGCATAGATCTCTCCGGTAATAATTTGACGAGCACGATACCGCTTGAACTTCAAAATCTTCCATTTTTAGCGAGTTTAAACCTTTCTTTCAACCAATTAGATGGTGAAGTTCCAGAAGAAGGGGTCTTCAAGAATATCAGTCAATTCTCTGTCATTGGAAATAAGGATCTTTGTGGGGGGATTCCTGAAATTAAGCTTTCGAAATGCTTAGATCAGACGGAGATGAAGAAGCGAAATGGTTTATCAACGAATTCCACTGTCTTTATTGTCATTAACCTTTCAGTTGTATCGGTTTCGGTTCCATTCATTGCTACTGTTTACTGGAAGAAACGGTCGGTAAAAGAAATGATCCCTTCGGCTTTGTGGCGAGTTAGCTTCGTGCGAGTTTCGTACAAGGAACTCGTTGAAGCAACTAATGGTTTGGCAAGCCCTGAACTTAATTGGTGAGGGCAGTTTTGGTTCTGTTTATAAAGGGTTTCTTGGCAATCAAAGTATCGAACCTTCGGAACCTTGGGGCAATCAAAAGTTTCATGGATGAATGTGAGGCTTTAAGGAATGTTCGACATCGAAATCTAGTCAAGCTGATAACTTGTTGCTCAAACATAATCTTCCAAGGCAATGATTTCAAGGCTTTAATTTTGGAATTCATGGTGAATGGAAGTTTAGAGAGTTGGCTTCATCATGACCATGAGGAAGCTCACTCGTCACGTCATCTCAATTTTGCTCAAATGTTAGGCATTGCTATAGATGTGGCCAATGCACTAGATTACCTTCACCTTTGTCGAACACTGATCGTTCACCGAGATCTAAAACCGGCCAATATTCTTCTCGATGATGACATGGTTGCACAAGTCGGCGACTTCAGCACGGCAAAGCTCCTTTTCGATGTTGAAAGTAATCCGGATAACGAGCAAACAACTTCCTCGACCATCAAAGGAACATTTGGGTACCTCGCCCCAGGTAACATTCATAGCTTTAAATCTCACTTTGTTAACCAAATTTACATCATTCACTGTTTTTCTTCGAATGGAATTTTTTGTTGTGACATTGCAGAATACGGCATGGGTGGTCGGACGTACCCGGAAGGCTATATTTACAGCTACGGGATTCTCATCTTGGAGATGATCACCTAGAAGAGGCCAACAGATGGTTTGATTACGGGATGAACCTTCATAGTTTCTGTAAGATGGCATTGCCAGAACAATTGGAGGAGAATTTGGATTACCGATTGATCGAGCATATTAAAGAGAACATAGATTGTGACATGTTGGAGCGTTTGGTTCCGTTCACTAATGTCGGCGCTGCATGCTCTGTTGAAGTTCCCTTCGAGAGGATGAAAATTGAAGAATCAGTCACTGAATTGCATGCAATTAAGGCGAGATTGCATCAAATTGAGCCACGGCAAGGAATAAAAGAACTCGAGGTTTAACTCAGTGTTGTCAAGGCACATTTATATGTTGTGCCTCTATATATTATCTGAAAAACATGTAACTTTTCGATTGATCAATATGTAACTTATATTTGATATAGTGTTGGGGTTTTATTTCATATATTAATGTTATAAAGGGATAAAAGAACTCGAGGTCTAACCTAATGTTGTCGGGGGTGTAAGGTTGCACAAAAACCCCTTATATTGCTTCAAGCGCAAGCTACAGAAAAATCAGTTCTAGAGAAGATAAGTGGCAATATGCTTTATATATAACCCAATGCTGGGTTGCTTTTATTTGGAATCAACTCTGCTGGATTGTTGTCACTCATTGTTGTGGTAGGCGCTAGTGAACTACTTTTGGTTCTCATCTCCACAACTTTCTTGTGAGAATTCGAGTGCAATGACGGAACAAACGTCGGACTTGCGGCAGGCCTGTACTCTGGGAAGAGCCTGTCGGACTTGTATCGGACGCCGCAAGCATTGCAAAGGGTTTTCCGACCCATTGGCCCTGCCCTCCATTGTGGCGTCTTTGTTATCTCACAATGCATACATCTCCTAACAACTTGTCTTGCTGGGTTTTGACTATTATCTGCAATGGCTGCCGAAGATGAAGGTGATAGCTTGGTCTTCACCTTCTTATGTTCCAGATTAACTTGTTTCGGTAATTTGATTAGAAGTCGAGACTCGGCATAATTCTCAGAATCCAATGGCTCCTTCGGGATAGCAAATGGCTGAGGAATGTCGCTCTCGTTGACAGATGAAGTTGGGGAGATTGGCTGACCTACCGGTAGATGATTGAAGGTGGTCAGACGAGGACGTTTGCTTTGTGCTCGTCCACGCTTCCTGGGAGCAGCTGTTTCAGGACTGTCCAGCGACGTTTTAGCTCCTGTGCTCGAACTGTTACTTTCAAGAACCGAAACGGGACTGCAAGTCCGGAATTGATGATAGGATGCCTGGAAATCATAATCCAACACAACACCAATCAATGAATATGTAAAAATGTATTTTAAGATTCAAAAAAGTAATATAAACAACAAATAAAAACTTAGATCATTTAAAGTCCACCTCAATGATCGAAGATGACTCTTCTTTCTTGGTCATTAAGCTTGCTCCATGGTGAGAATCTTCAACCAAGTTTGACATCCATCCCAATTGAACAATATCTTCATACTGCAAAATCCAAATTACCCTATTCAAATCTCATTTTAGTTGAATATTTCAACAAATATAAGAAACATATATTTATATTCGACACTTCTAAATAATATCTGTAGTACTATATATTATACAGTGTAAGAAGAAAAAAAATAGAAAACATTACACTAACCGGAACAAAGAGTTCAGGGGAGGGGTCTGAAGCACTGTTGTGGGAGAAAACTGAGTCAGAACAAGGTAATGACTCGTGCTGAGTTGTCCAAATGGCAGGAAACAAGGCGGCGTCAGTGGCAGCGGTGGAGTGGAAGGCTTCGAGTTCGACATCTCCGTTAGGGAAGTCGATGAGGTCATTAAAGAAGCTTCCACAATCTATCTCATCAATAAAATCCGTTGATCCAATCATGTTTACTTTGAAATAAAAACTAAAACAATCCTGGAAAAAACTGAAATTATTATTATTTTTTCATTTGAGGAATTAAAAAACGATAGAGTGATTTTGAAGCAAACCTTTGTTACTGATCGGTGAGCAGAACTTTCTGGAGATAATTTCCAGGAAAATAAAGAGAATTTTCTCAGGAAACCGAAACTGTAGTTGAACAAATTGAATTGTTAGTATTTACATTGCTTTGGTAGCTGAAATATGCTGTGAAAATCATTTATGGAATAGAATTCCAGCAGAAAGCTTCTTAATTTTTTCAGTGTTTGATAAAAACCAAAACATATAACAAAAATCATATAATTTTATTTCTTTTACATTAGTTTATCTGTTTTCCCTAGAAAAGCGAAGGAGAATGGTATTCGGTTTGCAAAACTATGATTTCCTTTTGCTCAATTGGTAAAGAAATGAAAACCCAATTCAGTGATTGTTCCAAAAAAAAAAACTAATTCAGTAAATAGTTCAAATTGGCATCGGCAATGACTGAAATAATGAAAAGTGAAAACTTCAGTTCTCAAATTCAATTCTATTCCACAACTTTCTCAGCTGCCAAACAGAGTATTCTTGACGATAAGATTTTTTTTTTAAAATGCTGCTTGAAAACATAATTCACGAACTATGACTCAAAAGGGAAAAAAACAAATTTCATTAAGAATTCCAACAAAATCAAAAACCCAACTTCCAAAAGAGTGAAAGTGAAACTACAACTGGAATTTCAAAGAATTAGATGAAGAGGAAGTAGCAGAAGCAACGGGGACTGGAACAAATACCTTGAGAAAGAGAGGGAATGGGGAAGTTTTGAAAGGTAAGGAGGAAGGAAAGGAAGGTTTATAAAGGAAAGGAATTGCACTATTGCTTGTAGCCTCCATTGCTAGCTGTCCATGTACTTTTCCTCTTCTTGTCTTCTATCTCCCCTTCTCACTAATTTTTACTTTTTTATAGTAAAATCGTTTGATATACTAAAAAAAATAGTAAGTGAAATTTCAATAAGTGTTAATATTAAAAGATTGAAAATTATTTTGAAATATATATTATTACATTAATAAAAATAATATAAAGTTTAATAATTAGAAACTGGAATCATTAGATATGTTTGTGTAATATTCTTTTCACTTTGAAGTAATAAACTTTTATGTATGGGTTAGTTATTGAAATAAAATAAAGGGTTTGATGTTGTATGAATATATAATTTTATTTAAAAGTAAATTTATATAAATTTTACGTTAAAAGTAAATTTATATAAATTTTAATACAGTGTAAAATTATAAAGAACAAAATAAAGAATCAATCAAAATTAAAATGTGTAAAAATTTATTTTTTTATTACTCTCTCAATTCTAGGACATCGTCCTGATTAATTTTGATCGATTCGTATTGTATATTCAATTTTGGTGGGTAAATTTTTTAGCGGAGATTTTTTTTTACATATATAAGGACGCAAACTCAATATTTACTTAAATGATATCAAATTACTTACTACTTGAATAGATTCTTTGGTGAAATTTAATTTTTGGCTTAAGGGACACCTTTGCCCCTTTAGTAAATCTAAATTATCATTTTCTTCTCTATCGTATTTTGCATCAATTTATCCTAAAGTTACTCAATTGCATTATTATATATTCTACCCTAACTTAAAATCCTAAATTATAAATTGACATAAACCCTAAATCAAAACAAAATACTTCTAAATTTTAAACCCTAAATTTTAACTTATAATTTATAATTTAGGGTTTTAAATTTTAAAAATAAGATATAAAATGATGCAATTAAACATCTTTAAATATTAAATTATTACAAAAATACAACAAAAACTAAAATAATAAATTAAATATACTATAAAATAAAAGTTACCCTTTTACATAATTTTTTTAAGATAACAATCGAAGCTCACAAGATGTGTTATTTTTTTTTATAACGTAGGAATTTCCAAAGACGTTAATAAGCGGGGCCCGTTTCACGCGTACACGTTATTTTGCCGACGTGGCAAGACTAATATTCACGGTGTTGTCAGTGGATCCCACAACAGCTAATCGTAGCTCGCTCATCTCCAGCTAAGTTCGGTGCAGTAGCAAGGGCTCAAGTGAAAAGAGTAGTAAGCACGTGATGTTTGCCTGTGATCCGAACCTTTGGATTACTTTTTGTCTACCTGAACTGATTATATGCTGCCACACTGTCATTGCTGACTTTGCTTAGACGAAAGTACCAACAGATTTGATTTTGTTTACTTTTCAGCATCATTTCATGTTCTTAGATCATGTGTTAGGAGGGCACACATTCGAACATCAATCATTTTTTATATTAAAAATCTCAAATAAATAATTATTTAAAAAATATGGCATTTCAGAAATTATTTGAAAGAATAATATTAAAATCGTTCACATCGGATGATCTCGTAATCTATAAATAGCGTGTTAAATTCTCGCATCCTCCAATACGCGAGATTCATCTGACGTGAGTGTATTTTTCATGTAAGTCAATAAATCAATTGGATAAAATGACTCTCACATTGCGAAGCGCGAGGTAGTCTTTATGATCCAAAATATTGCGAGATTTATGGGGATATCGCAGCCTGCAAAGCGCGATAACAATAGATTCCTTACCCTCACTTTAATGTCCATAGCCTTGTTCGGATACTATTTTCGAGTGGAAAATTAATTGTTTTTAAAATTTTAATTATAAACACATAGTATTGCAATTTATCTTTAAGGTGACTATAATATCATCATATATAAGACATTTTAAGCAGATAAAAATGATGTTGAAAATAGTTAGAAATCATGGTTTTGTGAAGAAATAAGAAAAAAAATGGTTTGATAGACATACTGGAGTGTTATTTATGGATTGTAAATATGAGTGATTTTAGAATTTATATGATTAGAGGTATAGTATTGCAACTTATATTTATGTTAAGGCTAATTTGGCCACACACAAGATATTTTCATGGGTAAAAATCGTGTTGGAGAATGTTGGAATGCATGATTTGGTGAATGAAGAAATCAAAAGAAATTGAAAACTAAGTAATATTTGTTGTTAATCAAAAAAATAAATAATGCAAAAAGTTCATTTAATTGATAAGTGGGCCTGAGCGATTGGGACATTTATTCTTCGTGTGTTCGGGATTCTTACATATAGAGTATAATTTCATTTGTCCGGTTCTTTCTTGATGTTCGACCAAATTCCTCGTTACAAAAAAATTCGGGTTGACCGTGGACGATCAATTTTTTTCGTCGTAGTGCATAATTTGGTTGTATTGTAGGTTCATCATCAGCTTCATTCGGATCCCATTCATTTCCAATGGGAGGGAATTTGTATTCATAAACATTGAATAAAGTTTCAAGTAAGTAAATTGGTCAACGGATCTCATGTAGGATATCTGAACAGAAGAAGCACCAACAATGGTGTGCGCACACATGTATTTGAAAGTTTGAAAGAATTCACACTTGCAAGTTTTTTCTCGTAAATTAACCATGTATGTGTTGTGTTGTGTTGTGTTGTGTTGTATGTCTTCCAATGGCCTCGTAAATTCTAATACACGGAATAATGACATTTCGCGAGAGAAGCATATGACACTCATCGTGTTAGAATGCTGTTGGAATGTTTGTAATTTTCTGATGAGGTCTGGATGGATTTGGTGGCCACCTTCTATTCAGACAGTTGCTTGCCTTCCCAAGGTTACGAAAAGGGTTGTCAGTCGATAATATGTGGCTTTGACAATGGACGTGATAGGCAAATGACACACTCCTTTTAGTGATGAATTTATTGCCTCAGCCAAGTTCGTTATCATGTGACCATACCGTTTACCCCATCAAATGATCGAAGCCATTTCTCCTTTGAGATTCTAGCAAGGAAGTTGAAGCCCTCAAAATTCATGTGTCTTAGTTCCTGCATTAGGTCCTCAAACTCACGTATGTACTGTGTGTAATCTATCAATAAAAAGTGGAACAATTAATCTGAAATATTTTTGTAAAGATATGGCAAACCGAAAATAGCGAAAGATGTACCTATTCGAAGTAACATTAAATGCTCATCTTGACTCTTAAACTTCTACAAAAAGTTTGCGGTAATATGTCGTAAACAGTACTGGTGATAAATATTGGGAAGTTGGCAAGACGGGTCCATACACTGGAGTGCATATTTGATACCAACGCCTTCATCAGAAATAAGACAAATTACATCATCTATATCCTAATCACATGTGATAGAACATATGTTCGTAAATTCGTAAGGAATAAATCTCAATAGTTGATATCTTCCTTTTCGACAATTACGAAGGAGATGGAAATAGTTTTTATGTTATCGTCTTGTACAACCGTCAATAAGATTATTTTAGTGTATCAACCATATAACCAAGTGTCGTCAATTTGAATAATCGACTTACAGTGTCATAATGCATTAATGCATTATGGAAAAGTCCAAAAAAGCAGGTAAAATTGGAAGACACCTTGTACAACACAATCATTTTCGTACGTCGACACTGTTTTTAATTTTACAACTGTTCCTAGAATGTGTTTTTAAATCAGTTTAAGTTATGTACGTAATTCATTGTATGATTTCTCTCATTGGCCGAACAATTTTTGTTGTGTCTGATACCTTACTTATCATGCTTTGTGGTAGTCAACTGTGTACCAGTATAGCGATGTAACTGAAGCAATACAGTCACAATCGTAACACGTGGATTTGATTTGTGTTATGAAATGAAGGCTTCAGAAAACACGTACACATCCAAGTTACGATGATCTTAATTTAGGATGTTGGCAGTGCATGTATGTTGTAACACTCCCAACCCATACTCGACCCGGATACGAGTCCGAGATGTCACATTACCTTTTTAAAACATTACTCTTAACAAATAATAACAAAATACTTAAAATTATATTAAGAAAATACGATAATATACATATATTAATACAAGTTTACCAAAATACTCAGAGCATACACAACTTAACCCTTTAGTTACATGCCAACACCCATTTACATAACAAAATGACCTACTGATTAGGTTACTTCTGATCTGATAGTTGCAGGAGTAATGCTATCAGCTGCTTAACCTGTATCTTCTACTTTCTCGGATCCTACGCGTGAAACACTCACACGCTAAGTCATCAACTTAGTGAGACAATGTAATAATAATAGCAAGGAACTGTAATGAAAATGCCATAATGATATGAAATGAGATGAAATCGTATACTTAATCAATGTAGTTTATATCACCATGATTCTTACCCGTAAGCATATTACATTAGTATTCACGAATTTGTATTAATAAGTTTATTGGCCAATGATACCATACTGAGAACCTAAGGTACGTGAGTATTGTGAGGTTGTGCACTATGCTGTCACCACAGCTCGTATAAATTGCACCGAAGTGCTGCGTAGAGTTTTTGCACCGAAGTGCCGCGTAGAAATTTGTCCCGAAGGACCGCGTAGAATTTATCCCGAAAGACTACATATAAATTCCTTAAGAATCATATACATATGCCAATGATCAATTATGTGTCTCAAAAGACCTCACAAAAGTTCCAAAGAATATATATATATCCCGAAGGACCGCGTAGACCCTATACCCTTGGCATGCCAACTATACCTATAGTTCTCATCTACAGAACATGGTCTTTTACAATTCACATAATTTATATCGCATAAACATATCATTTTCATACCTTTATCACTTAAACATTTCATTTTCCATACCTTTATGACATAATTCATATAACTTTTCCTGCATATTCATGTCACATAATGCATATAATATGAATTCATGTCAAGTATCATAATATGGAATGTGATCATGTATCAAATATTGAATCTAGACTTAACACAAGTCTAGAACTGAATATAATACTATATTCATGCCATGCATATGCACTCACCTATATTTCCTTGCTTTTTCCTCGATCGATCTTACTTGTTGATTGTTCCAGAACTCGATTAGGCTCTATATCTACATAAACATAATTTTTAAGATGATTATCATATGCCTAAGTCTTGAAATTAACTTCTAATAGCCTAAACAAATTTAAGGAATTGATTTTTATTTTTTTCTTTAGGGGGAATCTGTTCCCTACTGTGGGGGTATCGATTCCCCTATGGCATTCTGGAATTTCATATTTGTTTGAGGGGGTATCGATTCCCCTTGAATGGGTATCGATTCCCCTAGCCCAAAAATCCAATTTTGAGCTCGAAAATCATCTCATTTCAGCTCAAACCTTCATATTTTACTCCCTTTAATATTCCTAACTTTCATACACTTACTTAAACTAATTATTATCCATTCAATACCTCTAAAACTTAAAAAAAAAACCAATCCTCCATATAGAATTTAAGAATCTTACTCAAATTCCAATTTGTTCTAGTTTTAATCTATCACCTCATACTTCTTAATTAGCTTGGTGATAAGTCAAATCCAGCTTCTAATTTTTATTGTGACCTTTAATCCAAGATTTAATTCAATGGCTCCCAACCTTTAATCTCCCTTAACTTACAATTCTTCGAGTTTCTAAGTCCTTGTTTATCTCCATCATCTTTCCTAAATCTTCATTAACCAAACCCATGCTTAACTCATAAGAATTAATCCAAAAGAAGACAACTCACATTTGCTTGCAAGTTTCACGGTTGGAGAAGAAGAAGAAGAAGAGAGAAATATCTGGAACCTTGTTTTCTCTCAAATGCTTTCCACGTGGTTTATAAAATAACCTTAAGGAATATTTAATTATTTCTCTTACTAAAAGACTCCTTTGCCCTCTTAATTTCCCTTCTTTGCTTATCCATCCTACATGAAACATTCCTATTAAATCTTTCAACTATTCAATTTATCTACTTTGGTCACTAAATTTTAAAATTTCACAATTTGATCACTAACTCGGTATGGAGGACGTTACAAATCTCCCTCCCTTAAGAAAATTCATCATCGAATTTTTATTGCACGTATATCTTCTTCACGTTCCCACGTGGCTTCCTCTACTTTGTGATTCCTCCAGAGAACTTTGACCAATGGAACAGTTTTATTCCTCAACTGTTTTACTTCATAATCCATTATTCTCACAGGCTCTTCTTCATATGTTAGATCCGATTAGACTTTTACTTGTTCTGGTGCAATGATGTGAGAGGGATCAGACCTATACCTCCGCATCATAGACACATGGAAAACATTATGAATTTTCTCCATTTCTGATGGCAAAGATAATTGATATGCCACGGGTCATATCCTCTTAACAACTTCATATGGCCCAATGAATCTAGGACTTAACTTTCCTTTCCGACCAAATCGTAATACTCTCTTCCAGGGATATACTTTAAGGAAAACTTTATCTCCAACCTCGAATTCAATCTCTTTTCTTTTAAGATCAGAATAAGACTTTTGCCGATCAGAGGCCACTTTGAGGTTATGTTGAATTTATCAAACTTTCTTTTCTACATCTTGAATCAAATCCAGACCAAGAATACTTCGATCTTTGAGTTCATATCAATTTAATGGAGTATGACATTTACTCCCATATAATGCCTCATATGAGGCCATCTTGATACTGGACTGATAACTATTGTTGTAAGCAAACTCTGTCAGAGGTAAATACTTTTCCCATGATCCTTTGAATTCCATTACACATGCTCTCAACATATCTTCCAATATCTGAATAGTTCTCTCTGATTGTCCATCAGACTGAGGATGAAAAGCCGTACTAAAGTTTAAACGAGTTCCCAACGCTTCATGCAAAGATTTCCAGAATCTCGAAGTGAATCGAGGGTCTCGATCAGAGACTATGGAAACAGGCACTCCATGCAATCTAATAATTTCTCTAATATACAGTTATGCATATTTTTCCATAGAGAAATCTATTCTAACCGGAAGGAAATGCGCTGACTTAGTCAATCGATCAACAATTACCCAGATTGAATCTCTTTTATTCGGATTCAAAGGTAACCTTGAAGTAAAATCCATCGTCACATTTTCCCATTTCCATTGAGGAATGGAAAGCGGTTGTAATAATCCTGACGGAACTTGATGCTCAACTTTAATTTGTTGACATATCAAACACTTGGACACAAATTCAGTAATGCTTCGCTTCATCCCTGGCCACCAATACCGATCATTTAAATCCATATACATCTTAGTTCCACCCGGGTGCATCGTCAATGGACTACAATGAGCCTCTGCCAATAAATCTTTCTTCAACTCTTTATCGTCTGGTATCATAATTCTTCCTTTATAATACAAATTTCCATCCGACTTAACCTCAAAGTCTTTAATCTCTTTACTATGTACTTTCTCAATTCTTTTCAAACACCTTTCATCTTTACTTTGCAATTCTCTTATTCGTTCCAACCATGATGGTTTAAGTTTGAACTCTGCACATAGACCACCGTCTCCAGTCAAAGATAACCTTGTCTTCATCGCTCGTAAAGCTACAAACTTCTTTTTACTCAAAGCATCTGCTACCACGTTAGCCTTCCCAGGATGATAGTCAATTATTATATCACAATCTCTCAAAAACTCAACCCATCTCCTTTGCCTCAAATTAAGCTCTTTTTGAGTCATCAGATATTTCAGGCTCTTACGGTCTGTATACAAGTAACATCGTTCTCCATACAAATAATGACGCCAAATCTTGAGAACGAACACCACTGCAACCATTTCTAAATCATGGGTAGGGTAATTCTTTTCATGTGGTTTCAACTATCTCGATGCATACGCTACTACTTTTCATTCTTGCATTAATACACAACCCAAACCATTATGAGATGAGTCACTGAATACAATAAAATTCTTGCCAGATTCCGGTTGAACCAATACAGGAGCTTCTGTCAAAATTCTCTTTAAAGCTTCAGAACAATCTTGACATTCAGGAGTCCAAACAAACGGTACATTCTTTCTCATTAGCTTCGTTAAAGGCAGCACTATCATCGAAAAATTCTTAACGAATCTTCGATAATAACCGGCAAGTCCAAGAAAACTCCGAACTTTTGATACATTCTTTGGAATTTCTCAGTCTATTATAGCTTTTATCTTTTGAGGGTCCACTCGAATCCCATCTACAGAGATCACATGCCCCAAGAAAATCACTTCATTAAGCCAAAATTCACATTTGGACCATTTGGCATAAAGCTTTTTATCTCTGAACATTTGCAAAACTATTTGTAAATGTACACTATGCTCTTCAATAGACTTCGAGTAAACCAATATGTCATTAATAAAGACAATAACAAACTTGTCCAAATAGGGCTGAAAAATTATGTTCATGAGATCCATGAAAGTAGCAGGTGCATTCGTTACTCCAAATGGCATTACAATGAATTCATAATGACCATATCTCGTTCTAAAAGCAGTCTTTGGAATGTCCTTCTCCTGAATCTTCAATTGGTGATAACCAGAACGTAAGTCAATCTTCGAGAATATCGAAGCTCCTTTTAATTGATCAAACAAATAATCAATGTGTGGGAGAGGATATTTATTTTTTATTGTCACCTTATTGAGTTGTCGATAGTCCATGCAGAGACGCATTGATCCATCTTTCTTCTTAACGATTAACACTGGAGCTCCCCAAGGCGATATACTTGGTCTAATAAATCCCTTCTCCAACAACTCTTGCAATTGATTCTTTAACTCTTGCAATTCTTTCGGAGCCATCCGATAAGGTGTCGTTGCAATTGGAGCAGTTCCCGGTATTACTTCAATTTGAAATTATACCTCTCTATCTGGAGGTAATCCTGACAACTCAACAGGGAAAACATCAGGGAATTCCCAAACTATTGAAATTTCATCTAATCTTTTCTCTATAGCTCTTGTATCTTTCACATTTGAAAGAAAACATTGACATCCTTGTAGCAATATCTTCTTAGCAGACATTAATGATATTACATTTGCTAAAGGATTAAACCTTTCACTGATCACACTTATTTATGTTCCTCCTAGACTCTTCAGGGTTACCTTTTTCGATCTGCAGTTAACATCCCCATAGAAACGGAACAACCAATCCATTCTCATAATTACTTCAAACTCGTCAAAGGGTAATTCCATCAGATTAGCAGGAAATTCAATTCCCTGAATCTTTATGGGACACCCCTTACATACCTTGTTTACTCGAGCACTATGGCCTAAAGGATTAGTTACTATAATTTTATTACTCGTGGCTTATAAGAGAATCCTCAATTTCTTTACTAATTTACTTATAATGTAGGAATAATTAGAACCCGGATCAATCAGTACCAAAACTAATTTATCATAAAGCTGAAAAGTATCTACTATAATATCAGGATCAGCTCGATCTTTACTTGTCTTTAAATTGTATACCCGAGCAGTTGAACGAACTTCATGTTGTGCAGAGGATTCAGACTGGTTTCTTCCTCTGCTCCTTCCTCGTCCTCTTTGTGAGGTAGAGCCAACTCTCTCAGATAAAGCAGGCTCACCAACCAATAACGGGCAATCCCGAATAAAATGTTCGACGTCTCCACATCGAAAACAAGCTCCAGAAGCCATCCGACATGACCCAAAATGATTCTTCCCACAATGTTGACACTGTCTCGCTTGACTCTGAGTGGATCTCCCAGCACCATATCCCACTAATTGCGTCTGTCTAGGCCTCACTTGACTTGCTCCTCTAGCTGAGGATGCAACTGATTCGGATCTAGCTTGTGATCGAAATCCTGAGTCTCTTCCTCTTTTTGGTGGTGCTGAGCTGGAAGAAACACCTGTCCTCTTTGATGTCTGAACTCTAAAGTCCCCAGATCTCTCATTCTAAGCTCTTTCAAGAGCTTTGGCACGATTAATCACCTATTGGAATGAGGACAAATTCAATTATATCAGCATCTCTTTCAATCTAGGGCGTAAGCCCTCCACAAACCATTCACAAGCCTTTTTTTCAGTTGGTACCAGCTTAGATGCAAACCGACTAAGCTTGTTGAACTCATATTCATACTCATATACAGAGCAGTTCAACTGCTTCAAATTCATAAACTCTTGCTTCATTTGTCGAATGAACTGATCTCCAATGTACTTGTTTTTGAATTATTCTAAAAATAAAGACCAAGTCAACTGGTCATTTGACATCCTCATGGTGACGTTCGTCCACCACTCGCCTAACCCCTTAGTAACGAGACAGCTCCATCTAATTTCTCCACTTTAGAGCAGTGGAGACCATCCAACATGATTTTCAAATCATTTAACCAAAGATCCGCCACAACCGGACCTTTCTCGGCTTCTCCTATAAATACGGGAGCTCCTAAACCTCTCAACTCTTTTGCTACATTCATTCTTTGAGTTGGTGGAGCAGGAGGTTGAAGATACGTCAGAATAGCGTCTAACGTTCTGAAGAACGTATCCTGATCTTGCACAGGCACTCCTTGAGATGCCTGTTCTTCACCTTGCCTGGCCAGAGCAGATGAATTATTACTTTTAGCAGGTCTATCTTCTCCCGCTTCACTTCGGGAGCTACTATGTCCGGACATCTAATAAGAATAAACATATCGCTCTATTAACAAAACAATATAATCATACTATACCAGATCAGAAGTTCTCACTTTTTGTTGGCATGTATTCTATTTAAAGACTCTATAGACTCTGGTTTATGCCTAGAATCGGCTAAACCATAGCTCTGATACCATTAAATATAACACCCCCAACCCGTACCCGACCCGAATACGAGTCTGATATGTCACATTACCTTTTTAAAACATTACTCTTAACAAATAATAACAAAATACTTAAAATTATATTAAAAAAATACGATAATATACATATATTAACACAAGTTTACCAAAATAATAATAGCATACACAACTTAACCCTTTAGTTACATTTCAACACCCATTTACATAACAAAATGACCTATTGATTAGGTTGCTTCTGATCTGATAGTTTCAGGAGTAATGATGTCAGCTGTTTAACATGTATCTTCTACTTTCTCGGATCCTACGCGTGAAACACTCACACGCTAAGTCATCGACTTAGCGAGGCAATGTAATAATAATAGCAAGGAACTGTAATGAAAATGCCGTAATGATATGAAATGAGATTAAATCGTATACTTAATCAATGTAGTTTATATCACCATGATCCTTACCCGTAAGCATATTACATTTGCATTCACGAATTTGTATTAATAAGTTTATTGGCCCATGATACCATACTGAGAACCTAAGGTACGTGAGTATTGTGAGGTTGTGCACTATGTTGTCACCACAGCTCGTATAAATTGCACCGAAGTGTCGCGTAGAGTTTTTGTACCGAAGTGCCACGTAGAAATTTGTCCCGAAGGATCGCGTAGAATTTGTCCCGAAGGACCACATATAAATTCCTTAAGAATCATATACATATGCCAATGATCAATTATGTGTCTCAAAAGACCTCACAAATGTTCCAAAGAATATATATATATCCCGAAAGACCGCGTAGACCCTCTACCCTTGGCATACCAACTATACATATAGTTCTCATCTACAGAACATGGGCTTTTACATTTCACATAATTTATATCGCATAGACATATCATTTCCATACCTTTATCACATAACATTTCACTTTCCACACTTTTATCACATAATTCATATAACTTTTCCTGCATATTCATGTCACATAATGCATATAATATGAATTCATGTCAAGTATCATAATATGGAATGTGATCATGTATCAAATATTGAATCTAGACTTAACACAAGTCTAGAACTGAATATAATACTATATTCATGCTATGCATATGCACTCACATATATTTCCTTATTTTTTCCTCGATCGATCTTACTTGTCGATTGTTCTAGAACTCGATTAGGCTCAATATCTACATGAACATAATTTTCAAGATGATTATCATATGCCTAAGTCTTGAAATTAACTTCTAATAGCCTAAACAAATTTAAGGAATTGATTTTATTTTTTTCTTTAGGGGGAATCGGTTCCCTACTGTGGGGGTATCGATTCCCCTCTGGTATTCTGGAATTTCATATTCGTTTGAGGGGGTATCGATTCCCCTTGAATGGGTACCGATTTCCCTATACCAGAAATCCTATTTTGAGCTCGAAAATCATCTCATTTCAGCTCAAACCTTCATATTTTACTCCCTTTAATATTCCTAACTTTCATACACTTACTTAAACTAATTATTATCCGTTTAAAACCTCTAAAACTTAAAAAAACCAATTCTCCATATATAATTTAAGAATCTTACTCAAATTCTAACTTGTTCTAATTTTAATCTATCACCTCATACTTCTTAATTAGCTTGATGACAAGTCAAATCCAGCTTCTAATTCTTATTATGTCCTTTAATCCAAGATTTCATTCAATGGCTCCCAACCTTTAATCTCCTTTAACTTCCAATTTTTTGAGTTTCTAAGTCCTTGTTTCTCTTCATCATCTTTCCTAAATCTTCATTAACCAAACCCATGCTTAACTCATAAGAATTAATCCAAAAGAAGACAACTCACATTTTCTTGCAAGTTTCACGGTTGGAGAAGAAGAAGAAGAAGAGAGAAATATTTGGAACCTTGTTTTCTCTCAAATGCTTTCCACGTGGTTTATAAAATAACCTTAAGGAATATTTAATTATTTCTCTTACTAAAAGACTCATTTGCCCTCTTAATTTCCCTTCTTTGTTTATCCATCCTACATGAAACATTCCTATTAAATCTTTCAACTATTCAATTTATCTACTTTGGTCACTAAATTTTAAAATTTCACAATTTGATCACTAACCTGGTATGAAGGACGTTACTTATGTGGTTTGATGTATTTTTTGAGTTTCCAAAGGTTGTTCATCATCTTCAACCGTGATACACGAACCCTCCAATTACATCCCTGCTTCTTGTGGAGACATTCAATGATGTACTTATCTGAATCAGTTTTTTCACAGTTGTCGTGACGGAACGATATATGTTATAGTTCTTGATTGTTGTCATAACTTGTTCTTTTATCCTAAACTTATTTGTAAAAAAGTAAATAAAATTGCCAACTTATCAATAAATAAATCAAAATAAATAATAAAAAATTAAAACATTATATTAACTTGAAAATCATTCCAACATAGAGATCACCATCACTAAGTTGATTGTATTGCTCAATGTGTGAAAATTGGGAAATTTTTGGAGTGTTAAATGCTTCCATATCAATTGTTGTAAAGTGTGATGGTGGTTAGTAATAAGAAATATGCATTGTAGCAAGTGGAACCGTTGTAGTCGCACCGTATTCTTTATTGTCTTCTATTTCTGATGGCATGTCAAGGTCTTGTGGTTCTTTATAGAAGAGTCGAACTCATTACCATCAGGGTCAGGCTCTCTTATTGGTTATTCGTCAGAATGATCCCTCTCAAAATGGAATAGTTCAACCCAATTTAAATCAAAGTTAGTCACTACTGTAGGTGTTCGTCAATCACGAGACCGTTCACGAATCGGTTTGTCATGATTAACGTTACGCACACCAGTAAAAGAATGTTTCCCTATATGTATTGAGGCGTTATTCGCAGAAGGGATATACGTTGAATATCGTCCAGATGAGAAATCATCGAATGTGTTAAACGCGGATTGTTGTGTTGGTGGCATGATCAATTCAAACTCAAATCTAGCAATACAATAATGTCTTGGCATTGAAGATGATGATGCACCTAAATTGTTATGTGTATCGTGTGTGCTTAATAAATTGAAGTTGTTTCTCAAATTTACCGTCAAACTGTCAACAGTTGCATTAAAGTCAAACTCCGCTTGTCTCCAACTTGGCACACTGGTACTATTATCAGCATCAGAAAATAATACCTATAACTTTATCGACCCTCCAAATGAATATTGCAAGTGAGCATCAATCATCATATGCACAACACCATTGTCCTCAACGGTGTATATCATGTACGTTAATGGTTCTAATGACATCAGTAGTCGATACCTCAAGGGTAACAATTTTGTACCGCGAGCATGTGGGACATTTTTCTTCACTTCCTTGATCAACTTGTTTTTCATTAACTTCATTGGTAGCGCTATTATCATAGTGTATACGGATTGAAACACAACACCGAGATATGCATCACTGATCATTTCATCATTGTAATATTCCAAAGCAGTAAGGCTTTCTCTCCTCGACATTTTAACTGAGTTGTTGCCCGATAATACTGAATTGCAGTTGTTTTATTGGCATTCAAGAACCTCACGAGTTGTAAGACACGATTTTCAAATAATGCGAGTTGCAGGGTGCGAGATCCTAGTATCTCACGTTTTGAAGATGTGTGGTTCTGCTGACGTACTATAGATATCGCAGGATGCAGGGTACGATTTTCACTGAAAATATTTTGATTAACTCAAAATAAAATAGTTTAAAACAAATATTTTATTTTTAAAGAATGAAATAGATAACAACTAATAATGCCTATGTCCACCAGTTTCGCATCGTGGTGGACGATGAGTCCGACACGAACGTAATTACGGTTCATCTTCATCTTCAGCAATATCATCATCATCAAGACTGATAGTTGTATATGGAATCAATCCATCACTGGTACTAGAATTGGGATCGGTGTAGAATATGCTCTGCGACGGTGTTTGTTCAATAATATCGGATCCAAAGTTAGCCGCCATTTGTGTCAGTGGTGAATTCAACTGGTCAAAGACATCAGTGAGGAAACCTTCCTGGAACTGCCCTATTTGTTGAAATGATGATTGAGTCAAGTGGGTGAAGTCAGGGTGTGTCAACGGTGTCTGAGGAGGTCCTTGTATTGTTACTGATAAAGAAGATGCACATTTGTTGTCTTCTTCTTCTATGCCTTAAGTCCCCCACGTTTCCTCCCCGTCCGTGGGTGACTATGTGGAGAAACATATAATTCTTATGCTCGCTCCTCATCGATCAATATATGTGGCATCCCATATTCTTAGTACCATCACATATAATCATATGTCATGTTGTGGCCAACGATGAGTTGAATCATGGGCATGCTCTAGAATCTTCGGACCCACTCGTTCAGATACACCGCATTATGGTCCGCCCAATTAATTGTAATCTTCCCTTGTCAAGTCAGTCGATAAAAATCATCCAAGTAAGGTAAATGTGGAGAAATTGATTGCACACAGTTAAATTTTTGAATGGCGCACTCGATAGGATGCCACTCGACTATCTCATACAAGATCAACGGGACTAACACGATGGCCACAGGCGCACTATTCACCCGAATCTCATACTGTATACAATCGACAATAGCAGCATCGCAGTAAAGTGTCCACAAGAACTATAAAATTAAAATGACATAACTTTGTTAGCTAAAAACCTCAAATAAATTAAATTATTCTAAAATTATAAGATAAAAGTTGAAGGAAATTTTTTTATTACTAGATCTTCAAACTTATCGATCAGGAGTCTGAAGTCTCGTTGATGTGTTAGTAAGTGGGCGTGAGAGGTTTCATCATTCCACCTATCATTAATACAATATATAATTGTATTATTTTGTTAGTAATATTATAAAAAATATTTTTTTACCTTTTAAGTAAAAAAAATTCATATGAGACATTTGTTTTAAGGATCAGGTATAAAAATGGCTTTCGGATCCAGGCCCACGACTGCAACAACAATAAACACCCTCCAATGATATTTTTCGTCGGATCTACAACTCTACAAAATTGTCGGAACAAAAATGCCAAAACTGTCAACCCCAACTTATATTTATTGAATCACTCAAATTTTGCAAACGATTCAATCACATCAGATGCACTTTATTTTGGGATTTGCCTGGCATTAAAATCCCTCAATAACTCGTAGTATATGCACATGAACAAATCGCTTCAAAAAATTTAATAAAATAATATAACTACTTAATTTCTAAATAAATAAATTGAAACATTAATAAATATTCATATATAAAAACACTTATATTCATTCACTTCATGCTCCGTATTCTGGGGTAGGTTCGTAAAATTTTCATCCAAAAATTTAATTTTTATTTTTCCACCATCGTGTGCATCATCAAGCGGATCAATTATGAGCAATACCTCACATATGTTTATAGGGGCGCCAACAACACCATTAATAGCTACTCTATCAATAGGCAGTCTCAGATGAAATGCAATATATTGCAGGGTAATAGTTGTCTCCCCACACGAAAAATGAAACGTATACGTCTCCAATCTCCATTTTTCCACAAACACATTTATAAGTGGATGATGCAACTTCACACCGTGACCAGTTATACTACTAATATATCTGAAACCCGCTAAATATAAATAGTCAATAATATCTGCATCGGGCGATGTCACAAGATTTATATGACACTCTAATACACGTTTATATCTTTACGAAATATAAATATTAAAAAATTATTTAAATACCAAAACAAATAAACTAAATCAATAAATAGTAAAAATATAAAATAATGTTAACTAATTTACGTCATCATTTCGCCTCCAATAATCGAATACGTGGCTTCGATAATGTCTTAATAGACTTGTTGTCATGATATGAAATCTTTGAATCTTTGGATATATGAAAGGGATGGGTGTGGTGATGAATAGGAATAGAGGACCCTATTTATAGCCATTTTCGCACCCGAGGAAACGCAGCTTTAAAGGTAACTTGAGTCTTGCAAGATGTGAGTTACGTTGAAAACACGCAGAATTTATTTCGTTCTCAATACTCGCGCTTTGCAAGCAGCGAGGTCCCCTATAAATCTCGCGATATTTTGTATCATAAAGGCTAGCTCTCCTTCACAATGTGCAATGCCATTTTATCCAATTGTTTTATTGGCTTACTTGGAAAGTACATCCACATTGGATGTATCTCGCGTGTTAGAGGGTGCGAAGATTTAGCACGCGGTTTGTAGGCCGCGAGATCGTTCGGTGTGGATGATTTGGAGTTATTCTTTCAAATAATTTCTAAAAAACCTTATTTCTTTAAATAATTATTTATTTTAAGTTTTTAATATAAAATTACCCGAACATCGGCCGTACGCAGACTCAAAATGTGATATGCACACGATGGTGGGGCCAAACAAAGACATGAAGCTATAAGTTCACGACTACGAACCCTAAACCATTGCTCGAAGAGGATATCTGTTTCAATTGAGATTTACTCTATTATTTTTCATTCATTAATTCTTAATATATTCATCGTCACTACTCAGATCTATTCATAAATATTATACTTTTGAATAGTAATTAAGTTTTTATGAAGTAATAATAGATATGAAGGTAAGTATGAAAGTCAAACTCATTAACACACGTCAATATTTTACTTTGTTTTATATTTTATTATATGGGTAAACTAAACATTTAGTCATTCGACTTTTACTTCTTTATAATAAATGATCAGTAAAATCTCCTGACTTGGAAAGTACGAAAAACATTTCGTCAATGATTCACATATCTTTTTTTTTAAAATTAAGAATGCACTTGCATGATAAATAGTAGCGGATGCATGCTTATGGTAGGATAGATAACGTATCTACTTTAAAATTTAATTTTTTTTAATTAACGATTTATTTTATTGGTTGTATTTATTTTAAAATTTTATTTGTGCCTACATTATAAAAAAAATTACGTAGTTAATATATACGTGATTCTCACCACAATTTTTTTCTAAATCCATCGATAATGAACAATAATAGTTGCAGAACACTCGCATCAGAAGGAATTAAATTATCAATATATTGATCATTTATTATAAGGGTAAAGCATGTAAATGATCTTGTCTATATGATATTATTTGTTAGGTTCACTAATTATTCAAAGTTACAAAATTATTATTTAACTATTCATATGTTCCAAACTCATTATTTTTCGTTAAAAAATTGACGATAATTTAAGTTGGACGTTAAGTTGTTAACGATGATATGATAAAATATAATCTCAAAATCTAAAACGACTATTATATCTCAGTCAATAAATTAACATTCAACTCAAACTATCATATTTTTTAATAATAAAGGATAACTTTAAAACAAATGAATGACTGAATAATCATTTTGTAATTTTTAATATTTCAGAGTTCAACAAATAAACACACTATAATTAATGAAGTATTTGTAAATTTTAATAATTTAATGATTCAATAAAATAATATTTTATAGTCAATGATCGTTTATGTATTTACCATTAATATAATACATTCAAAATATTATAAAACTATCAATTGTTATTTTATTTAATAATTTTTTCCCCTAATTTGATGGGTCGAGATGTCTGGTGGCTGCTATGCAAAGCCAGGTCCCGATCCACTAGGCCGCAAATCACGTGCAGGCATGATAAATTGTCAATGACTCCGCAATCCAGCAAGCAACTCTTTCAAAACTCCCAGTCCCCACTAGATTATCATGCACCACAAAACATCTAATGAACCCCCTTCAAAAAATACATGTCTCGATTTACCGAGAATGAATCTGGCGTGTCGGTGCCGACAGAGTGACTGGGTGTAGCAGGTGACATAGATTGATACTCGGTTGCGTAACCGGGTAATGAAAGTCCAAAATAAAACAGAAAAACAAAATCATAATTTGACCCGGAAAATCATGCACGGGAATTAAGGCGATAATTTCTACGTGTCGGTTGAGGTGTCACATAAAATGATATCACAATAATACGAATATTAATGATTTATGAAAATTGAATAAAAAATTTATATCACATTGTATATTTTACTAAAATTCATGTATAATTTTAATAAACATCTCTTAGTCATAATGTGTGTTTTTTTACAGCTTACATATAAAGTGAAATCTAATTTTTCAATTTTGTGTCTAAACATAGCATATGGTCTGATAATTTTGACACAAACCATTATGCCAAGTAAAAGGGTTATTCAGCCGGTTCGGGCTTAACCCGGTTCGACCAAACAACACCTTGAATCATGGTAATGCTAGCAATGGTTTGCTTTGGATAGATCCATATGATGAAGCCTGCATGTTCCAGTAAGGGCTTCAGGTAGCTCTTCTGGTGTATTACCCTGAACAAGAAGATTTTGATCATAATCAATCCATCAACCAAATTACACGTGGCATTTCCTTCTCTATCTTAACAAATACAAAAGTAAATAAAGAAACATAAACAAAAAAGTTAAAAGGAAAACTGTATAATAAAAGCCATTTCTACGACCAAATTGTTAATATATCCAAGAAGAAAATCAACTACGCCCCGTGTTATTGCTGAAGATCCAATATCAACGTCAACCTGCAAAATTTTCAGTATATTTGATTGTTAATCGCATCGTATACGCGTCCTACATTATTTTGATTATTCATTTTTCTTGAAATATTCGAATATTTGTATCCAATTACAATCCTCGAACAATTGAAAACAATGTACCTCCATGTAATTTGTCCCTCTGAAATAACGAGTTTCAAGAGCTTGACCTATTAAGGAAGGTCTCTTTGGAACACTTTGCCTTTCCATCCACGATCCCTACAGAGGCACATCAGTAGTCAAAACATACAGTATCCTAGTCTTTTCAAAATGAAACCGAAAATCCTAGGCAAATGAACCGATCCAAGCCGAGTTTCACAGGTTCGCAGCACGAATACTTCAAAATAAGAAAAAAAGTTGAAGCAACATATAACTATATAGTGCAGCATTTTCTCACCTCAGAAATGCATGGTATGAACTTAAATCTTGAGTTCCTAAAGGCATCTTCTCCGTTTAAAAATTTGTAAAGTTAAGGGTGATCCTCCAAAGGAGATTTCATCATGCAGTACAATGCTAGTGTATATCTCGACGTTCCGGGAACCTGATTCATATTTGCTGAAATATATGATGTGATGGTTGATGAAAAATGTAACACCCCCAACCTGTATCCGACCCGAATAAGAGTCTGAGATGTCACATTGTCTTTTTAAAAAAAATTTCCTTACAAAATAACAAAACATTTGAACTTATTTTAAAGAAATACTATAATATACTATTTAATTATATTCATTATAACCAATTTAACGAAATATTTTCTTGTTTTATGAACATTAAAATACGTATGAACAGTAACATGCTATATTCCCGTGAACAATAACCTGCTACAGTGCATCTACAATGATTTCGTAAAACTTACATAAAACTCGTAAAAATTTAATCGTTAATTACTATACATTTATATTTACATGAATACTTTTAAAACATTAGAAAAGTCGATCAGAGCATTCTTACTAAAACATTTCTTACATGCCAACATACTATATACAATCAAAATACATACTTTATTATTTACTTCTGATATGATCTTCTAGCAGTGTTGTTGTTCTTGCCACTCCTATTTCCGCTATTCTTGATTCTTGGTACCTACGTGTAAATCACTTACACGCTAAGTCATAGACTTAGTGAGGCATATAAATATAATAATGATACATTCCTTATGAATATGATCATGCAATCTATCCATTCAATCATTTAGCATGTAATTCAATATGGTAACATACAACAATAATAATGTTACCTTTAATAACATTTTATAAGCTCGTGTACATTACTGAGAACTCAAGGTATTCGAGTACATTGAGGTCGTGCACTATGTTGTCACCACAGCTCATATAAGTCCCACTGAGTGGCATATGAAGTTTGTCCTGAAGGACCTGTGAATATGTCCCGAATGACCTATGAGTTATCCCGAAGGACCTATGAAATCCTCGACTCTTGGCATGCCAACTATACCTATAGCTCTCATATCATATACGATGGGCATTATTCTTATATTTTATATGTTCATGTGCTCATGTCATTTCTCTTGAAATCACATAATTCATATCACTTATAATATCACATGTGCATTTGAATCTATTCACATATATAATTTATCGAATCATATGAACATATATATCTTATGCATGTATCATAATAATTATCATGTATGCATGTTCATAACTATTGTACTATAAAAATCAAGATAGGATTTAGACTTATCACAAGTCTTATTCCATTGTACTATAATTATAATATGCACTCACCTTGACCACGCTTTCGTTGATTCAATCCTAACTCTTCGATTGTTCCGGAATATAATTACGTTTTATATCTACATAAACATAATTTTCAAGATGGTTATCAGAAGCCTAACCCTTGTAATTTGATACTAACAACTTAGATTAATTTAATAAACCAAACTTCAACCTTTTCCTTTAGGGGAAATTGATTCCCTCTGCATAATCTGTAAATTTTACTGTTCAAACCCGAAATTCATCAACTCTTCACTAATTTTTCTCATACAAAGTTCCTTTAATACCACCAAACTTAACTACAACCATATTAACTAACTTCTATCATTTCAACACTTCATTATTTCCAATACTTAATTCAAATTCTTAAAACTAAGAATCATATCCAATTTTCAAACATGTTATTAATCAATTCTAACACTCCATATTCCTTAATTAACCTACTGACAAGTCAAAAATCTTATTCAAACTTCAAAAACTCATCCATATCAAAATTTCATCTAAAAACTCATTTTTCAAATCTATCTCTAAAACATTTATCTTGTTGTTTTAATGTCATATAAGCTTTCCTTTAGCTTATATAGCATCTAAACAATCAAAACCCTCTTTAAAATTCCAGAAATTAACCATAAAAATCCAACTTACCTTGTAGCCCAAAGCCACCATGAAGAAGAGACAAACAAGGAGAAGAAGAGAAATAAAACTTGGAACCAATTTTTGCCTTCCTTTCTCTTCCACGTGGGTTAATATAAACCCATCCAAATTTTTAATTATTTTACCTTACAAATGACCATTTTTTCCTTTAATTCATTTCATATTTACTAACAATTATTTTTTAACTATTCAATTATTCTACCTAAATCACCAAATTCTGAATTTTTACAATTTAGTCACTAACCCGTTGTTTGGGATGTTAAAAAAATGTGAAGGTAATTCAAAATATAAGCATACCTGGATATTAATAATGAAGAAAATTTCAGATCCAGCTTGAGCTGCATGTTTCTGCAATGAATATAGCAACAAAGTTAATCTTCTAGCAGTAGTTTGTTTTCTTAGATTTTGTATATGTTTTGCACGATGTTTAGTAACATTGAATCGATTGTTAGAAATCGGCTCATAAATAAATGAACTTGCAGAATCCAGCTTATTCTTTACACGTTAAATGAGCCTAATTGAGCACGGCCCAGCAGTTGAATCTTTATCTTGAAATCGAGCTCGAGCTCAACTTAATTGTACCCCTACAATAACACGTTGTTACAGCTCAAACCTGCACGATACCACCTCGCCGGCTGCCAAGATCATCTTCTCGTTTATCGGATATTAACCAGTCTGCCCCTACCATTCCTCCGAAAAGATAGTATCCAACGAGCCACGTCCACAAGACAAGACGAGGCAGCGGCGGCGTGCGAGATTTTCCTTTGTTCTCTGTCATTGAATAAAGGAAAGAAGAATGAACACTATAAATACCCAAGTGTGTGATATTTCTCACTCAATGTGGGATAGTGTTTTAACATTACCAACATCGTGTGCCCAAACACCTAAGGAAGGAAAACATTATTGAATGCGTTCATTGTGGATGTAAGGGTTGTGCAAGCGGAGATTTGACTGTTAATGTTGCTGCAATATTCATTAATTTTTATAATTTTATTTGTGCTGCTTTCGTTTCTGAATCTGAATCTTTTATTATGAGCGTTGTATCTTTTATTTTATTTATAGGTGTAATTATGAATAATATATATATATATAATGATAATTAGAAAAATCAAATCAGTATAAAGTACAATCGCATTGGAAAACGAAACATATTCAAATATAGATAAAAATGTGAAAAGAATATTTGAATGAAATTCATAATAGAGTTTGATCAAAATAAATATGAGAGATGTATAGCTAATGTACTTTTGTTTTCTTGTACGGTAAAAAGATTTTGCCGGTAAAAAATGAATTAACATTTGGCATTTACCTTTCTGACCTCCAACAATGATCATACACGGCTCGATCTCAGTAGTCATGCGCACGCATGCATTCACTATATGTGCTTCGCATTCTTAAAGAACTAACAAGATCGTAGACAGATTTGGTTTAAACTTAATTTAATCTTCGCTTTTAAATTCCGTGTCATATGAAAAAAAAATACGCTAACATAATTATATTTTTATATAAAAAATTTAATCTTAAATATTTTTTTTACTAATATCTTAAATATTTCTCTTCTTGATAAACAGACATCGTTTGTTAAAGGAAAAATAAATAGATAAAACTCATGTAAATCTGATTATTATTATTATTATTTTTAAAAGCTTGATATAAACAAACTTTCATGATATAATGGTATAACAATTTGCATGATCTGATTTATGCTTATAAATATTGCCCAAAAATATTTATGTACTGTCGCAACCGTCTTTCGGTTGGGTCCCGGAATTGGGCTTCGACTTGAAAAATGTGGATTGGAGTCGCCACCGATCATTTATTTAAAACAAATGGGTTGATCGGATACCCTATTTCTTACCTGATCTGCGTCTTTCCAAAGATGTGTCGGGTTCGGGAGTCGGTTACGGTCAAGGAAGGATTAGTACCCTTGAACCGCCCTTTCGGTACTACGTAATTTTCAGTTGTCTTTGATTAAGAAAATTGCAAGTTAAATTAAAAGGTAAAATTTGATCCGAATTACTTACCCTTAATGAGTTTACGGAAATACCCTTAAAAAATAAGATGTTAAAAGATTAAATCAAATAAGCACCACATTGAACCTAATTAATGATTAAAGCCAAATTTTAACGAACTAATCTCAAATTGGGACCTAATTGAAATTTATTATGAAATTAATGTTGAATTTTAGTTTATTTAAAGCAAATTAGGACCTGATCGAGAGAATCAGAACCCATGAGGTTCAATTACTAGCAAATTCTATGTGTTGAGGATCTGATTGAAAAGATTCTAAAAGTGGCATGACTACGCGATAATTTACCTTAAATTCAACTAAAAGCACAGCGGGAGGTCGAGTTGATAAGATTGGTATGGTTATGATAACTATATAAATTAAAATTTGGGTAAACTATATGAATGGTCACCAAAGTTTGATCAAATTTTGTTTTTCTTACTAAACTTTTAAAAATTTAAAATTAATTACTAACATTATCGATTTGTAATAAAATATTGTTATCAGCCATTAACCTCAGTGACAGAAAGCTGAACTAGACCATTAAACAATTATTTCGACCGTCAAGCGCCATGCAGGATATATCGTTTGACTCATATTGACTGACGCTTCAACTAATTGCAATTGCATTTGCGTTCAAACTGCACCCACTATTACTTTTTCCCTTGCTTCCATTAATTCCTCACACATCTTCATCAGGAGTTAATTGCGTTTTCACTCTTCCTGGTTCAACACCATGAACATCATCTTCACCACTATTTTCACTCCATTTGGATTCTTTATCAGTGTTTCTTTCGCTCTCTCTTTTCCCAACACTTGCTCTATTTTCGCCATTAACATCCCTGTCAAGGATGATGAAATTTGAAGTTCCAGAAACTAGTGCAAAAGGTTAAACTTTCTTTGCTGTGAAAAAGTGCAAGGACAAGTTGATTTTGGAAAGTGATGATCGACTTACGAAGCCGAGTTCCATACAAGAATAAAAATTAGAATTACATAAAAATTTTAAATTCAAATTTTCATATATTTTAGATTTTTTTGTGTTTTTTATTACAAATATGTTTTCACTCTTATATTTTAATTCTGTTTTTTATCACAATCGAGAATCTGATAAGAGATCGACTGCAATAATCTTCGTTTGCCAATCACGTGCGTCTGCCATCAATGATGGTTAAGAAAGACCAAAAATGTTCTAAAATATTTTCCCCTTATAAAAAATTAACCACATACCTGTTTAAGGTGGAAAACAATGAGTGGTCATTTGCTATTACATTTTTGAAAAGTGATTTAAAAAATAGTATAAAAAATTAATTTTAAAAGCAGCTTTAAAATATACTGTTTAAAATTTAATTATTTAAAATTTGATATAAGGGCCGTGCAAGTAGAGATTAGACTGTCACTGCTCATTAATTTTTGTAATCTTATTTATGTCGTCGTTGTTTGACTCTGAATTTATTTTTTGGAAAAGAAAAAAAATTAGCTGACATTTATTCTCATATGTAATAAGGTAAGAGATAGGTAGGATAGTAGATTGCCCCCAACGTCAGGTTGAGAGCAGCTTCCGTAAGAGACATCCGAATTATGAAATACCTTCCGTGGGACTCGATCCCACAAATGTGAGGGATAGAACAAAGAATGATACATTTTGGATCTTAACTATAAGTGTGATGATGAATAATATATACACATAAATAACGATAATAAAATTATTTTATTTTATTTGAATAATCTAAGATAATTACAAGTAGGGATAGATCGGGGGAAGCGGGTGAGGGTGATCGTCCACTTAATTTTTTTTTTAAATTCCTATATATTTTCGATTGAAAATTTTATAAGCATGTCATCCTTAGAATTTTATAAATTCATCCTCTAACATAAAATCTTGTATCAGTCCATGATTACAAGGTAATATTTTTAAAAATATTTTGTAGTCATTGACAACATATACATACCTTATAAATATGATTATTCGAATCTGAGACTTCTAGAAAGAATAACACTCATTTTTATCACTAAAACTGATTAATAGATTCTAATTTTTAAAATTATATAATAATCTAACGAAATTAGCTTGAATAAAGAATTTAAAAATATATTTTTATAAATTTATTTAAATAAAATCCATCCAAATTCATATAGAAATATTTTTTTTTATAAAAGATAGGTTCATATGGATGGAATTTATGTAGTTGGACCGGTAATCTAAACCTTTACAATTGTGTAAGGATAAAACAAAGATATAAAATTAGAGGTCCCATGCATGTTATGTTCATCATGCAAGTGGCCCAATATATAATATCATCCAATCTTACCTCATCATACCACCGAATATCGCACGGTCCACACAATCTGCATCAACATCTCCTCGCACGTTAGCCCTTTCCCACACTCACCTGCTAACTTGCACCAGATTGGTTGATCAAAACCTAGCTTCCTCTCCCTGTTGTTTGCCGCGTTGTGAAGACTAGTGTCGAGATTTTCAAGTGGCTTCTGGCGGTTCTCCAGGTTTTTATTCTTCCCCCTCCTAATTTATTTGATATATTTTTCAAGCGACAAGTTTGGAACTTTTACCCTAAAACATTGGAGTTTTATGTAGATTCGATTGAAGAAAACAAGGATACCCATGTTGGGAAACGTGTTAGAACAATTTTATTTAGTGGTTTATAGAATTGGGCTATTGTCAATTTTCATGCCTTTGAAACATTAATAAGCAATGTATGTTAAGGGTTAATGATTTGATTGGTTTATGTTGTTCTTTGTTGTTTAGAATCTTTGTTGTAAATGGGAAATGTGGAAATACCAAAATGGCTTAAACGGTTGCCGTTGGCACCTGAATTTCGGCCTACAGATACCGAGTTTGCTGACCCCATTGCATATATATCAAAGATTGAGAAAGAAGCTGGTTCTTATGGTATATGTAAGATTATTCCACCATTTCCAAAACCATCGAAAAAGTATGTTTTTAACAATTTGAATAAGTCACTGTCCAAGTGTCCGGAATTAGGAAGTGACGTGAATGTTGGTTCTGTTTCGAGTTTTGGGGACAATGATGGTGATGAGGGGGAAAGGAGGGCGGTGTTTACAACTCGACATCAGGAGCTGGGACAGAGTGGGAGGAGAATGAAAGGGGTGGCTAATAGTCCACACTGTGGTGTGCAGAAGCAGGTGTGGCAAAGTGGGGAGATTTATACATTAGAGCAGTTTGAATCCAAGTCTAAGACATTGGCCAAGAGTTTATTGGGTGTGCTTAAGGAGGGATCACCATTGCACATCGAGGCATTATTTTGGAAGGTGGCTTCAGAGAAGTCTGTATATGTGGAATATGCTAATGATGTCCCCGGATCAGGTTTTGGGGAACCAGACGGTCAATTTCGGTATGTCCATAGGAGGAAGAGGAAGAGGATGTCATACAGGAGGGAAAACCCTGAATGCAAGAAAGATGAGAACGATACTGTAAATAACTCACACAGGGATGAGAATAAAGATACTCCCGCTAAAAGTAACCCAGATTCATTTGTAGAAACACCCAAGTCATCAACGACATTGTCAATCATGGTATCAGATGGAAATTCTCTTTCTAAAAGAAAGAATGTAAATACTGGCAATGATATGGAAGGTACCTCTGGTTGGAAGCTTTCAAATAGTCCTTGGAATCTTCAAGTGATTGCTCGCTCAGCTGGCTCACTTACACGTTTTATGCCTGATGATATTCCTGGTGTTACTTCTCCCATGGTTTATATTGGCATGCTGTTTAGCTGGTTTGCATGGCACGTTGAAGATCATGAGCTTCATAGCATGAATTTTCTTCATACTGGCTCTTCAAAGACTTGGTATGCTGTTCCTGGAGATCATGCATTTGCTTTTGAGGAAGTTATCCGCACTGAGGGTTATGGTGGTAACATTGACCGCTTAGGTACGACACTTTTTGTCATCATATATTAGGTTGTTGTGTATTACATTCGGGTGGATTTTAGTAACAGTTTGCACTATTTCATCTCATGGCTTATGGATTATAGTAAATATTTTGATGGATTCTCTAATCTGGAATTGCTTCAATTTTTCGCTCACCACTTGTAGAATCTATGGAGGCTTATGAAAATGTGCTTTTGCTAATTCTAGGATGTTTTAGACATGTCTCCCTGGAGTGGAACATTTGCCATCCATCAGACTTAGTTGATTATTGCAACTTTTATACCTTTCTTGTAACTCAGTTTCAGTATCCTTTCTTGCCAGCTGCTCTGTCATTATTGGGTGAGAAGACAACTCTTGTATCACCTGAGTTGATTGTCGCATCTGGCATTCCTTGTTGTAGGTGAGTTGATGTTGTTCTTTTGAGTAATTGTATCCCTAATCTCCCTTGATTCCGTAATGATATTGAACTTGCAGATGTGAGGATGTTAACATCCCAATATTGGAAAACTTTTGAGGCTTGCTGTGTCTGACATTTGGTGCTTTCTTCTGAACTTTTGAAGTTCTACTTATGTTTATTCTGTTGTTTCTTCAGGTTAATACAGAATCCTGGTGAATTTGTTGTAACTTTTCCGAGAGCCTACCATGTAGGACTCAGCCATGGTAATATTTCTTATAGTTGATTTTCAGCTTTATGATAATTTCATTAATTGTCTATCTCCTGAATGGGGGATTTAATTCCTGCACATTTATGTTTTATTGACCATTGGAAGCACAAAATAGAAAATGTGTAAATATTAAATGAATGTGTCTGTTCTTTGATGGCATAACATATTCAGGAAAACAGTTCTCTCTCTCTCTCTCTCTCTCTCTCTCTCTCTTGCTTTATAGGTACACATTTTAGCTTGACATGATATTGTAATAATGGATAGTGAGGTTCTAATAGGGTAAACTATCTGAAAATGATAGGCACGATGTAACAAATGTGTTTATATTTGTGAAATTTTGGGGCTCCATACGGGAGTGATAAGCTTCACTTGGGGGTTTAAATGAGATACTGGTATTTGCAAGCTATTCGAGTTTGACTCGAAAAAAGTTTGCGATTCAATAATTAATGAGCCTAGCTTGAGCTCTCAATCGAGCCAAATTCGAGCACTATAATACCCAGCTGGAATGGCTCACGAGCTTAATCGAGCATTTCATTATGATATATATTTTAAATATTTTTATATTACTACATTAAATTTAACCTCATTATATTTAGTATTAACCCTAAACGATTTTCAATGTTTTCCCCTTCCCATATCCTCAGCCAACAACCCATCCTTGCCCCAAACCCTTCAGCCCTTCACCTGTTTCCCACATCCTCAGCCGACAGCCACTCTCCTCCTTTCCCAAACCTTCAGCCATTCACCTTCGATTCTAAAACTCCCTGTTCTTGCTTTCTTCGACAGTAAGAAAATGACTTCTTAATCAAGTCAAGTGGGAATCTCTAACATCAACTTAACCTTGTGTATTTAAATCGACTCTACATCAGATAAGTCTGTTGGTTGAGTCATTTCAGTTTTTTTTTCTCATGCTCTTTTCATCAAAATTACATGCAAGCAAAAGAACTATTTCCCCCCTTTTTTTGTCAGTTTTCCATTTCACATATGACATGTAATCTCTGGCCTTTGCTTTCCAGGTAAAGTTCTGGGTTTTTTGCCCTTCTTTTCCCATTTGGGTATTTCATAAGATTCCTATCTTGGCTTAATCAAGCTCAATTTTAAGTTTGAATATGAAGATTAGTAATTGAGCTTGCTCAAGCTCCAGTTGTTCGATTATACCTTGAGTTGAGCTTGATCTTAGAATTTGATGTTAGATTGAGCTCGAACCGAGTATCGAACCCCGAGTATTCGGTCAAGCTCAAGTTTGAGCTGACCTCTATGCGAGTTTGGCCCGATTACACCTCTGGCAGTTTTGGTAATTAATGACTATTTTAATTACGAGAATAATAGTTATCTTTTTCCTTTTTAATTTTCTTACTTCGGGAGAACTATAGGGGAGGAGATGTGGAAGGATTTCATTGCCAAATCATTTTGGTCTGGGTTGGGTGGGGGATGGGGTTATATATTTATCATTAGTGATCAAGGTCTTGCTACTGGTGATCTCATTAATGAGCAGGTTTGAAGATATTTAAAATGAGTTCCGACTGCTTATTGGAGAAGATTTTTGATGTATTGGATTTTACCAGGGAACTAGAATTAGGACTAACAGATGTTATCCGTGTGTATCTATGTTTTTTTTTATAAAAGTTGGAGGTCTCATTAAAAACCCCCTTAATAATTGATCCTTTCCGAGAGGCAAGGAACAACTAGCCGAAGGAGGAAAAGAGTACCTCATTTTATTGATATGAAATTCATACAACAAAATGCCTTCGAATTACAATAGATAAGACTATCCCCTAAGAATGCCAAAAAACATCCTCAATAAAACTACTCAGTCAACCAACTCCTTTAGCTAACTTATCAGCCTCCCAATTACAACCCCTAGGAATTAACTTTACTATCAACGCCCTAGAGAATACAAAAAGCTCAATATCCTTAATTAGATTACTAAAATACACAGGTGCAGAAGAAGGCGAGTGAATCCAATCAACAGCTGTGTATCTATATTTTTTTTTTGATAGGAATGTAGGCCTCGTTAAAAACCCCCTTCATGATTAATGGAACACTAAGTGTTTCTCAATCAGCGGAAGGAGGAAAAGAGTGCCTTAGGATTCATTAAAAACCACAATATACATAATGTTTAACAACAACACATAAACACTCCCTTTACATAATCCAACCCAAAGACTACAAAAGCAAATCACAAATGTAAAACTAGCCAATACCAGCTTTGGCTAAACTATCAGCCTCAACATTGGCTGACCTAGCAACCCATCTAATAATACCATTCAACTCCCTTAACTTAGTAACAATATCTTTTACTAAATTAGAGTATACACCGGGACAGAGCTCAAAATTCTTGACCCACTCTACTGCAAGCTTACTGTCAGATTCAATCAATAAACGTTCCTTCATCTGCTGATGAAACGGCTCAAAAAAAATTAGGCCCCTCTTAACTGCCAACAACTCAATCAGCGCCGGAGGACCTGGACCAGAAGGCTCTTGAAAAGAGCCCATCACCGAGCCATCCTCATCTCTAAGAATTCCCCCAACACCACTCTTCCTCCAATCACCATTCACTGCTGCATCCACATTAAGTTTAATAAAATCCTTTGGAGGAGGAGACCAAGACACAATTTCAATGATCGAACACCTTGACTTAGAGCAATAATCCCCAATAGTAGGATCAGAGATGAGAGAGTCTTTTAGAATAGAGACATCCTTGGTATTCGTTATGAACCAGGTCGCCAGCCTACATCTTGCCATAAAAAACAGATCGATCTGATCGAGCCTACCCCATCAAACACAATGTCATTCCTATATTTCCATATAGTCCATAGCACCACACCTGGAATATATGACCAAATTCTAGAATTAGGGACCAAATGCTCCCAAGCTATCAGAAAACTTGAGCATTGGCCTGCAAAACCGAACTAACACCCCACAATTTCAAAAATTTCATCCACAATACCCATGCCACAAGGCAAGTAAAAAATAAATGCAAAGAGGATTCAACCTCTTTTTTACAAAGGGGACATGACACATCTATAACAGCTGAAACTCCTCTCCTTTGTAGTTCCTGTTTTACTGGCAGTCTATGATGCACAACCTGCCACAAAAAGACCTCCACTCTGGGAGGCACCAAACCCCTCCAAATGAATTTCATCCAAAAAGAATCAGCTGACAAAACAGGACTGCAAGCTTTGACACTGGTCTTAACAGAATAGATCCCATCCCCGTTTCCTCTCCAAACCCACCCATCAGACAGATCCTTGGACAGAGGTATATTGTGAATTAAGGTCATCAGATCGCAGAATTGAACCAGTTCCCAGTCACTCAAACTCCTTCTCAATTGAACATGCCAACACCAAACTGAGGACTTGAACTCACCAAACTCTTTTAACTTCCCATTTTTATTTACAGACAGAACAAATAATCTGGGGAAGACCTCTTTAAGAGGGGAAACAGTCGCCCAATTATCAGACCAGAAACTGATTCTGTCCCCACTGCCTACTCGAACATCTATCAGACTTCGAAATTTAGCTCCGAACTGGTCATTTTTGAAATGATTATTGACTATCGATTTCCAAATCCAAGAAGAAAAAGCAGGTAGTTTTTCCTTGAAAATCAACAAACTAGGGTCTAGATTATACTTACTGCAAATAACCTTTTTCCACACTGACCCTCTATCATTCGCAAACCTCCAAGACCACTTTCCTAGGAGTGCTCTATTCATGTAATTAAGATCTAGAACTCCTAGACCACCCGCACTTTTTGCAGAGCATACTGTCGACCAGTTTATCCAATGGATTTTTTTAACCTCTGCCCCTCCTCCCCATAGAAAGCTGGCCATAATGGAGTTTAGCTTAACAATCACGGAAGAGGGTATTTTAAACAGGGACATGAAATAGGTGGGTAATGAGCATAAAACAGCCTTTAATAACACTAATCTTCCTGCCACAGACAGAGTCCTCGCCTTCCAGCTGGCTAGCTTCTTGTTAAATTTCTGCACTATCGGATCCCACAACGCTATAGAATTTCTCTTAGCACCAAGCGGTAATCCCAAATATTCCGAAGGAAAATGTCCCACTACACAACCAATAGTATTAGCCCACTGCAACACCTCTTCCTCACTGATATTAATCCCAAATAATCTACACTTAGTGAGGTTTAATTGCAGTCCTGAAATGACTTCAAAGACCCGTAAGACCCTCTTGACATTTAGAATCTGTGTCTTCGAAGCCATACAGAAGATAATGAGATCATCTGCGAATTGCAAATGTGACAAATTAAGAGCTGTATCATCCTTGCCAACAATCAAACCATTGAACAAGCCCGAAGATACTGCTTTCCTAATCAGTAGATTAAGTAACTCGCCAATGAAATTAAACAGCAATGGTGACAAGGAGCACCCTTGTCTAAGACCTCTAGCCATAGGAAATTCATCCGTAGGAACCCCATTAACTAGCACTGAAACCGAGGCAGTTGACACACATTTCCGAATCCAGCCACACCATTTTAATCCGAATCCCATTCTAACCATAACTTTAAATAAAATATCCCAATCTACCGTATCGTAGGCTTTCTTGAAATCCACCTTCAACACACAACCCTTCAATCCTTTCTTCCTCCACAAATCAATACCTTCATTAGCGATGAAAGAACAATCCAAGATTTGTCTACCCTGAGTGAAGGCAAATTGTGAATCACTAACAACATCATCCATGCAACACCTCAACCTTCTCGAAAGGCACTTGGAAAGAATCTTGTACATCCCACCTACTAGGCTAATTGGTCTGAAATCATCTAAACCCCCAATATTAGAGCCCTTTGGAATTAGAGTTATGAACGAATGATTAATGCCATGCTCCCAATCCTTTCCCAAGTAAAAGTTATTGAAAAAATTCATAATATCACCTTTCAATGAAGACCAAATTTTTTTGAAAAAACCCATACTCAGCCCATCCGGACCCGGAGCTTTGTTACTATCACACGAATTCAAGGTTTCCAAAATTTCGCCTTCCGTAAACTCCTTTTCTAGCATAAGACTCTGCTCCATTGAAATTCTTGAGAAATTTAACTTAATATCCTCCACTTCCAAGGTAGTGCGGCTATTGAAAGCTTTGAAAAAATGCTCTTTGACAACAGACTTTAACCGGACCGGGTCCCTGATAATAACCCCATCAACACAAATAGCATTTAGAGCGTTCCTCCGCCTCCTAATGGAAGCACAAGTGTGAAAAAATTTAGAATTCCGATCACCATCTTTAACCCACTTCTCTCTTGAATTTTGAAACCAGATTTGCTCCTCAATTCTGTAAAGTCTCCAAAGCTCATCCCTCAGTAACTTCAGCTCTGATGAACTATCAATAACTCCTGAAATTCGATTCTTCTGAAGAGAGTTCTCTAGGTGATGGATCTTGTCTTCAATAGCAGAAATCTGTTTACTAGGAAACTGATTCCTATTTCCAGACCAAGTCTTTATAGCAAACTTAGTGTTTCTAAGAATGCTCAGAATTCCTGCTTTTTTTCTGACCCTCTTGAACTCATTAATAGACTCTGCAACTTTCTCTTGGAAGCCGTCCTCAGTCATCAAATAACTAAACAGCCTAAACGGCCTCTTGCCCCAATTGTCTTCCCCACTCTCCAAAATAATAGCATTATGATCAGAAATGGACTTTGTCAACAGCGATTGGGTAATATCAGAAAACTTAGAAAGGAAGCTGACATTAACCAGAAACCTATCCAGCCTAATAACAGTGGGGCAATCCCGATTACTGCTCCATGTATAATTCCCCCTATTAAAGGTAAGTCAATCACCCCCGTTTGCTGAATGAACAGAGTGAAAATATCCATTGAATTTCTATTTTGAGACATGCCATCCTTCTCCTCCTCTGTTAAGTAAGCATTGAAATCCCCTCCCACACATAAAGGCAAACTGCACCCATTTAAAAACTGTCCAATTCTTCAAAGAAACTGGCCTTCTTCTTCCACAGACGGGCCATAAACATTAATGAACCCACACTTAAATTGATTGAATTTGAACTTCCCAAAAACAGCAATAAACCTCCTATGGATAAACTGGTCTTCTAACTCAAAACAACTATCATCCCAACAACTAAATAAGCCTCCTGAAGAACCAACTGCTGGAGACACAACGAACCCCTGCAGCTTATTCAACCCACTTCTTAAAAATGAGCTTGGTAAAATCTCAAGTTTTGTCTCTTGGAGAAAAAGAAACATTGGTTTTTTCTCTGAGGATAACTTCTGAACAGCTCTCTGTTTTTCCTTTTTGCCCAGCCCCCTAACATTCCAGGACAAGATAATGAGTTTTGTCATCATATTCAATTATAAAAAATACCAAAGCAATCCCAGAATCCATCTTAGGACTCAGCTAGCCTGACTCAAACCTTTCTCCAAATCCATAATTTTTTGTAGAAAAGCATTCTTCCCTTCCTTGAAAGAAATGCCCAGCATCCTACTTATCTCCCAAGTAGCAATCGCTTCCTCCAACAGCCCTGAGAATGTTAATGTGGATACTGTAGTCACACTAGCATGGTCTAGAGCATCCCTAGTGAGGGATCTTTTCATTCTCCTATAAGAGCGCTTGCCTCTTTGATCAACACAAACCCCTTCAGCCAACCCAGCCGCCTCTGAACTTTTAGAATGAAAACCACTTGAGATAGGAAACCTACCCAACTTTAAACTAGAAACCCTTCCTGGCTCATCCAACCAAATTTTTCTTTCTCTGGACCTGTTATAAAATCTCTTATGACTCTTAATTAGCTTTCTCCCAACCGGGACACTCTTCCAAGAAATAGGACTAGCAGAACGAGTTGGCGAACCAGCTCTAAAACATGACAACTTTAAGCCTTCAGCAGACCCCACTTCACCATCCATACCTGTTGTATCCTTAAAACCCGCCTCAGACCATAAGCCTTGACTGCCTCTGTCTTTGTCTCCATCCCCAGAGCTGTTAGAAACATTATGAATTTGCTTTTGATTAGCATTTCCGGGCCCAATGAATTTGACTGCTGGCCCAGCCGGAACTAGTCTCAAGATAGGAGAAAAAGGCTCACTGCTCCTGTCTGAAAGGGCCTGCAAACTGTCTTTATAATCCCCCTTATTTCTTAAACCCAGCCCATCATAATCTCCCTTTTTACTACTCCCCAAACTGTGACCTTCTGACACAACTTCATTAATGTCTTTCCCTGCCAAGCTTCTTTTTGAAAACTGATTTTCTTCACCTACTGCACTAACCCCGACAGGAAATCCCTGATCAATCCATAAGTCCACTTTCTGCCGATCTTCCACATCAAGCTGACCTGGACCTGCCATGTCTGATGAACGTATACTATCGTCTTCCTCCTCTGACGACTCTACGACTGTGACTCTATCGTCGGAAAATTTATCCGGCGAGATGCCATGAAAGAAGTTTGAAACCTGGGAAGTAGATCCCAACTTAGAAGTCACCTTATATGATCTTCCGTAGGAACCTAGAGTAAACACTTCCGGGACGTCAAAGGGACTTTCCACCCTAAGCAAAATTCTCACCATCGAGAGATCTTCCCTTGTTAGAGTCGAATCCTGGATGACCTCCACTGAACCCCACCTTCCAGCTAACTTCTGTAAGAAATTCTCTTGCCAACATAACAGAGGGACACCGAACAGCTCCACCAAACAATAAGCCATAGGCACTCCACCTTCATTCAACAGCGGTGCCAACCGATCGAACCAGAACCATAACTCCTTACTCTTATTTGACCACGCATCCTTCATCAATTCCTCTGATTTGAACGTTATAACAAAAGAGTTCCAAACATATCCCCAGCTCGCAATTTGAACTTCAAAACCATCACTAGCCAAACCTTTTTTGAACCAACTCCAGCTCAAAGGAATGTTTCACAATACCCGTTAGAGATCTTTTCACCCAACTTGAATTTTCAGTAGGAATATGCATTTCCCAAATATTCTTCTTCTTCTTCATCCCTCTTCCCCTGTCTAGACTTTCGTAACTTTTTCCTATATGCTCCGACTCAGTCTTTTGCGAACTGCACGACACCAAGACATCTTTGTATGATCTATCATCTCTTAATCTGCTCGGAATCACAGCCTTCGAACTTGGATTAGCTTTATCAAATATAACCTTTTCCTGGACACCAACTGAAAGACGAGAAGAACCAGCAACCCTTGGTCGAACACTCTGGTACTTTGCAACTCCAACGTAAATTTTCCTCCCATCTATCCACAACCCCGTTAATATTTTCAACTGCATTCCTCATCTCTGTTTCATTACCAAACTGAACGAAGGCAAAAGTGAAAGATTTATACTTTGGCCTGTTCACCACATTTGGTATGAAAATTCTCACCACCTGACCCTGATCGATAAATATGTTTCTTAGCTCACTCCTAGTGACTCTCTTACTCAGGTTGTCAACGAATACAGTCCAACTCCCGCCGGAGGAAGACTGGCATATTCATTTTTCTCTCTCTTCTGTCCTGTCACTCTCTCTCATACTTGTTATATGCTACATATACTATTGTGTATCTATATTTCATAAACCAAAACAATGTGGAAGGGCCTTTTAATGTGGTCACTGTGAACCTACATCTGAATATTGTCTTAGACAATTGTTGCTTCACTTCTTCATTGTTTTGGAAGTACCAATGTCCAATGCATATCCGAACATATTTATGGAGATATGATCCTCCCTGAACACTCCAAATATTGAAATCTGTGAAAAAATTGAACATACATTTACCTTAGACTTTTCTCTCTCATTCTAATTTTCATCAATTGTCATGGTAAATTGTTTTACTAAACAGGTTTTAATTGCGGGGAAGCTGCAAACTTTGGAACTCCGCAGTGGCTTCAAGTTGCTAAGGAAGCTGCTGTGCGTAGAGCGGCTATGAACTATCTTCCAATGCTTTCTCATCAGCAGTTGTTATACCTTTTGACCATGTCCTTTTTGTCAAGGTCAGTTTTTATTAATTTAAGCAAAGCATGGACTGAAGTTATGCCACATCTGTTAGTTTGGAAATCTGGCAGTATGAAGATTTATATTTTCGATATTTCCTAGGTCAACGGATGACGGTTGCCCAGTGCAGATAGCATGTCAAGAACTGAAACAATGGGCCTACGGGCAGCTGTTTCTATTTCTAATTTAAATTTAATAAATTTAAGGCTGAGTATAGTAATATACTATGTTGCTCCGACACTTTATTTGTTGACTCCTTATGTTTGAAACCCATGTTTTTAGTTTTTAGAATAATCTGTAACAATAATTATGGCATCATTTTTGTTTATATGGTTCAATCACCTGCAGTTAATCCCTAATAACTCATCAATTATACCATCTTTGTTTTTTAGTTAGTTTATTCTTTTATATCAAACTTTGACACAAAATGAACTGTGGTTTTAGTTTCTAGAACAATCTGAAACCAAAATTATGGCATTATTTCTGTTCTTTAATCAACTGAAGTTAATCCATAACTCACCAATTATGCCATCTGTATTTTTTTGTGTGAATATCAAGCTTAATGAGCATAGAGGTCTACATAAAATCTTTGTACTTTACATTATTTTCTAAAATTTAGTTTTGATAATATCTATTGAGCTGTTTAGTTGTTTCTCAAGTTTGTTTCAATTAATTTGTTTCCATTCCAGGATACCAAGATCCTTGCTACCTGGTGCTCGCAGTTCTCGTCTGAGAGATCGCTTGAAGGAAGAACGAGAGGTGTTAATAAAGAAGGCTTTTATAGAAGATTTGTTAACCGAAAATAAATTGTTATCTCTTCTTCTAAAAACAGAATCGACTTATCGTGCAATAATGTGGGACCCTTTGTTACTTCCTTGTGTGAGAAAAGATTCCGAATTGCCCAGCGGAATTGCTACAGATTCTACAATGCTGCAGGAAAATGTTTCTGACATTCACAGTGAAGATAAATCTAGTCAAAGAATCTCTTAGATGAAATGAGCTTCTACATGGAAAATCTGAACTATTTATATTCTAATGATGACGATTTGACATGTGATTTACAAGTTGATTCAGGGACATTGGCTTGTGTGGCTTGTGGAATTCTAGGCTATCCATTTATGTCCGTGGTACAACCACGTGAGGGAGCAACTATGGAACTTCTACCTGCGAATCATCTTTCATGTCAAGGTCCAACAGTCTTGAAACCTAACAATATCCATTCTTGTCCTGTTGAGGGATCAATTTCGGGTATGGGACCCTTTCTAATAAATTTTGTTTCTCAATTTTATCATCAGTTCATTTTGACTTCGAGTTGTTCACCACTCAAACTGTCACATAGTTGGATTGTTTTCCCGTAAGTTAAACATCTGTTGCCATAAACTTGGAGGTTGGAACTTATGTTGCTTTAAACCAAAGAAGTTTGCTTCACCATCTTTTCGGGTTTCTGAAATGATTATTAATGTAAATCTCGTGCTTTGTTCTCCAGACAATCTCAGTCATGTGGATCTATCACTTCCTTCCAAGAATTCACCATTTCCATCAATAACTAAGGTTTCCCAAGGATGGAATACCTGTAACAAATATCTGAGACCTCGGATTTTCTGCCTGGAGCATGCTCTCCAAGTCGATGAGCTTTTGCGGTCCAAAGGTGGAGCGAAAATGCTGGTAATTTGTCATTCAGGTAAGATTGACTTTAGATCTATCTGCCTCCTTTATTCTATACATCAGATCAGTTTATCTTCATTTAGGCTACATTCCTGTTGTTATTAACAACCGATCAAAAAGTATCCATTCCCATCTTCCGTTTCCAAATCATATTTGGACTCGAGTATGGAGATATGATCTTTTAAAGATCCTCCAAATACATTCAAATTTATTAAAAAAAAATTGAACCCATCCCCGTTGGACTCATACCCGTATCTGAAACACTCAAATGAGTTAACATAGGTCTGTAGTATTTGCTACTATCTACTATTCAATCATTTCATGTATTTGCTTGTGTTGTAGTTTTGAATTAGTTCTTAACATCTATTCTCTGATCTATTAGATTATCAGAAAATAAAGGCACAAGCAATACCTGTTGCAGACGCGATTGGTACCCCGTTCAATTTTAATGATGTTCCACTAGAAGCCGCATCCAAGGAGGATCTGAATTTGATCAATTTTGCGATTGATGATGAACATGATGAAATTCTGGAAGACTGGACCACCGAACTTGGTGTTAACTTGCGGTACTGTGTCAAAGTCCGAAAGAACTCTCCATTTAAGCAAGTCCAGCATGCACTGCCATTGAGTGGTCTTTTCAGTGATAAATACAGCAGTTCGGAGTTAATAAATGTCAAATGGCAGTCGAGAAAATCCCGTTCCAAAGGCAAGTTAAACCATCCATCACCGTCTAAACCACATGAAAGTGTTGAAATGAAAGTAGATGAAATATTGGTGGAAAAGCTTGATAGCAACATTTCTAAATATGGGCTGAAAATTATTCAGTATTCAAGAAGGAAGAAAAGCAAACCGGATTTTTCAACTGGAGCTGGTGGGGTCAGTGAGCCGTTGAAGAATGACTTGCCAAAAGAAGATATGGGAAATAAATCCAAGATAAATACCAGAAATGAGTCAATTCGGACTCAACTTGAGATCCTGACTACCTCAGTGGTACAAAATGACCAGAATGAAATTTTGGAGGAATTGGATCCGGATGATGAAACTCGGAGTTTGACAGCCTGTGCTAGTTCTCAAAAGAAATGCGAGATCAAGCTCACAGAGAGTAACACTGCGAGTGATGAGATTTCTCCTGCCGGCGAGTGTTCTAAATGCTGCATTTCTGTGGATCATGAAAGATATGTGGAGAACACTGCCACTGCTACCAAGGTTTGCAATTCACTTTCTGAAGGACGGGTTGAGAAACCGGCTTCCGGTTATGATTTGGTGAATCTTGGTAATTCAGCAAGTTCAAGATCTGCTCGGCCATGTGCTGGAACATTTGATAAAGGATTAGAGGATACAACTATTCTAAAGTTGTCCATAAACTCATATATGACATCTGAGAACGAAGTGCAGCAAGAAACTGAAGCTACCAGCAAAAATAACTACAAGGCGATGTTAAGATCGGAAGATCGGAAGGAGCCCTGTGCTGCAGCAGATTCTTTTGATGGTACTTCTTCCGAGAATAAAGCACAGAAGCAGGAAATCCAGATTAATGCAAGGAAGGAAGGGGGCATTGATCACTCTTCTAACCTCTCTGTTGAAAAACATTCCCTAATTTCAAAGAATCCTTGTGCCAAAGAAGATTGGCATACTGGTGTGACCTTAGATGATGAAGTATTGCAAGAAACTCAAGCTACAAAAAGAATCGCTAGGGATGAAGTTATAAGTGGTTCTGATTTGCCAATCCAAGAAAAGCAGCCTACTCACGTGGTGATAGAAGATTGCTGTGAGGTTCACCAAGACAGCAGTTCTCAGGACGTGCCGTGTGCTGCTGCAACAGCAGATGAGGGAACTGTTTCTATGAATCAGAAAGCTATCGCTACAGAGACTGGTACTACCATGAATGTAAATGATGGCGACGGAGATTGTTCGTCGGCAGAGAATGGAGATCATGAGTCTGTCATGGCAGATTGTAAATCAAGTGTTATGTATGGAAGAAAGAGGAAGACGGAACTGGAGGAAACACATGAAAAGGTTGACAGCAATGGCTTTATTAGAAGTCCATGTGAAGGGTTAAGGCCGAGGGATCGGAAAGATGCAACCAACGGTCTTAATGCATGTAAAGCATCTTCTGAGAGGCTGCCAACAAAAGAGATGAGAAAACCTTCAGTTCATACCCAGAGTAAGAAGAAAATAAAAAATGGGTCTCATGGATGTGACCTGGAAGGCTGCCATATGAGTTTCGAGACAGAGGATGAGTTGAGGTTGCACAAACGGAATCGGTGCCCGTATGATGGCTGTGGTAAGAAATTCCGTTCCCACAAATATGCAATCCTTCATCAACGAGTCCATGATGATGATAGGCCCCTCAAGTGCCCATGGAAAGGTTGTTCCATGTCATTCAAGTGGGCATGGGCTAGGACCGAGCATATACGGGTGCATACTGGAGAACGCCCGTATCAATGCAAGGTTGAAGGTTGTGGCCTTTCTTTCAGGTTTGTGTCTGACTATAGCCGACATAGACGGAAAACTGGTCATTACATAAACTCTTCGGCCTGAAAGTTGGTCATTATAGTTAGGTTTCATCTGTAATGCACCTGGGTATGGGTTCCGGGGCCGTAACAGGTCTAACGGAAACATGTACAAACTGGAAGATTCTGATTAGGCATAGTTTAGGACTAAACTGATATTTTTCTAGATTGGCATTCTCCAATCATTTGAATGCTATTAGGAGTGGAAGATACTTCTCAGCTTATTTCCTGTCGTTTGTGCCATGGCAATCCTTTCAATTTTTTTCATTTCTTTTTTGAAATATTTTAACTAATATGATAATAATAAATTCTCAATCCGATAAAACTGTGGAATTGATCCATATTTCATTTAAAAAAGCAGATTGCAAAAGATGAGTAAATCTACATCACGACAGATTACAAAAGATAAGAGTAAATCTACATCACGATAACATAGAAATCCATAATTTTTCATCTCCTGAAACAAGCAAAATACAATCTCATCCAAAGAAACTCTAACTTCTGAAGATAAAATTTCAGTCATTGGCCAAATCAGAATCCAACTAAGAAAAAAAACCCTTTTTTATTTAACTTTCTTAAAGCTCAAATAAAACAGCTAAACATTGGCATTCTGGTCAGCTTGAAGAGAATCACCGGTAAGCCTGCAAATCCTCCATTCAGGCAAAACTTGAGCACCCATTTGTTCATAAAACTTGATGGCATTTACATTCCAATCCAAAACCACCCATTCAACTCTCCCGTACCCCATTTTCACCGCCTGTTTCGCCACCGCCGACAGCAACATTTTCCCAAACCCTTTCCTCCGGTAACATTCCCTGACAAACAAATCCTCGACATAAAACCCTGGTTTCCCTAGAAATGTCGAGTAGTTGGGAAAAAACAAAACAAACCCAGCGATTACAACTTGATCACTCCCATAATGAACCGAAAAGACATCCTTTTCAGGGTCGTTCAAGGGGAGGTCGAAGTTGAAAGTTTTCTCTATGGGGGTAAAAGAAGGGGATGGGGAAAGGAGTGGAGGAATAGGGGAAGAGGAAAGTTCGAGGAGGAAAATCGTGAAGGACTTGAAAGGAGGGGAGAGGAAGAGGGTGGAAGAGAGGGATGACTCCGTGGCGGAGAAGAGGTGGGTCAGCTTTTCAAAGACGGCCATTTGGTGGATTAGCTTGTGGATGAAAGGGACGTCCAAAGGGGTGGCTAAGCGGATCCTGGTGAACACAGGGTGGCCTATCGGGGTTGTTTCCGGTGGTGCCATGCGTGGTTCCGGGACATCGGATGGTGGCGGCGGTGGAGCTGCGGCGGCCATTGGACTTGGAGGTGATTGCGAGTGGAAAGAGAAGTGAAATTTAGGAGCTCTAGAGAATGCGATGTGGGGGAATGGAGGGTGGAGTTTGTGGTCGACAAGGGATTTATACTTGGGGGGTTTTGTGGTAGAAATGTAAATTTTGTGGAAATGGGAGGGTGTTTTCTCTCAGGAGCGAGTTTCTTTTCTTCCTTTTTTTTTAATATGAGAAATGTAACTCACACATAACTCCTAAATTAGTCTGAAACGAAAAAAAAAAATATTAAAGCACATGCAAAATTCAATTTTTCCTCTCACTTTCTCAAGTAAAGACGTTCTCAAGGAGTAAACAGTTGTATTATATTAGTAAAGAACAATACTTTTAAAAAAGACAGGTGACCGCCTTCTCTTATGTTCTTTCCTTTTGTCTATAAGATTTGATTTGTCAGGCTCTTCCCGCATATGTGATATACTTCATGAACATTTTCTAAAATTGTTTCAATTTTGAACCTAATTTTTTTTTGAACAATATTATGACTGTTATATCATTGCTCTCATACAGAAAGTAATAAAAAAAAAACAGTGTGCGTGTATGTAAGATTTGGGGTTCTACAAAACTTGAAGGTTTTCCTTTTACATCAACCAATTTCAAGCTTTTGAGCTCTCATGGCTTCTTTATCCAAAATCTCAAGCTTCTTCAATTCATTGTTCAATGAACCTGCCATTGTCGAATTCACAACCACATATTAGTAACGAATTGCATAACGGTGATGTAATGGTTATGAAGTCCGGGTTTAATTGTTAGATACCGATGTGTGTTTGATTCGAATACGTTCATTGTTTTTCCAAGTTTCTTCATGTATTTAGAGGTCTTCGGGTATTATCTTTAAATAATAACATGGATTATTCAAATCAAGCCGGCTCAAATCCGACTTGAATGCGTTTCAGTAATCAAAACCCGACCTAACCCGGTTCATGAAAAAATCTAATAGGAAGTATAACTACCATTTCATAGATAGGGCCTCTAGTAATTCTGGGTACAATACAGAGCATAGTCAAGATCGATTCTATTCAAATTCATGAGTGTCGAAGATGAGTGCACAACAGATATATTTAGGTGATGGTAACCATAAATACATCAAGGAAAATGAAGTTTCGGAATAACAAAGATGAACGAATTCCTTTAAGACTTTTTGCCATGATAATAGAAAGTTCAGAAGAGAGAATTACCAATAGCGATGACTTATTTCCAGACAATATCACCCATAAATTTAAGGGCTGGAACACCTCTAATCTCCATGTCAACTAAGGGTGACTGGATCAACTTCAAACTTGATAGCTCGGGATCGCTCCGGACCATATCAAGAGCACGCATCTGATCCTGAAATATTAATCAAACAATGAATACTTTGAGGGAAGAGTAAGCCGAAAAGGAGAATGTCAATGGTAATATTCATAGCATATTCTAGCATTCATAGCATATAAGGTCAAATCAGATATAAACCCGATAGCATTCACTTAAAAAATCCTGCAGTCAGATGCCGATAGAGAAAGAATCTGATTTTTTAGGGATTTTCGGGGATTTTCATCATACACAAGGATTCGAACTTGAGATCTACTTAAGCGATATCAAGCCGCTTACCACTTGAACCAATTCCCGTTCGCAGAGAAAGAATCTGATTTTTTAGGGATTTATTTTGCCTGCTCATAATCCTTGTATGAAAGTAAAAGATAAATATACCTTCCTTTTGATTTCACAAAACTTGCAGTCAGAGTTAGATGGAGGAAGAATCTGATTAACAATTAGTCTCTTCACAGGAACATTTTCCTTCTTCAAGGAGGCACTTAACCTGGAGGACTCACTAACCGCCATCACCTAAGAAAAAGTACGTAAAATATAAGTGATTTAATTGCAATAAATATCAGCATTTGCCAAAACCAATCCGTCCCACCGCACCCTTGCTTTTCGAGAAAAAAAATGGTCCTCCATTCAGATCAAGCTTAGCAAACCTTATATGTAATGGAAGGAAAGAATATTGTAAATAATGTTAAATAATTGAGTACTGAAATTGAGGCTGAACAACAATTGTAAATGGCAATACCGTCGGAATTGTGACGATGACAAACTCCGTAGAGTCTGCATCGCGGAAAAGGTCTCTCACTTTTACCATCCTCTCCCTCAATTTCTCCAACTTGTCAGCCTGCACAAACAATACAATATATGGATAAATAGTATTGAAGAATAAAATAAAATGATTAAAAATGAAAACAAGATGCCAATCTTATTTAAATCAGTCTTACAGCATTCTGTTGGGTTTCTTCTTGCCCAAAAACAGATTTTATGGCGGAGGTGGCTGAAGCAATCTTCTGTCTAAGCTGTATATGGCAATGACGGTTAAAGAAAAGAAATTAGTTCCTTCAGAACTAGATAAGAAAACATATATATAGAGAGGTAGGATCCAATTACACTGTAAAAATTTTTAGTTTTACAATGATTTAGGATCATTGGATGAGTGTAAATGGATGGCTGAGATATATAGTTGAAGATAAGATTTTTACAGGAAAAAGAAAAAGAGGTGTATATTGGAAATACACACAGTCTTAATCTTAGTCATTCGTTTACACTCATCCAATGATCCTAAATTACTCATCAAATATAAAGCTAGTTTCAGATTCGTAAAAATGATTGATTTGATTCATGATGATTCGATTTATAAGACATCTATGTCAAAAAAAGGACAAATCTTCTGCTTACATTGTCAACCAACTCAACCTCACCACTCTCGAGGAATGGAAGGCTTTACAACTATGCTGCTAAGACTAAATTTTTCTTTTAAGTTTCTGAGTCTAATACATACTAGGTTGTGGGTATTAAGATATGACCCTCTTAAGACCCCTCTAAATACATCGGAAAAACTTAAAAAGACATGAACATACCCATGTTGGACACATACTCATATCCAACACTCAGACGACACAAAGACCGAGTAACTTAGTTTTACATGTGAAATCAGTTAGACATGCCAACTCTGTGAGGCAATAACATGAGAAATCATCTATCTTAAACTTAAAAGCACCTCTAAATATAGTAATAAACAACAAAGGACAATAAGCTCATGTTTTACGAGGAAGATGTTACTTGTCGATCATTCTTCATGCCCGTACACATTTGTATCCAACAAACAAACTTGAATCTGAGTAACATAGATGATGGAAGTCTCACCTTCAATATCTTGCCTATTGATGCATCCAAGAAGTCTGGCAAAGACAAAAGTCGCAATGTATGTCCCTGTAAAGAACTCCCCATCATTTAGGGATCTTCAGGTTGATTTTGAATATTAAGTGCCACAAAATACGAAGAATAAACTCGTGACTCACCGTTGGCGCGGTGTCGAAAACTATTCGAGTAAACATATTATATTGTGGTGATTCAAGAAATTGCATTACCTAGCAAGATCTTTTGCAGTCAGTATACATCCAAAGATATGAAAGCTGCAATAAAACAAGGAAATAAGCCGGGCACATAATGCTACCTTCGAAATTGCAATAGCTTCATCTAAACCAGGAGGTGGAGTATCGAGCAGCTCTCCCAATTTCAGCTCCCCTAACTTTGAAGTTAAAAGAAGCATGAGAAGCACAGATCATAGTTTTATAAATCCGAAAATGTCAAAAGAATAACAAGCTGAGACCTTAGGAAAAGCAGCTTACGGGAAGGATTAGGACCCACATACAATCAGGAAATTCATGTAGCAAAATTTTCTCATTTCTCCTATGGTTAGTATTTTATACTTGCTGTGCTACTTTGGTTTCATGTGTCAGCATATGCACGAGTATGGTCATGGGTACATACAGGTATGTGTGATGTTTGTGCCTTCCACATGAAACACAAAATGATGCATTGACCATTTAGAAGAAACTTAGCTTATTAAAAAGATTAATGGTCAAAACTTAAACAGTGAGGCCACACATGGGCATTACACAGAGCAAAATTAGTAAATAAAGCTTCACCTGTTCTACAAGCATCCCAAGGCCCATGCCATCCATGAATTCTTTGACCCCAGTTCCACCACTATTCTTTGTTGCATCTCGGAACTCTTCCCTAGCCTTCTCCGGGTTTATCTGTGACAAAACTATACATTTAATATACATTTACAGAGCATACAAGGCAATAAAAAATCGTCAAAGCAATAGCTCGCGGATAGTTAACTCTTATGGAATACGTGATCTCAAGGATTACATGCAACGAACACAAAATAGTGTCCCGAAGAAAAATCAACACAGTTTATTCCACGTACCTCAAGAGCAAACAACGGAAAGTTAGGTCCTTCAACTGGTACTAGCATCCCTCCAGTCAAATCCTTGATCAAAGGTAAACACAGACTGAGCCCAAACGAAGATAAACGTAGGAATAAAAGCATTGAAACAAAAAATAAGGGAGTTGGTTAAACCTGAGCGAAGGAATCACTCAATGAATGAGCCGGATCAGTCGAAACCACCAGAGTATGGTGTCCATTATTTGCGAATTTAACTGCTAGTGAAGCTGCACAACTTGTTTTCCCTACACCTCCCTTGCCACCTAACATGTAATACTTGCGTTCGGTCCCGGAAACCATTTCGTCAAATCCTGCAACATCTTCTGTAGGAGCAGCCACAGATCTCACTGCCACAAAAGTATAGAGATAAATCATTTAGCACCCATAAGCTAGGTTTAATCCAAGGAAAAAGCCACGGTGAACTAAAACCACGTTGCTCAAACTCGAGGGGAGTGAGTGTTGGATTCAGGTATATGTTTGACACTGGTATGCTCAATTTTTAAGTTTTTTCATATATTTGGAGGGACCGATCCAATAATGTGTTTGAATGTGTCAAGCACAAATATTTCAGGAAAATGAGAAGTAAATTAACATGGGCTGGACACACTACTCCATTGAACACAATTCCCTAAAACACTTAGCGACATCTCATAAAAAGAATTTTAACTATGTGATCTTATTGCCTCCTATAAAATTTCAGGGAAAAAAAGCCTTTTCACAACAAAAATGTATTCACCAAAAATATTTCAGCAAGAATGAACTCCGACTTTCTTTCTATGTTCCTGCGACTCCACTTTTTTTGTGACATTTGCTCCAACTCTTCATTATTTTATTGAAGTACTTGCGTCCAACACATTTCCAGATGCTAGCAAAAGGATATGACCCTCCAAGGATCTCCAAATAAATGAAGAAACTTGAAACAAAACGAACTATCCTGTCACCATCTTTCAATTTCCTGTAATTTACTCCTCTCATCCACTAAAACTAGCATTTCCTTAGCTTGTTTTAACAAACTTTCCAGTTTTATATCTACAACAATCCTCAATAGCTTACATATTTCATATTACATAAAAATTTCATTACTTGTGAATTGAACTAACCAATGGAGCATCCACTACAATCTGATGATAAACTTAAAAAAATCCTTTGTATTTAACAACAATTTATCAAATTTGACATCGTAATAATCTCACTACTTGTAAACTAAAAGTTTAAAACTACCCATTTCAAAATCCATTACAATAAACAAAAGATAATAATTAATATGAAAAAGCTTTAAAAAACACATCAAAAAATTCCAAACAAATCAAGGGCATACAATCAATCTAGGAGAGAGGTAAAACAAAGTAAAGGAATTACCTTGAAAAGAGTTGTTGGGTCTTTTTGGTTTGATGGAAAGTGAAGGAAAAGCCGATGATAAATTGTGGAACCTGGGTGAAAATGAGAGAAAAAAACCAACAGCTACCATGGGATTCCTTGCAAAAGGAGATGATGATGATGAATATGAAGTAAATGAAGCATGCCAAGCTGCTGCTCTCGCCATTTTTGCCTCTTCCTTCTTTCCTTTCAAGCTGTTGTAAGCAGTTAAAACACGTCAATGAGGTGTCTTTGTATTGAAACAGAGAAAACTCGGATAGAAATATTATAATCAGATTTGCTTAACTCGATCCGCCAATCCAATTTTGCATTTCCTTCGGGCTTGAAGTGTATAGATGTTTCGTTGAATAAAATATTTTTTATTATTAAAATTTTAAATGTTATAAATTAATTATCAAATTTAAAGAATTATTTAAATTTAATGTATATTTGAATGAAATTTTAAAATTTCAACGTAACTTAACTATTATTCGTATACTTTAAATGTGCATTTAACCCTTTTATGTTATCCCGTTTGGCAGCCACCATTCTCTTTAATATATTTTTTTTCTCGAAAATAATGCAGTGATGTATGCCATTAGAGTTAACAAACTCGATTTAAAAAATTATTTTTTAATATTAAATTATTTAAATTTTTAGTTAATTTGAATTATTAATTTAACTTTTTAATTTGAGTAGAGTTGAAGTTTTAAATTTTTAAGTAACTCAAAAAAAAAATTGAATGAGTACTTTGACAAATTTATTATTTGTTTTTTAATTTCTTATTCCTAAAATTTCTCTTTCATTTAAAGTAAGTTTTTTATCAAAAAATTTGAATTACATGCTCCTAAATTATCATAGAATGTTTATATGTTTTTAATTCTAATTTTTTATAATAAATTTTCTAATTTTTAATTTAATTTCTCAGTTTCGCACGATTTTCGTATTTTTTCAATTCATCCTCTATTTTAGGTATATTTTTACCAAATTTAAACAATATGCTACCATAGCTACAATTATAAAATACATATGCAATTTCAATTTTTTACTAAAAATGTACTTTTTTTTAATTAGTCTATTAACTTTGCATTTACTCGATTTAGGTTTTTAACTATAATGTTATAAATTTTTTCTTCACGTCAATTCTTTGATTCCTTTATACTCTCAATCTCTCATCGATCTTTTATCCTCAAAATATCTTCTTTGAAATATAATATTGTAAATATATTTTATAATTTTAGATTGTATATGACGTATAAAATAATATTATAATGTGAAAATAATATGAATAAATATATATACATATATATTATATGGTTAGAAAGAGTCAAAAAATTAGAACCAATTCATACTATAATACTATAAATAATTATAATTAAATTTGAACAAAAACTCAAACAACTCGCCTAAAAAAATTCAATTTGAGTTTAAGTCATAAAATATGACTTGTCAACTCGAATAACTCAATTTTTTTTGAAAGGGTTAGTCTTGTATGATATCAGAAGAAGTAAAAAATCATATAAAACCCGACAAAGACACGAGTCTTGTTAAAAAAAACCTCCTTAAATCTGATGAAAGAAAAAAGAGTGCATCATATTCGTCAAAACAGGCATCCGTTACACACATCCATCACGAACCAGAACATAACCATGGGACACCCTGAACTGAACAAAAATGAAAACCTATCAACGCACCTACACAAATGATCGTGGGCCAGCAATACCAAGAGATTAAGCCACAGAACGTGCCATACCAATCATCTAGAACCAGCATCACACTTTACACAACACTCGACAGCAACCCTGCAAAGGACATAGAGCGACGGGGCTTCAAAGACCAACGCAAGCGACACTCACCTCAACCAAGACAAAAATGTTCAGTTTATAATCAGAGAGCTCATTCTTCGGTATCACTCCAGCACACTTCTTCAGCGCTTGCACCTAACACTATCATATATAGGTTGTTCGACTCGATTGAATGCTCATCTCTACATGTCACCTCTTTATTGAAGAGAAAATTTATTTAGATTAAATTTATTTAATTGAAGTGAAATTAGAACTAATTCGATAAAATATATAAATATTGAGGATTAAATGTGTAATTGTGCCAATTTTTCAAACAACCGCTAAATGTTAATATTTGGTAACTTGATTATAACACTTAAATAATTAAATGATCTGATTGATAAAATTAAAAGACCGATGATAAAAATAGAAAAAGTAATTAAGTAAGATTTAATTATATATTTGATACTGAAATGTCGGGTTTTAGTGGGAACTTATTCCGAATCAATTATGTACAACCTCAAAGTTCAATCTAGTAGGTTATGATCTAGCCATCTAGGTTCCATTTCCAATATTCACAATGCCATCTAAAGCTGAGAATTAAGTTAATTAAAAACTTAAAAAATATTATTTTTTCTAGAAATCATGAGTTCAAACAATTAATATATGTATGTTGTCAATTTATTATAAAAGTTTTGAAATATTAGAAAAACTAAAAATAAAAAATGAGTAGATATGAACATGAACATGAACATGGATTGGAGAAAATGTTGAATTATGAAAATATTAGAAATCCTAATCAATGACGCATTCACTTTCTCTCATATCAAAATGATTGTTTACTATAGCTTATGCTTACACAGCAATAAGATTTTTATAAATCTTGACTTATGATTTGTCTTTTTGCATCCAGTTTTGAATTTATGGAGCAAATAAAGAATTCAACAATTTAAAGCCAGCGGCTTTGAGCTATGTTAATGGCTTCTACCTTCTAAACCACCCTTTTCCCTTAAAAAAAGAAGACTACAAATAATTTACTTTATTGTTTTCTAGAAGGGTACGTGTCTTACATATTTATGTTCAAAGAATTATACTGTATATACATATATATTCGAATATGCGTAGGATGAATTGAATTCTCTTCAATTGGTTCAAAATCATTTCTTTTGAAGAAAATGACAACCAAATCTTCACTTTTACTTTATTGTTCTTCAATTCCTAGACATAATACCATAATCTGAATTTGGTGTTTATTATATTCTGTGGAGGGTTCTTGATTGGTAAGCTATTAGATCATTTACATCTATTTGCTGCTTCCTTGGATCCTCTTAATTTTACTTTTTTGGATTGTTGGTATTTGTTTAAGAACCTGTAAATTATACTACTTTGTTATTGATTTTTTGTTTGTTTGAATATTAGTAAAAGGTGAGTTCTTTCTTGAAATTGTTCAAAAAAAGGTGTCTTCAATTGTTATTTTTGTTCTTTTATAGTTCAAAATGTTGCTGAATTTCTTTGCAGCAGATGTATGAATTTATGTATTTTTCCTATTGGTTTCCAAGTGTTTGAGAACTTAATTGCACATGAAATTGGTTCCAATTGAGGCTTTGCTACAATTTAGTTGTGGATTTGGCGATTGGGTTTTGATTATTTTGTGTCAAAGATGAAGTCTTTTTATAGAGTTTTGTTTGGGGGTGGGGGGGGGGGAGAAATGCAGACAAAGAACATTGGTATTTAGCTGCCATGTTTGACTTTTAAGGCTAATGTCGTTTGAGTTGATAAGGCTGTTCTGTCTCATGTTCTGAATATTAGCTGGAAAGTGTAGTTTGCAATGATTGTTTTGCACCACTGAAACTATTTCCTGGTCGATCTTGTTAATATGCAGTGAAGCTGTTTGATTCTTTGCGGGAATGAAGTGTTTTTATTTCAATAGTAAAGTGAAGAATGATGAACCAAAAACTACAAAGTCCATTTCAATTCAATCCTCCACTTCTGTTTCCATGACAACTGATAACGAAATGAGAAGATCTGGGTCGGAGTCGAATTCCAGGAATGTCTCAGATTTTAGCTCAAATTCATCCACCAAGAACTCATTTGCTGTTATGTCTCAAAGACAAAGTAATCTTAGAGACTTCATGTTCTCGGAGTTGAAGACCGCAACCAAGAACTTCAGTCGATCCCTGATGATCGGTGAAGGCGGATTTGGTGGTGTTTATAGGGGTACAATCCGAAGCTCAGAAGATTCCCACAAGAAAATCGACATTGCTGTTAAACAGCTCAACCGAAAGAGGATTTCAGGTCAGCTTCCTGGATTTTTAACCACCAGTAACAAAAACGGCTTCTGAAACTTCGATATAAGCTATATCTATTGTTTGGGCGAATTCTGTACCATTTCTGTCCATGATGTACCATTTCATTCACATAGGCTCTATTCTGTACTGAGAAGCCAACAATTTAGTCCTCCATGATCAACATTTGAAGGACAAACGGCTGTCCTTTGATCTTCGAAGCGGATAATATCTCATACTGAGAAAAGAATTGATTCATGTTGTATGTTCTTTTATGTAACATATGGTTATCAAATTTGTTTCCACTTTATGTTCACAGGGACACAAAGAATGGGTGACGGAAGTAAATGTGTTAGGGGTAGTTGAGCACCAAAATCTGGTGAAATTAATGGGTTACTGTGCTGAGGATGATGAAAGAGGAATACAAAGACTACTGATATATGAATATATGCCCAACGGGAGTGTGCAGGATCATTTGTCAACTCGGTTACAAACAACTCTTCCTTGGGCAACCAGGTTGACAATCGCCCGGGATGCTGCTCAAGGATTAGCATTCCTCCATGAAGGAATGGATTTTCAGGTACTTTTAGAGTTAGTATAAAGTAAATCAATATGAACTAAGGTGTAAATGAGATATTTGTGTTTAAAAAAAGATCGAAATCGGCTCGCAGGATCAATTAACAAGTCGGTTTCAAAGAATTCTATTTTATGATTGCTACAGATTATCTTCAGAGATTTCAAGTCTTCAAATATTCTTTTGGATGAACATTGGAATGCAAAGCTTTCAGATTTTGGGTTGGCCAGATTGGGACCTTCAGATGGATTAAGCCATGTCTCAACTGCAGTAGGTTTAAAGTTGCTATAAATTATGTTTTAACATTGGAGCTTTCTTCATGGATGTATCAGTTGGTGCACTTTGCTGAGCAGGTTGTGGGAACCATTGGATATGCAGCGCCCGAGTACATTCAAACCGGACGCCTCACGGTCAAAAGTGATGTTTGGAGCTATGGAGTTTTCCTTTACGAACTCATAACCGGTAGGCGTCCATTGGATCGGAACCGCCCCAAAGGTGAAGAAAAGCTCTTGGAATGGGTCCGGCCACACCTCTCCAATCTAAAAAAGTTCAGGTTGATCATCGACCCTAGGCTCGATGGCAAGTATTCGATAGAGTCGGCTCATAAGCTTGTGCTGTTGCTAACAATTGCTTGGCTCGTCAACCCAAACTACGTCCCAAAATGAGTGAAGTTGTGGAAATGGTGAACGTGATTGTTGAATCAGGTGATATGGTGAGCCCTCAACTGGATTCGAAGAGTTTGAATATATCGAAAGAGATAGGCTGAAAAGAAGGTTTTTTGATGTAATAAGAGGGGATAACGGATGTTTGATTTGGCGAACATGGAAGCCGAACATTGTGAGAACTTGACTGGGTTTGCATTTGGTTGAATTCTACAATCTTGGTAAAAACCATTGAGAAAAGATATTTTATTTCTTCTAAAAATTGAACAAGTTTTTTTTCTCAATTCATTGAATCTTTTTCTTTTTCTGATTTTGACAGATTTTTTTTATAATTCTATCTGGATATCTAAAAAGGCATAATATCAAAACTAACCTTCATTTATTCATTATTTTCTTTTCAATAACGTTTTGACCGAATATTTCATTTTTGGGACAAAAGACTAATTCATAAATGAAAATCATTAATTAACAAATGGTTAACGTTAAAAAAATATAGTTTATCTTAAAATGAAATGTTGTGGATCTTTTTGCCCTAAAATAAAATATCGTGGGTCAAAATAGTCCAAAAAATGATTATTTTGATAAACATTAATGATTTAATTTTAGCATTATATAATCTAAAAATGAAAAAAGAACTTTTATTTTACTATTTATTATTATTATTATATATATATATATATATATATATATTTAGAAAACGACATGCATCATTATATCAATTAATTTTAATTATGACATTATCAAACATAATCTCAGTGGTAGGAATTTATTGTCTTTAAAAGTCCTATTTTCGGGCACACCATTTATAAAAGTATTTAGACGTTTATTGTTAAATGATTATGAGTATTTCAAATAAATATTATCTTATAATCATTCTAGAGAAATAAAAACACACATAATATTCGTCTCCACAAACAAAATAAAATCACACAATGTTCGTCTACTCTAAGTTTCTTTGAACTTATTAAAAAAGAATATAAAAAAATATTTAAATTTGATATTAACAAATTAAGATTTTTAGAGGTTATCTTTGAAGAAGAGAACCAAATCTGTTGAGTTAATCGATTGACGGAATTGGCCAAGAGGGGGTGAATTGGCAATAAAAATTTTGGTGGAAGCTTTTGCAGAAAATTGAAAGAAATTGCACAGAGATTTAGAGTGGTTCGACTTTCTCAACCAAAGTCTACGTCCACTACCTTAGCTATCCACACTAAGGATTTTCCACAAATTCATTAATTTGTCTTTCTTTTGAGGACAAAGAGTAACCTTACAAACCCTCAAGAATTATACCCCAAATTCTTGAAAACACTCTCTCCCAAAGAGAACAATACAAATTTGCAAACTTACAAGGAAATCCTCACAAGGTAGATTATTTGCACAATTCTAGAATAAAGAAAAGAACACTCAAGAATGAATACAATTGAGCACAATAAGTGTTCTTGAAAGAAAAATGAATATTGAATGAAAAATAGGCTTGAAATGCTCAAACTTGAGGTTTGATGCTTTCTCTTTGATTCTCTCTTGATTCTAGTTGCTTGATGTTTCTTGTTATTGATCAATGACTTCTAAGCTTGGTTAAATACACCTTGAATCACTTCTAAACGTTGGGGATCATTAATGAAGATAATATAGCCGTTTTAGTGTAAAATCAATTAATAAAACAGTTTGGAGCGTGGGGGGAATCGGTACCCCTTAAGGGGAATCGGTTCCCTAAGTGTAAAATTCAAATATTTCGACCGTTACACAGGGGGGAATCGGTTCCCTCCGAGCATACTGGAATTCTCGGAGCCAAAACCATTCAGGGGGGAATCGGTACCCCTTGGGGGGGAATCGGTTCCCTCTGAGCAATCTGGAATTTTTGGCTTTGAGATGGTTCGAAATATTTTGTAAAATCGTTTACTTAGAAAACCTTTTTGGAAAATCTTAAAATTCATTTAACTTAATTTGTTATATCGAAATATCAAAATGTTTTCAACAATCTCCCCCTTTTTGATATAACAAAACATTTTAGTAATTTTAAGATTTTGAAATAAAAAACGACACGTTTTTGAAAAATTATCCCCCTTACTTTAACACTTCTCCCCCTTTAAAACACTTAACACTTCTCTCCCTTTTTGTTAAATCAAAAAGACTTGTAAAAGATTTTAAACAAGGTTTTTAATCATATAGCAAATTGAATATATATAGTTAAGATGCTAAGATCACAATCAAGAGAAATGTTAGCCATTATTTCCATAATCAATATTCATAATTAATGACATGGCAAAATTGGTCATATGTCTAACATGATGTAAATGATGCAATAATGAATAAATTTAACCACACAATATATAAATTCAAACATCCAAATAAATCCAAAGTCTAACAATCCACAAAATCAAACAATCCAAAATATTCAAAATGTTGAAACAAATCTTTTAGTTCAAAGTTTTAAAGTTAAACACATAATTAAACATCCGGATCGGGAGGAGAAAACGAGCTCGCATAGCGGCCATCTCGTGTGAGAGTGCATCAATATGTTCATTCATTGAAGCGTTGTTTGTGCGCATCTCTCGGAGGATTTCTAATTGTTTAGCTCCCATTGTGGATAAATGACTCTATAGAAGTAAAGCGCGAATCCATGGTAGCATATCGAAAATCGAATGTCTCCATAAAAGATTGAAAATATGGAGGCATTTGATGCGTTTGTTGTACTTGCTCCTCGGGTTTGCTCAGGTCATCTTCTCATTGATGTCTCGCATTAATTGTTGAAGCTCGGGATCGTCGTCAGCTTCTGGTTGAGCTCGTGAAGAACTAGCTCCCGGAGTATTTTCAGATGATCGAACCCATTCACGGTTTCCTTATCCTTTATCCATCATGCTCTCGTTAAAGAAAGAAGATTAATTTGTTTCTTTAGAGGAAATGAGGCATCTAGACCTACTCTAAGCCCGGCTATCGAAATTAGATTACTCAAAATGCAACCGTAAACTAGAGATGAACAGAGTTTCTTGTTAGGAACAAGATTTACGGTTTCAACAATTTCAGCAAAAATGATTTGAGGTAGGTTTATTTTAATACTGTTTTCGAAACAATGTAACCACCAAAGATCCAAGGCTATAAGAGTAGAATAACGACCTCCGGATGGTCGAAACCACCAAGAAATCATTAGATGAAAAAAACGTTCATGAAGGTCTAAGACACTTGCATTATCCCTTCTTTATAACGAGATCCTAAGATTTGTTTTTCATTTGAAATACCATCATTAATATCTGAATGCATTGGCTATGTAAGCCGAGTCAATATATAAGAATTGTCCTAGGATGTAGGAACGAACTCCTATAGTTTCGGTTTCAGTTTGGTTTTTAACACAAACAACATTAGAATAGAAGATACGAACAAGTTGATGGTAGACAATGGGTTCAAGTTCAAAGAGTTTGTCAAATTTCCACTCTTGTAAAAGAGGAAGATATTTAAAATTAATATCTAACATAGCTTGACGAGAAGTGATACGTTCTTCTCTAATTTTGTAAGAGTCGAAATATTGATAATACCAAAAACGATGATTTCTAGGACCAGGATGATTGAAGCACGAGTTTAGGATCGTTATATTGGGATCAACTAGATTAGGATTAGGAATTGGAATTTTAGGAATAGGAGGAGAATTTGGTTGACGGTGTGAGCGACTAGATGATGACCTAGCACGTTTAGGATTGGACATAGTTTAGGAAATCAGAATAGAATGGATAACCTGCAATTTAGAAAACACATGTATGCAATTCAATCAATCCCAAAACTCAATTGAGTCCTCAATATTTCAAGGTTCTCTAATTTAATCCTATTGGGCAAAGTTTTTGAAACTACTGAAAAATAAGATTTTGAAAAACAATATTGTTTTCATAACAACAACATAATTCAATCAAAACACATAATTTGAAAAACAATTTTTATTATTATTTATTATTTCCAAAATTTCAATATTTTGGAAAATTCTTGTGTTTTTGATGAATTAGTTGTAATATCTAATTTTTAATCACTAAACAATAAATGTACGATCACTATTTCTACCTAGAACTAATTAAACTAGTCCTGTTCAAAATCAATGAATAGAGAGTTTAGAAATTTTACCTTGAAAGATGAGATTGAGTGGATTTTGATGTTGTTTGCATGATTTTAATGATGCTAGCAGGTTTAGAAGATGATGTTTGAAGTGAATTCCGATTAAAATCGTTGATTTGAGGCAAAATAGAGATTTGAGAGAGTAAAAGAGGAGAATGGCGGCAATGAGAAGAGAAAGAGAGGGTTTGAGCAAAATGTGAGGTTCTACCCGATAAAACCAGAACCCCAGGGGGGTATCGATTCCATTGTGGGGGAAATCGGTTCCCTTTCAAAGGGGGAATCGGTTCCCTCATGGGGGTATCAATTCCCTCTGTACCAAAATGCTAAAATTCGATTTTAAACACACAAAATGCTAAATTAATTTTCTCTAGTGGTTGGCAACTCATATATTGAAAATTAATCATGTTCAAACAATCAAATTATTCTTTAAACGATATTTGAACATAAAATTAATTTTTCATCAAGAATCATAAACTCCCCCTAACTAATAGCAATGAATGCAATAAAAAATTAGCATTTTTCATTTAGTCTTAAAAGTGCTAAAATTATTTTAAACACTAAGTGAAGATAGGTTGGTCAAACCTAATTCTCTCCTAAGTGTCCAAAATCTTTCCTTGTCTAAAGGTTTTGTAAAGATATCCGCTAATTGGTGCAAAGTATCAACAAATTCTAGAACTACATCTTCCTTAGTGACATGGTCTCTAATGAAGTGATGTCTTATTTCAATGTTCTTAGTTCTAGAGTGTTGGATGAGATTTTTAGTGAGAAAAAATAGCATAGTATTGTCACACTTGATAGGAATGGTACCAACTTCAATTCCATAATCAAAAAGTTGTTGTTTCATCCATAAAACTTGTGTACACAACAAACGCTGAAATGTATTCGGCTTCAGGGTAGATAATGCAACACAATTTGTTTCTTGAAAACCAAGAAATCGGCATATTTCCAAGGAATTGGCAAGTACCAGAGGTGTTTTCCTATCTAATTTGCATCCTCATAATCTGCATCAGAAAAAGCATGCAAGCTAAGCTAGAGTCTCTAGGATACCAAAGTCTAAACTAGGAGTGTCCTTAAGGTATCTAAAGATTCTCTTAACAGCTAGTAAATGTGATTCCTTAGGCATGATTGAATCTAGCACATAAGTAAACACTAAAATAAGTTCGGTCTACTTGCAGTTAGATAAAGTAGAGATCCAATCATGACCTATATAATTTAACATCTACACATTTACCTCCTTCATCTAAGTCAAGCTTTGTTGAAGAGCTCATTGGAGTGTCATGAGGTTTGCCATTTGTCCCAAACTTCTTAAGCATGTCTTTGACGTATTAGCTTGATTGATGAAGATGCCATCTTTTCTTTGCTGATTTGGAGTCCAAGAAAAATGAGAGCTCCCCCATCATGCTCATTCCAATTCACTTTGTATTAGCTTAGAAAATTATTGGCAAAGAACATCATAGTAGAACCAAATATTATATCATCAACATAAATTTGAACTACTAATAAATCTTTACCTTTGTGCTTTAAAAACAATGTATTATCAACCTTCCCTTTTGAAAAACTTTTTCAATTAAAAAGTTTGACAATCTTTCATACCAAGCTCTAAGAGCTTGTTTTAAACCATAAAGCGCTTTGTCAATTTAAGAACATGATCTGGAAATTGAATCTTCAAAACCTAGAGGTTGTTCCACATACACTTCTTCCTTTATAAAGTCATTTAAAAATACCCTTTTAACATCCATTTGATATAATTTAAATTCATGAAAACATGCAAATGCTAATAACATTCTAATTGCTTCCATCCTAGCTACGGGAGCGTATGTTTCATCATAGTCTATACCCTCTTCTTGAGTATACCCTTGAGCAACAACTTAGCCTTGATTGTAACTATATTACCATTCTTATCAAGCTTATTCTAAATACCCATGTACCTATAGTAGATTTATTACTAGGCCTTTTAACTAATGTCCATACTTACTTCTCTCAAATGATTTAATTCTTCTTGCATAACCATAATCCAATGTTCATCATTTAATGCTTTATAATTTTAGGCTCTACGCATGAAATAAATGCAACATAATTACAAATATTTCTAAGAGAAGATCGAGTTGTTACCCCTTTGGATGGATCACCTATAATCTCACCATCTTTGAATAGTTGTACTCTCTTGGATAATACTTCCCTTTCTTCAATGGTTGGATTCTTGAGGGGATCATGAGTTCCTCATCTTTCGTTTCTTCTTTTGATGATGATTCTCCAACGTCATGTCTAACGTCATTTGTATTTATAATACCTACATCATCATTAACACAAGAATCCTTCCTGAAAGGGGATTATCATCGAAAACAACATGTATAGACTCTTCTACAACTAAAGTTCTTTTATTAAATACTCGATAAGCTTTAGAATTTAAGGAATAACCCAAAAAAAATTCCTCATCACTTTAGCATCAAATTTGCCAAGGTTTTCTTTACCGTTGTTCAAAACAAAACATTACATCCAAAAGGATGCAAATAGCTAATGTTAGGCTTTCATTTTGAAAATTTCATATGGAGTTTATTTAAAATGGCCTAATCTACTCTATTACAATATAACAACGGTATTGTGGCTTCTGCCCAAAATATTTTGGCAAATTATTTTCATAAGCATGGTTCTAGCCATTTCTTCTAAAGTTGATTTTTCTCTCAACAACTCCATTTTGTTGAGGGGTCTAGTGCTGAAAATTGTGACTAATACCATTAGAATTACAAAACTCAGTAAATCCAAGATTTCAAATTCAGTGCCATGATCACTCCTAACACTAGTTATAGAGTAACCTTTATCGTTTGGATTACTTTGAAAACGTGATGAATTTTTCTAATGCTTCATCTTTAGTACTTAAGAATAGAACACAAGTATATCTAGAATAGTCATCTACCAAGACAAATGCATATTGTTTTCCCCAAGCTAGTAGTCCTAGTTGGCCCAAAAAGATCTATATGGATCAATTGTAATACTCTACTAGTTGATACGTCATTAATGGATTTAAAAGAAACTCGCTTTTGTTTTCCTTAGCACAAGCATCACAGATTTTATCATTATCAAAATTTAGCTTAGGCAACCCTCTAACTAAATCACCTTGAGTTAGCCGTTGCAAAACACTCATACTAGCATGTCCTAGTTCTCCTATGCCAACCACTATCATGTTCATCCTTAGCAACTAGGCACAAATTAGTCATTAATAGAATCTAAATACACCATGTATATGTTTCTTATTTATGACCAACAAGTATAATCCGATAGATGCAATGTCAATGACTTTACAACCATTAATATCAAACATGACATTGATTCCCTTATCACAAAATTGACTAATACTCAATAAATTATGCTTAATCCATTCACATATAAAACATTCTTAATTTGTATGGAAAGGGTATTACCAATAGTATCAATACCTCAATGTGACCTTTTGATCATCACCAAAAGTCACTTCTCCTCCATTTTTGGTGTTAAGCTCAATGAACGGTTTTTGTCTCCGGTCATGTGTCTTGAGCATCCACTATCAAGGTACCATGAATTGGATTTGTTTCCCGTGCGTTGTAGCAATGCTCCTTTCCTACAAACATAGATTAATTTCTAATTTTTGGTAGCCAAATTCTTTTGGGTCCATATTCATTAGTTTCCAAAATCCTAGTCCCCTGAGGTATCCATTTGTGTAGGATATTTATCTTTAGTAGTAATGAGCTCTTTAGGAAACCCATATATTTCTAACGATTTTTTCCATTAGAGGTTCTTTGGGGACCTCTATGATTGCTCTTCACAGCCATTAGAGACACCACCTTTGTTGGTTCTTCTTTCTTGTTTCCATGGATTTCCTCAAGCTTATCCAAAGCTCCTTGGCACTTGAACATGAAGAAACCCTTCATAGATTTCATGACCAAATGCACAAAACAACATGTGCATGGCATTAAGTTGAGCTTTCTTTCGTTCTTTGTCACTCTTCTCTCCTTCTTCTTTGGAGAAGAGTAGCCGTTCTCGATTATCTCCCATGCATCAAGATCATTGGATTGGATGAATACTTTCATTAATTTCTTCCAATGATGATAGTTGACTCCATTGAAGTATGGAGGTTTGTCAGTTGGTAGGGAGTCTTCCATGTGGAACGAGCCGGAGGTAGAAGCCATCTTCTCGGTTGTGTCGGGAATTGGTAGAGCTTCTTCGAGGCTTTTGGTCATTTTTAGGCCTCATTTCGTTTAAATTTTCTTCCTTGGTAAGGTCATCATTTTTCTAAACCGTTTGGCAACAATGCCATTTCCTGTCATGTCATCTTCATCCGAATCACTCTCATTTTTTGTAGATTGAGAGCAACTCCAATGTTTTTCTTCTTCTCCTTCTCTTTGGTGTCTCTTCAATCTTATCAAGGTCCACCTCATCTTCAAGATCATTTCATGAGTGAAGAGTGAACCGATTAGCTCTTCAAGAGTTAAGGATGTTAGATCCTTAGACTCGATGATTGCCGTCTTCTTTGATTGCCACGATTTTGGGAGGGAGTATACTAACTTCCTCACAAGCTTTTCATTTGAAATGATCTCTCCATATGATTTGAGACCATTGAAAATTGTTGAGAATCTATCCGTCATAGCTTTGATATCTTCATTTGGTTTCATCCTGAAATTTTCATAGCTATTCGCTAGAATACTAATTTTAGATTTCTTTACCTCATCGGTACCTTCATGAGTGTGAATTTTGTCCCATATTTCTTTGGCGGTTGTACAAGATGAAACTCTTCCGTATTCATCTGGTCTGAGAGCACAAAATATGATATGGATGGCTTTGGAGTTGAGCTGGAATATTTTTATCTCTCCTTCACTCCATAATCTTGGATGAGTGAGAGGCTTGAAGTATCCTTCTTCTACGACATTCCATGCTCCCATGTCACTTGCTTGAATGAAGTACATCATCCTATTTTTCCAATAGGCATAATTAGCCCCATTGAAGAAAGGAGGCTTATTGACGGGCATCAAATCGAGACCGGAGTCGAAGTTTGAAGTAGAGGCCATTGATGACTTTGATTATCGATGTAACTCTTCCCGAATCGACTCAAGAGGCGATTAAACCTTCAAATGAGTTAGGCTCTGATGCCAATTGTTGAGTTAATCGATTGACGGAATGGGCCAAGAGGGGGGTGAATTGGCAATAAAAATTTTGGTGGAAGCTTTTGCAGAAAATTGAAAGAAATTGCACAGCAATTTAGAGTGGTTCGACTTTCTCAACCAAAGTCTATGTCCACTACCTTAGCTATCCACACTAAGGATTTTCCACAAATTCACTAATTTGTCTTTCTTTTGAGGACAAAGAGTAACCTTACAAACCCTCAAGAATTATACCCCAAATTCTTGAGAACACTCTCTCCCAAAGAGAACAATACAATTTGCAAACTTACAAGGAAATCCACAAGGTAGATTGTTTGCACAATTCTAGAATAAAGAAAAAACACTCAAGAACGAATACAATGAGCACAATAAGTGTTCTTGAAAGCAAAATGAATATTGAATGAAAAATAGGCTTAAAATGCTCAAACTTGAGGTTTGATGCTTTCTCTTTGATTCTTTCTTGATTCTAGTTGCTTGATGTTTCTTGTTATTGATCAATGGCTTCTAAGCTTGCTTAAATACACCTTGAATCACTTCTGACGTTGGGATCATTAATGAAGATAATATAGTCGTTTAGTGTGAAATCAATTAATAAAACAATTTGGAGCGTGGGGGAATCGGTACCCCTTAAGGGGAATCGGTTCCCTAAGTGTAAAATTCAAATATTTTGACCGTTACACAGGGGGAATCGGTACCCCCTGGGGGGAATCGGTTCCCTCCGAGCATACTGGAATTCTCGGAGCCAAACCATTCAGGGGGAATCGGTACCCCTTGGGAGGAATCGGTTTCCTCTGAGCAATCTGGAATTTTTGGCTTTGAGATGGTTCGAATATTTTGTAAAATCGTTTTGAATTATTTTAAGATTAAAACTTAATTTTACACTTGAGTAAGGATTAAAATGACATTGAAAGATTTGGAGTAATATTTTGATATTCGAATAATTATATCGAATATACTTAGAAAACCTTTTTGGAAAATCTTAAAATTCATTTAACTTAATTTGTTATATTGAAATATCAAAATGTTTTCAACAAAATCACTCGTCAAAACGATTGTCTCGAGTAGTTAAATAGTATTAGATCAATAGATCTAATGTATCACAATAATATTTCACTATCTCAATAAGTCTTTTAATGGTTAAGTGATCGATTTATTATAAATTGATAATTAATATTATTTTAAAATATCAATAAAAATTAAATTATTAAATCATCAATGATATTTAATGTAATTTAGCCAAAAACATAATGATTTCCTAAACGGATCAGGTAATGAAAATCACACATTTGGTTTTAGTGTTTGGACTGGTTTAAAGGTCCAATAAAATTCGCTAAGAAGTTTAAAATCAAGTATCCCCGTTTATAAGGGAAACCCCAACTCGACTCCACTGAAATCGGCGAGATATGGCTACCGAAGAGGAATCGATAGAACAAGCAGCTGCGTCGCGTCGAGAGAGGCTTAAGGCTCTTAAAGCAGCTCAGGAACTATTGAATGCCCCAGATGAAGATTCTGTTCAAGCTGCTGAGAATCAAACGGATGAAACCAATGAAGAAGAGTACGTTAAAAGTCTTATTTATCTTTCTGTTTTTCTTTGTTTATTAACATAAAATTAGTATGCATTATGTTATCATAGTTGGTTTAATAATGGGTTTTGTTTATCTTGTGAGATATGGCTGTTTTGGACAATAGGTGTAGGAATAGCATGAAAATATTGCTGTTTTGGACTAAGGGTATAGGGATGTCATGTTTCATAGTTAAAATTGACTAATATACTAGGGTTTAAATGATTCGAGCTGAGTAGAAACAGTATGCTAGAAGCTTGAGCCTCAACAGTTCTTTCAATTTCAACTTCATTAGTTGATTATGTTGGAATGTTGATTTTTATTTTATTTAAAATTTTGTTTTATATACGCACAAACACTTCTTGGAGTGTTAAATAAAATATGCATTCAAGTACTAATATTGGGGTATGGATTGGTCCCTTGCTTGCACCAAATAGGACTGTGAGTGAATTTATTTCCATAGAAGCTTTTTGCTGGTTTTGGTTGTCCTTTTTCAGACTAGAAGAGCAAGATGCTAGGGTTTTCTTTTTATGGATAATTTGGAAAAAGAGGAAAGTCAGGAAGGCTTTTGGTTGTGTGGTGTAAAGGACCGAAATTGCCTCTGTTTCTAAGAGTTGTTAAGAAGGATGAGAAGTTGGGCGGATCAAGGACTTTATTCCAATGGATATGCTTTCTAGTGTGGTAGGAACGAGGTTAACATAAAGTTCTGCTGAAAATTTTTGTTTCCTTCTGATTTTTCCGTTGAACCAAAGTTGTATAAGTTGAAAGAAATTAAGGATGAGGGCAATGATCCTATCCGTTCATGTCATCTCAGTACTTGCAAGTTGAACAAATGTGGGACTGTAGGGTATTCTTGAGACATGTATCCCTTGTTATTCATTGCCTTCCTGAAAACTGAACAACAGCGTTCTTCCATAATTCTATTCGCTTTCCAACCTACTTGTAGATCGAAATAAATTTAGGGATTTGTTGTTTACCACTTGTACCAAGGTGAATCACAGAACTTATATTAAGAGGGTTGTCTGTTTACTTTCCTTGAACTAAAAATTCCGATCATCAAAATGTACCACTTCGCTGCTGGTCTTTTTTTGTACCATGGAGTTTTCAGCATGAAGTTATAGAATGCTTGTTCACATGGATGTCTCCTTGTTTCTCTTTCACCGACAATTTTTATCATTAACATGTGTGCCTTGTCCTTTTCGTTCTGCAGCAACCCTAGCATGAAGTTCCGTAACTACGTACCTCATGATAAACAGCTTCAGGAGGGTAAGGTTGCTCCTCCCGTGCTGCCGAAGTTTGAAGACCCTGGTGCAGCAGCACCTCCAGCACCTGAAGAAAAGAGGTTGTTTATCGTCAATATCATGTTTAACCAAACGGTGTTTGTTTCTGTTTGTTCTAATGGTGGATAAAATGGTGTAGGATCCATTTGTCAACATTGCTCCCAAGAAACCAAACTGGGATCTTCGAAGGGATGTGCAGAAGAAGCTCGATAAGCTTGAAAGGCGAACACAGAAGGCAATATTCAAACTTATGGGTAATCAAATCGACCTGTTTCTTCTTCACTTACAGACTATTCAAATTAGATTCAATTTTCATGGGAACCTTAGATTAATATTAGCCATAAAAATGAGTTTCATGCTCCGAATCTGCTTTAAAGTCAGATTAGCTATGCCGTTTGATCTGATTCATCGTATATCAGCTGACACTTATGTTGGACACATTTTTGGGCATGGGATGGGGATATGACCATCCAATTACGTGTAAAAGTTTGAAAAAAAAATCGAAGATACCCATGTGGACAAATACTTGTATTCTAACATTCACACCCTAGTCCGAGTAATATAGCTTATTGCCAGTTAAAGAGTTGTGTACCGTGTGAAATGCACATATATATATATATATACATATATAAAGGAAGTTGGTGGTTTTTTTTGGTTTTGTTTTTTATGGTTTTAGTTTTCACAATTAGTTATATGGTTTAACAGTGTAATGGTCTGGTGTTGTTATACGCTTAATCATGGGATCAAACCCTGGAAACATCCTCTTTTGCAAGCAGGGGGAGGCTGTAGGCCTAATTTACTTGGATATGGATCTGTATCTGATACGGGTAATGTTAGATTCTTTCATGATTTCCCACAGATTTGGAGGATCCTTGGAGATTATATCCCATACCTAAAAAAAAGAGTTAGAACAACATAGCTGCGTACATAGGGACATTCCCGACCCCATGGACATAGTCCTTTATTTATACTTGAATAGAACTTCTGGGATCATGTGCTATCCTGCAATTGACTGACTCTGATTACTTAACGTCCAGTTGGTGTTAAATATTTTGTTGTACAGAGCAACAAGAGCAAGAAAACCAGTTGGATGGAGGAGGAAATGCCATTGAAGATTAGAACTCGATATCGAGATGGTATTTTTCAAACCGAGTTGTATGAGTCCCTGTCCGCCAAATCTTGTAGTCTTTCACCAGAATTCTGAAATTGTAACAGAAATCAATACCCAATTAGTGTTTTACTTTTCCCATGGGTCATGGACAAGTGGCTTTATCTTGTAGGTATAAACGAACCCTCAAAACTTGACCAATTACAAGGGTCAATTTGCAGACGTCATGCGTGATAAGTTAGAATATAAAAAAGATGGTATGTAATGCAATGCGTCACGGAATTCCCTTTTTCAACATTCCTTTATTACCAGTTTCCCATGGACGAAAATAAGTAACAGATGGGCCACCCCTTCTTTCAGAATCGCTTGACAATCATCCACTCCAAATGCCTGAATTTCAGCTTTTGACGGTAAAAATGACAAGGAACAACGGAATAAGCCAAGAATAACGTACCAAGGTTGTTCACACGTTGTTTGTCGTGTTTTAGTTGTACTTTGTTTTCAACGTTGCTTTTCTTAACTGGATTAGGTTTGTCTGGTAAATATCCTTTTTATTTGTTTGAGTTTTGATTTCATTTGTAGAATTTGAAACCTTCTTTTAAAATATTATAATTTATTTATATTTTATAATTCAATCATTATTCAAGCTGACTATTATATACTTGAAAGAGGCTGCGGATATTTTTTATAATCATATTAGAATCGATATCATAATTAGACTCTTGAATGTGTGAAATCATCGTTAAAATATAATATTTTTTTATTTTTTAAGTTTAGAGTGGAAATTTGAAAATATATACATTAAATAATAAATATTAATGCAAAATCACGCGTATTAAAACTATATAATAATGCAATTATTATATTAGAATCTCCAAATTAAAATTTAGATTTCTCAATAATTCCAATAAAAGAAAAACTTTAGATTTCTTATTTTTAACTTTTAATAATTTTATCTTTTTGATATGTTTTTTAATCTTTAGAACACTTTTTTTTTATCTTTCAACAAATTTTCGGTCGTTTGTCATTCTTTTTGTTTTATATTTTTTTAGGGTTGGATTAGACGACATCTAGATTGATCAAGATGATATTTGTTTTTTATTTTGATGATCAACACTTTTATGCGATTTGTTGGTGGTTTTTCAGTAATTTTTATCTCTTTTCGTGGTTCGTTTGTGGATATAATAAGATCTATTTGTATATTTGTTCGAGTATTTTGATTGTGTTTTTAATATTTTCTTTATTTGGTCTTTGATCTCAGGAGATTAGTTTCTTATTTAGTGATTATAGGAAAATATCATAATTATGTATTTAGTTTACGGTTATAATTGTACAAATTTATTGTAAATTTAAGAAAAATAAAATTAGCAGCTTTTATTAAAAGAAATTACTTTTGTTTTCTTCTTTTCGTTCTTCTCAATATATATTTTAAAAAAATATTTATGTTTACTGTTTATAGTATATCGAATTCAGGGTTCGAGATTTCTTGATTGATAATTGTTTACCAATTTCTCTTACCTATATCTATTTCTAGATTCGTTCATGTAAGGAATTTTATCCAATTAAAAAGGATAAATTATACCATAAGTAAATTAATTATTAGTTTGATTATAAATAGGTCACTAAATTTTAAGGATTTACAAATAAATCATTCAATTAACCGATTATAACAAATAATTTATTTTGTCGTTAGAAATGAAAGACTTTAATTTTTTAATTTTAACTAAAATAATTAATTTGTTATAACCCGTTTATAACCTTTTAAAATAAATAATGGTGACACGAATCAAGTGACCTTCGTGATAAAGGAATTGTTATTTTTTTTAGGATCCGACTTCGAGCACCATAAATGACAATGGTGTGAGCCTTTAATGTCAAAAGGTTGAGAGTTATCTTTGAACAGATTTTGTCTTGTATTTACCCTAAATTAAAAAAAATAATGTGTCATCTATAATTTTACTAATAACCATTGGAGTAATTTAACCTCAAAAGAGTAAAGGATAAACTACACGTTTAATACTTAAATTATTATTTTTGTCTATTTTAGTACCTAAATTTTATATTTTTAAAATCATCACATTTATTTTTGTTTCATTTTGATATATTTCGTAGAAATTTAACGTATTTTACGTGGAACTTTTTTATGGGTAAATTACATCATTTTATCACTCAATTATCTTCTCAATCTTATTTTGATCAATAAAAATTAAATTAATTTAATTACTTAACTTTCAAATTACTCATAATTTAATCACTCTAACTTTCAAATTTAAATATTTTTATTTTAATTATATATAAATAAAACAATAATTATTATAAATGTCACAAAATTATTAATAAAATAAATTAGAATGATTAAAAATTGAAAGTTGTGTAGTTAAATTGAAATTTTTAAAATTTTAATAACCAAAATATGAATGAGGAAATAATTTGATTGATGAAAGACATATACACCCATAAAAATATCACGGGAAATAGTTCTGCTATGTTTTTAATAGTGTGTACTAAACTAAAACATAAACTAAATGTTAAGTATGATTTTGAAACAAAATAAACTATAGGTACCAATATGAAACAAAAGTGATTGTATAGATACCAATCGTGTATTTTACCCTAAAAGAAAACCCGGAGGAAACCGGGTGGGTAAAGCTACAAAATAATATAAGTATAAAGGTCTCGGCGTCGGCTTTGGCTTCTCCTCCAGGCTTACGTTCTCTTCAACCTCTTCAGGTAGGATTGTAATAAATTATTTATCTTTTTCAGATAAAATTTAATTTCGTTTTCTTATTTCATATTATTTTTTAAAATCCCTAATTTCACCATGTAGTTTTTCCTGATTTGTTGTTCATACATTGTTCTACTATATATATTTTAAATATTCCTTAAAATCTCCGATATTGGAAATATTCGTTACTTTTCATGGAAACTTAGAAGATGAATTGGATTTCTGACGGCATGAGAAAAGAGTGATTGTATATAGGAACCTTTGAAGCATGCTATATTTAGAAATATGTAAGGAAAATTAATGATGTTTTATTCAGTGATCTGTGAAAGAATCGAATCAAGAAGAATATCAGAAAATCTGGTGGAATTGATTTGTCTCTTGTTAATTTTAAAACTTATATAATATTAAGATGTGAGGAAAATAATGATGAACAAGATTGTGAGAAATGAAAAGAATCTAGATCCAAATGTAAAAAAAATAAAAATAAAAAATCTACCGATTAGATTATATAATCTCAGTATTGTAATTGAAATGGAGACATGAATCTGGATTTAAAAATTCATTCATCACAATGAGTGTTGAATGAGAATAAAATATTTTTTCATGTATATGTTAATTTTCACCGATTCCTTTAAGTAATATGAGGACATTTTGACTGGATATCGGTGGTTGCAACTTAATTCAAATCAATTGTCTCATCATGTTATAGAATTTTGTTGTAATGATATTTGTTGTGATTGTTATATCGGTAAAACCATAAGCCTTTTTTAAGAAATTGGAATACGGAATTAGGTTTTTTTTTGGTTTTTTTGTTCTTGCGTGCAATGGTTGCTCTCTCTATTTTCTAGGTTTAGGTTATTGTGTTCTTCCAGAATCTATAATAAGAAATTTCTATGCTAGTTTCTTTGGACATTTTGCATATTATTATTGTAGGGATATTATCATGTGCTAATTGTGATTAATTTACTTTATGTTCTTGTCTGCAGAATTCCTTTTGTGGAGTCTACAAATTCATTTAGGAACGTGGACAGTGTTGTCTCATAAATTTTAATAATGATTACATGTGATATAGATCCTGATGTTGTTCGATGGGATCTCCAAGATCTGCAAATTTGTGTATTTAACCATTCTGGTGCCAGTGGAAGTGTCACGCAGTATGACAAAGACAATAGTCAAACTGGATATATTAGAGAGGGTTATCAAGAACCTGAACCTGAAAATGTAAATGTGGAGAATGATGCGGTTATCGCACATGCCCTTCAAGAGGAACTTTCACTACTTGCTGCTGCAGAGGCATCTGGATTTAACAATCCTTGCCAAGATATCATTCTTGCTCAAGATTGGGTTGTTCTTCCCGGAAGACAACATAGTTCTGGTAATTGGAACTTCTGAAGCTGCCATTCTGACTCAATGCTTGTATTGGCTTTTATTAATGTAAAAATGTTGCTATTGTATAGATCATGAACATGGGCAGAAAATCATAGAAGATCTTAACCAAAGACGTGGAAATGAAGTTAAGCATGGAAAGTCGGATTTAGATGATCCTATCACAAGTAGTTGTGAACAAGGTGGCGACTCTGGCATGGGAGACAAAATTTCTCAAGTTGAAGACATGTTGCGTATTGATATAATCGATCAATCATCTGTTCTTGATGGTCAAGTAGAGAAGAGGCTGAATGACATGGTTGCTATTCCTGTAAGTACAGTCTTGGAAGGTTTTGTTATTTATTGGGATTCTCTTTCAATCACTAGTTGATTTTATATTTATTATAATTTTGGTGCAGTCATTTGTGTTTTTTAGTTAGGATTTGCTCATTTGTTTCTTTTTCTCTATTGTGTATTGAAAAAACTTGTGGCTAACATGTTTAGTTTAATGATGGATTGCAATTTTGCATATTGATTACCAAATTTTCTGATGAATGTTATGAAATCTATTTAAGTTGGTGTATATTTGTGGTACACAATGTTGTGGAAATGGAAAGATCACTGTTTATCACGTGCTGAAGTTAACTCATATGATATATTTCCTTCATATAAACTTTGATGATTTGCTTGTACAGCATGTACCTAAAATTAATGGAGAAATACCATCAGTTGATGAAGAAACTTCAGACCATCAAAGGCTGCTTAATAGGTTCAGCTTGAAAATTTCCTTTATATAGTTAACGGCATCTCTATTTTTTTATACTGTTATTTTGTGGCAAATAAATTTCATCACCCTAATTATTTTCCATTGATGGAGGGTCCCTTTGCATCTTATTCCTTTGTCTTTTAAAAATAGTACGATTATAAATTTACTTGTTAGAGGTTTTTTTTAATTGTAATTTTGTAAAATGTTTCAACTCTTGTATTGGTCCATTTTGGTAAAATAATTGTTATTTTTCCCCTTTCCTCAATCGTTTTTCGGTAGTATCTTTAGCCAACTTGTTATTGATTAAGTTGTTTTACCAAAATGGTTCACCATTTTGTTTTCTTCTCCATTTTCTTAAAAGAAATACTTTTGCAGTAAATTTATTAGGTCAAGTTTTTTTTGGCTGATTTTTATAAATGTTTTATTTTAATAGCATTTTAATTTAGGATTAATTGTTTTACTTGTTCAGGTTGCAGTTGTATGGTCTGATTGAGAATAAGGTTCAAGGTGACGGTAACTGTCAGGTTGGTTTTCATTTTATTTTTCCGGTAGAAAGATATGTCGTATTGGATAATAGTATGCACAGGTGCTTTCTCTTCTGAATTTGTGATATATAGATCCCCGCACATAAACATATTGCTTGAAAGGGGCCTTAATAAGGCACATGAACATATTGGATGTAGATTCTCTCGAAACCTTTTGTGCTAATAGTAATAACATGAATTTCTTGCAATACTTCACTGTTTGTAATATTCATGGTAATTCTATAGTGTCTGCTTAGAGTTATTATAGGATGATGGAAATCAGGTCTTATAGCTATCATTTTACAGTTCATAACTTAGTGGATGTGGTAAAAATGCTCAGTATTGAAATGTGAATAGTTTGGTCCCAAGTTTGTATGGACTTCTAAAGTAATGAAATGTGGAAAAAAATTATTTTCATTTGCCTTCCTTTCTGATTCTTTTCTACTTGGTTGAAAAGCTTTTGTGTTTTAAAACCTTGCACAATATGTATAGTGATTCTTCTGGTCATTAGTTACTCATGCATCCAACAAACTGAAGCACATGGAAAATACATATATACATATATTAATGTGTGTGTGTGTATATATATATATATACATGTGTATATCTAGAGGAATTAATTTGCAGTTCTTGGTTCCATTTAATTTGGCTTTAGTTTCCAATTGAATTGATACACCATTTTACAAAATTTAGTCATGAAACTCTGTTGAGGGCTTATTTTCTCTAGAATATCGTCAGTGATTGATGCTTAACTTTTATTAAAGCAAAGTTGATGACTGCGTAGCCTCGTAATTTTTATTAGACCATTTTGTTATTACCTTAAAGTAACTTTTCTTATTTCATATGTTCCAGTTTCGTTCATTATCAGATCAACTTTACCGTTCTCAAGATCACCACAAGTTTGTGAGGCAGCAAGTTGTTTACCAGGTTGGTTGGTTTTTTTGTAAGTTCCACTTTATTTTAGCTAATTTAGTTTCTTTGGCGCATAGTTCAACCTGTTGGTCTTATGTTTCTTTTTTCTCATGATATGTTGATTTCGTTAGCTTACATCAAATTCAGAGATGTACGAGGGTTATGTTCCAATGGCTTATGGTGACTATTTGAAGAAAATGAGCAAGTAAAAGAATTCATTTCTCTTCTATGTTTTGACTAGAAAACATTCCAAGGACACTTTCATGCTTAGTATAGTTATTTACATTGATGAAGCAGGAATGGTGAATGGGGTGATCACGTTACCTTGCAAGCAGCTGCAGATTTGGTATGTCAATGACCAAACTCTCTAATTTCTAACGTGGCTTTATTACTTTTTTCCAAGAGACTGTTGAAGTGCAAGAACTTGATTCTAGACCATAACTTTTTTACCACCATAAGGCTTAAACTTTGCTAGTATGTGAACTGGTTTTTTCTTTTAGACAACGTTTTATGAATATTTTCCACTTCATTTCTATAGGGATGTTTAGTTTCTGAAAGAAATACTTACATGTAGCTTTACCTGTTCTAGTGAAGTCTGTTATCACAAGGAAAATTGTCTGAGAGCAAAGTTTTGTTCATATTGTCTAAATAGATGAAAATGGTCACAAATTTGTGGACTATGTTGCTCCAAGTCTTTATTTTTCTTGAAATTCCAATGTCTGACACCTGTGTCCAACTTCCAAGGACTCTCCGGACATATGGGAATCTTGGAAAAAATTGAACACATCTGTGTTGGACGCATACCCATTTTAGACATACACCTGAGTCCAGCACCCATATCCAACCTCCAAGGACTATCCGAATACATGGAAATCTTGGAAAAAAAATGTATATGCTTGTGTTGGACACATACCCATGTTAGACACACCTGAGTCCAAGTAATTTAGTTTGTATCTCATTCCTATTCGTTAGATTCTAAGGCTTTCAAGCTTGGGTAATAAATATATCTCATAGTATAAAATATACCATGCAATTTAAAGTTCTATTTTTGAAAATAGTGGACTTCATTTCTATTTTTTCTAAGCAATTACTAATTGTGAAATAAATTAGTTTGTAGCTTGATGCATGGTATGCTTGACAAGTTTCTATGAAGAGTGATTTTTACAGTTATATGCAAATAAAATTAAGACTTAGCATTTCATATCTTGCATTATTTTTGCAATACCAGTTTTTTATATTCTGGTATGGACCATTTAATAGATAACTAATGTAAATTTTCTGTTTGATTGCAGTATGGCGTAAAGATATTTGTATTAACTTCCTTTAAGGATACATGTTATATTGAGATCCTTCCACATCGTCCGAAGTCTGAACAAAGTAAGATCTCAATGCTTTATATCCTGATCTTTTTCTTGGGTTTAATATTGGAAGTGGTTATAATATAATTAGATCATCAATTTGCATTTTTACTCCCTGAATTTGTATAAAATAGTATTTTTGAGTTGTCTGCATTTGCTGTAAATTATAGTACTGTATAGTTATTTAGAGATTTCCAACATGAATCTAAGACTGAGAATAGCAGAATCGAGGAACTCCACCTTGTAGAATTGGATTACATAGTGCTATATGTCTAATATGGCCGTTTGTTTGATTTTATATGTACTTCACTTAATACTCACTTCCGTTTTGCTTGTTTATGCGTTGTGATTTTGCAGTTATTTTCTTGAGTTTCTGGGCTGAGGTGCACTATAACTCGATTTATCCTGAAGAAGGTAGCCCTAAACACATCAACATGCATCTATTTAAACTTCATTGTGATTCTTAATTTAACCCGAGTAGCATACCTAATATTCGGACATGGGTATAAGGTATAATCCCCCCAAGTATCCTGAAAAACTTCAAAAAGAAAAAGTGTGTTCAACCGTGCCAGACGTGTACTAGTATTCAAGATTTCTTGTTTCTCATCATACAAGATCATGTAGTTATCGACTTGTTACCATATTGAGCAGAGTTATTTACAAATCATGGCCCATATTCGTATCGACACAAATGTTGTTTTACGCTTTACGTCTTATGTCCAGAAGTACGATGCTAGAGAGCAAGAAAAAGAAAAAATGGTGGATATTTTGAAGGTAGGAGGATGGCTAACCATGTCGACCATAAATTTAGATTATATGCCTTTAGGCTGCTTTTGCTAGTAGTTCCTTGGAGAAAGGTGCAACTAACTATTCTTTATTTCTTTGTACATCAATTTCATGTGTGTATATATGACCTTTTAGAAACCCTTCAACAGCATAGCATCTTCATTGTAAGTTCGTAGTGGTTCTCTGATTCTTTCTATTTATTTATTTATTTATTTATTTATTCTTACAAAGTAATTGAATTCTGGAGGCATGTAAATGTAACCATGATCTGCTAATCTTATATTTGAACATGAAAGGTTTAGTAGTGACAAAAAGATGTCCTTAAAACTCACGAGGTACATTCATTTTCTATCAATCGGCGTACTTCATTAACAACCAAATATGCTTTGTGGCCACCAATCGTCTCAGCCTGTTTCTAGCTCTATCTCCGTAACTGTAATAATGAACACCATTATCAGTTAGAAACAAGTGCACCCAACACTGTAAGCAAATCAAACGATCAAAGTGCACCATTATCAGATACAAGTATGCGTCCGGTATGCAGTTTTTGTATTCAATTTTTTCATGTAGTCTCTGAAGAATATGGGTTGGACACGTATGGCGTGGTACGCTTTGTGCCCAGAAAGGTGCGCTTTAAATAAAAAAATGACGAAGAATGAAGAATTTAGATTTTATTATTTTATGAATGTGAACGTATGTGAAATAGAAATAGCTCCGAGATGAACAAAAAAAATCAACAAATAGTAGTTATATAAATTGGATTGAACATGAATGTCAAACAAATATTTCGATTGTGAGATAAATATATATAATATATAATATATAATTTAATGAAAATAATCATCTAAGGTAGTTCACTTTGACAAGGACTTGCAAAGGAATTTAATGATAATGTAAATATAAATATAAAAAGCAATACAAAAATTATTCATTATTAAATTTAATAAAAACATTCAAATAAATAATTTTATCGTACTAAAGACTTTAATATTAAAGTTGAAAAATAATCACTATTTTATTTAAATAAAAATATAATAACTTAACTTGAAAATAAATTTGCAAGGGACATATATACTATTTATTATTTTTAATTTTAATATATACATAATATTTGATTTAATAAAAATAACACATGAAGTTTAAAATAAATTGTCATAATATAAAAAGAATTAATATCACTTTAAATTTAAAATTACAAAGATGAGTAAAAACGCCCATGGAAATGGGTAATGCGTGCCACGTCTGGCGCGCCTTTGTGGAACGCATTAACTGGGCTGCCAAGCAAATGAAGCGTGCGGTGGATCAAATGTGCCCTAGCGCTCATATTTACTTTACAGAATCTCTATCTTTACTTTAAAAATAAAACAATAATTTATATTCAATACTATCTCTATATTACCACAACTATTTATTCACAATATTTAACTATTAGTATATTTATTTATCTAATTTCAATGTATTTTTATCTATCTTGTAATTTAATATACTTGAATTTGTTATATTATGTTTAATTTTTATTTTATTGTGTAGAAATTATAAAAAAATATAAAAATAAAATAAGAAAAAATAATGTAAAAAAAAGAAAAAAAATAAAAAAAAAAACAAAACCAAAAATCATAAAAATAACAAAAAATAATAATATGTAGCGCAGCTACAGTGCAACTATAGATATAGAGTATTACTGTAGCTTTTCTCTACTCTAACACTAAAAGTGAAGATGTGCCAGAATTAAAATTCATCTCTAAATTGAAATTTTTTTTTACTCTAACGATACGTTAGAGATTATCTTAGAGAATATTTTGAAGACATTCGACGGACAAAACTAACTTTAGAAAAATGGGTGTTAGTAAAAGAAAATTGGTAAAAACGTCGATAATATGAAAAGTAATATAACTCATGATGTAGCAATTAACATGTGATTGATGTGAAAAATGACATCATTGGATAGAGAGAGAGAGAGGCATGACTCATTCACACGTATAAAATATTTTTAATTTGTATCTTTTCAGTTATGTTTTCTTATAAAAAAAAATTATGTTTGCTAAGTAAAAAATAAATAGTACTGCAGACAGGAAAAATTGAGAATCAAAATTATAAAAACCATAGATACCCAACTTGAAGAAAAGTTCTTTGATTCATACTTGTAGGTAATATATTTAAAAAGACCAAGAAAACAAGGATTACATCCCACATACAAATGTTTTCAGGTATTTACTTGAAATAAGTTTATTCCCATTGTAAAGGCCAACTACATTGAATTCAAGCACGGAAGCAATGGACCTCACATCTCAGCAACCAGTTTCTCTGAATCACCGGCTTCAGATACTGTACTCTTGATCCATCTTTTCAGCATCTCCAAAGCTGCCTTGGGCTGGTCCATAGGAACCATATGACCCGCATCATGAACCTGTTTGATTATGTAGTTATATCAGCCGGCACCGTTGCAAAGATAATCGATACGACTATAGAGACAGATACAGTCAGTAGAGTGATGACCTTAAGGAAACCGAGAGGTCCGTGGGTTTTCAGGACTCCGGCTTCTGAGCCATCAACTATAAAAGGAACCTCCGGAGATGCTACAAACTCCTTCTGTCCAGACCATTGCATTGCATGAACCCATCTTGAATTGCCTGTTAAAGTACAACAACATGTAATGATACAATCATACAAATCAAAAAGTAATTGCCCCGATAATATGCTCTTATCTCTTCATTTTTTTTATAAGTAACTATGTCCAACACTCTTGTCGGATGTATAACGGGTAAGGGTAGGAGGATATGACCCTTCAAATACATGAACAAGCATAGAAAGAACATAACATACACGTGTTGGACACATGCTCATATCTGATACTTGTACCTGAATCCATCACCATGGATATGCTCTTATCCCTAGAACATGAAACACAAAATACTTACCTAGCCAGTTGCAGATGAGATCATATTCCCCTGCATATACAAGAAGTTTTATTCCATCCTCAAGGAGATTGGGAATGCCAGCATCGAGATTCCTCATCCAGTCGACCAGCATGGCCTGATAGACTGTAGGGCTGCAGGACACAAAATCTATATTCCCAACACCAAGGGCATCCCTAACAGATTTCTTGTTCAGAAATGTCTCCATGTTCGAGAAGTCATAGCAAAGGCTCCCTTCACATTTCTTTCTAAGATCATAGTACTGCAGACAGGAAAGGATTTTATTCAAAGAATCGCATCAGAGCATGATTTCTCTTCTCAACAGCTTATTTGCAACAAAGACTTTCATTATAGAGGTACATTGTTTAACAATGGCAAAAATTATCGAGGTATCCTTCGCATATCGGAAAAAATAATATCAATGACATAAAGGTCATAAATCAGGCCTTACTCTACCATTAATAAACTGTTTTCTTTCCTCTCTTTTATTTCTCCTCCTTTGGACATTGTATACAAAACATAGTTCAATGCAGAAAGAAAAAGAAGCCCATTCTACTTTACAAGATATTGAGCAAAAAAGAAAAAGAAGAAGAAAAACCACAAGCCATTTATGCAAATAATTCATAGTATGAAGCACTAAATGGTAACTTTAAGTGTCACTGGAGCAAAGAAAATAAGTGAATAAAATAACAATATATAAAGAGAGTAGCAATTGTTCTCTGCCTGTCACTGAAAAAGATAAACGATATGTCCCTTACATTAGTATCACCAGCAAGTTTCATGATTCCATTGAATATTGAATTGCAGACAAAATATGAAGCCATGCAAGAGATTGTACCATCAGTGCCTGAAAGTTTTTATTTCCAAAAAAAATATATGAGGAGATGAGCAGTAGGGGTGTATTCGTTGGTTCGGTTTTTTACCAAAAATTGAACCGAACCGAAATAAACAGTTTTTCAAAATTTAAACCGAAACCGAAATCGAATGGTTAAAAAACCAAAAAAACCGGTTTTTAAACGGTTCAAGTTTTTCGGTTCGGTTCGGTTTATCGGTTTTTCAATAAAAATCACTTGAAACTATAAAAAAAAATTAAAAAAAATTGTCTATTCGTTCAATATGGAACAAATGGGTTCCATATGGAAAACCCGAACCGAACCGAATCAAAAGAATTGAGACTTTAAACCAACCAGAAAACCGAACCGTATAATGCCAAACTGAACCGAACCGTTTTACTCGGTTCGTGTCGGTTTTTCGGTTTTCTCGGTTTCGTTGCTCAGCCCTAAATGAGCAGCAATGGTTCAATCTGTGATACACCTTAATAATGTCAAAAGAAAATTTGAAGAAAAATAAAAGTATCAACCACCATATCCAGGATTTAAAGTTTGAAATAGTAGACCTAAAATATAATGAATGGTCTTAGGAATTCAGATGCAAATTTACCGCAAAGCTTTATTGCCATCTCACAAACAGGAACCATCTTGTTGATACGATCATAATCCGACTTCTTAATTACCCCCATGTCCAAAGCATAATCAGTGTAAGCTTTATACTGGATTGCTGGATTAGTCAGGCCATTACCAATAGCAAATCCCTGTTAACCACAATGTCGTTGAAGCATGCAAAAGGAATTAGTTCCAGACAAGTTGTAACTTTGAGAAATTAAAAAATAACATGAGGAAGCTTTCACATAGTATAATTAGTAACACACCTTTAGGTTTATATGAATTCCTTCCTTAGCTTTGTTTCCTTTGTGGACTCGGCCAGCAAAAGCTGGAATGTAGTGCCCAGCATATGATTCTCCAGTTATATAAAAGTCATTCTTTGCAAACTCAGGGTGCTCAGCAAAGAATGCCTAGCATAATAAAAGAGAAAAACTCGGCCAAAAGTCAAAACAACTTATTCATTTCTCAACAATTTCATAATATTGACTATAAATAATTCAGCAGACAAATAATTATGCTAAAATCATCTTCCAAGATAAGCAGACACCTGTAAGAAATCATATAGGTCATTGCTAACTTCATCTTCGTTATGACGAATATCTTTTTGGTCAGAACTGTAACTAAATCCAGTACCAATAGGTTGGTCCACATATAGAAGGTTCGATGCCTACAAAAAAAATGGAGAAAAACAAATTCAATCACTCATCAGTATCCCAAAAGTCAAAACTACTTGTATTACATTAGTATAAGAAAGATGAGAAATGAATCATTGATTGCGCGGATACCAAATACTAAAGAACGGAAAATAAGAAGAAAAATACCTTGTCCCAACCATACTCATTCCAAACAAGAGACATGTTATTAACAATGGTGAAGGGGCCATTTTCATAAAACACAGCCAATTCGCTACTACATCCTGGCCCTCCAGTCAACCAGATAACAATAGGGTCCTTTTTGCTATTGCGTGATTCAAAGAAGAAGTAGAACATTCTGCCAAAAACAGCAAGATGTTAACAGGTAATTCATTAATGATATGATTGGGACCATGAATTTGAAGATTTGGATTTCGACTTTCAATGACTACATATTTGAAAGGTGTAAAAAACTTGAACTTCAAATTGCCAAATAAAATTTCAAATTCACCACTAATAAGCACCCAAAAACTCATGAATTTGAGAAACAATCATGGATGTTATTTTTATATTTGTTTTACCACAACTTACATACACTATTTTTAAAATCCAAAACCATTGTGATTGTGCAATTCAACGTTTTTTTTAACAGTTCGTGATGAATACAATAAGTATCTATTCAAATTTTTCTTAAAATATTAAGAAAACATACACATCAACAGAAGTACCTGCTCGAACCTGAGCCCTCTACAACTGAGGCCACTCAATAGGTTCAACAATTCAACGGGTTTTAATTATTAAATCCCTTCACAGTCACAATAAAACAGCCGAGTAATCTCATCGTTAACTAATTAAGATACAGAAATCACTAGAACTCAATGGCTTTCAAACCCCAAGCTCAAATGAAACACGGAAACTGAGAAAATGTCCCAATTTAGAGATATGGTACTTTACTTTTTTTTTTACCTGGCATCATGAGAATTAGCAAGCTTGTAATACCCAGCATGGTGACCCAAATCCTCAACGGAGACCCCAGCAGGAACTTCCAAATTTGGGAACATGAACCGCTTCTCGACCAGGTTCGGCCCCTCCTTCAAGGAAATCCGGTCTTGATCAACGATGTTGATTTCCTCTTTAGGAAACAAATTCAACGCCCTGATCAACTCCTTTGCATGCACCGAAGGAAAACTCGATCCGGCGAGACGTAGGTCGTCTAAGACGAAGGAATCAGCAGCGGATAACGAAATGAGACAGAGAAGTGACAAGGAAAATACACATAAAAGTTTCGGTTTCGCCATTTTTTCTGCCTTCTTTTTTCCCCGGGAGAGAGAAGTGAATGAAAGTCGAAGAGAAATGAACATATATAGCGTAAAGAGAACTGGAGAGATTAACTGACAATATGACGTGACGGCTGACGAGAAATGGTCGTTTTCATTTTTTTATGATTAAATTATTATATAAAATATCCATAAGAAAAAAATAAATACGATTATTGTATTATTTTTTATTTTAAATAATATCTTTAATAAAAATAAATTTAATGTGACATTTTGATTAATGTTTTTATTATTCATTGTTATGATGTTGTCGTAGTAATTCACAATATTAATATAATAATTAACGGTGTTAATGTAATAATCCACAATAATTGATAATATGACAGAGAATATAATAAATAATTTAAATTGATAATTAAAATATGACAGATGAATTATCACATCAATATTATAAATCGTTAAATCAATACCACTACATCAATTGTAATAACCCAAAAATGAAAAAAAGTAATTAAAAATCACATTAAATTTATTTTTAAGTCTAAGACTGAGAGAAAAAAATTATCATAATTCTTTTTAAAAATATGGGATTGATACTTTTTATATATCTCATTCGATATATTAATAATAATAATTTGGAATCACGCTTCCACAAATAATTATTTATAGTGTATAGTTAAAATTTAGTATTTTTAATATATTAAAATTAATTTAGTTATTATTATTATTGTTATTATTGACATAATACTAAACGATTTAAAATTTTGAGTATTTTTATATATAAATGAAAAGTAATTTGGATATTATAAATATTATACCAAATATTTTTAAAAGATAAAAAAATATTTTAACCTATCATATTATAATATATTATTTTTCATTTTTACTTGAGTTTTATATCATGACTTAAAAATTAAAACCATATATAATTCGATTGAATTTAATTTAACCATAATATGTAGTAATAATTAATATATTCATCATTATCCTCACAGTCTCTTGCGATAACCTGAGAAGTGTGAAGAGAAAGATAGTCTTGCTTTGGATTGTGGAATAAACTGAAAAGGAAAGATCGCGTGTAAAGAGATCCACCGTTAAAGCAAAGAGTACACGCCACATGATCTTCATTTCTTTTTCATGTCATTTTTCTCCTGCGCTTTTTCCCCCTAAAAATTCCTTGTCTTTCTGCTCAAATGATATTGTGGCCCATGAAGTTGTATTATAACATTATTTTGGTACTTGATTAATTGTTGTATTCAAATTGACCCCTGAAGTTTCTAACCATGATGCATGTTACACCAACTTATTTTTTTCTATTAAAAAATATCCTGTGTCAAATGACATATAATTCAATTTAAAAAATCTAAATAAATCAAAGAAGATGTATTTTTATTTAACAATTTTAGATTTTTTACTTTTGTACTAATTTTTTATGGATTTTTTAAAATAATCAAAGTTAATATTTTATTACGTACAATAGAAAACATAAAATAAATAACATACTTAACAGTTTAAAAGTTTAGATCCCGTTTGGCGTGGATTTTTAAAAGTACATTTAGGTAAAAGGTTTGTTTCAATCGCAAATCACAAAAACTATGATTTTTAGCTTTTTTAGTTTTAATTTTACGTTTAGAATCAAATTATAATTTTACTCTTACTAATGCATAGGTTCCATTCAAATATTTATTTTCATTTTATTTTAATAATTTAATACTAACATCTTTAAAAAATAATTTATTACTTAACAAATTATTTTAATTACTAATTTTTTTGAAATAATATTTTTTGTTAAAACAAGTATTTAAATTATTATTACGTCCATATGTTAAAAAATATTGATAATATATTTTCTTAATAAAATACTTCATATATAAAAATATTATTAATGAGTTATCTTAATTTTTTTTTTATGATACTTTAAGTTAAGTTAATAAATTTTATATATCATAGTATTAATAAGTGTTACTATAATTTAAATACTATATTTTTAATTTACAACATGATGTGTATAATAGACATTTTATCATTTCGGTATCTGATCTATTGACCGACTAATCCAGACAGGGTACTGCAGAGGCAAAAGCGACCCTCCCAACCCGGTTTACTATTCGCAATCGTCAAGATAACTCATTAATACTATGATATATAAGATATATCAACTTAAACTATAATAAAAATATTAAACCATATTTTAAGATAACTCATTAATAATATTTTTATACATGAAATATTTTATTAAAAATATATTATCAATATTTTTAACATGTGGACATAATAATAATTTAAATATTTATTTTGATAAAAAAAGAATATTATAAAAAAACATTAGTAATTAAAAAGAACTATTAAATAATAAATTATTAAGTTATGTCACTTTTAAAATACTTTTTATAGTTTAAGGTGATATATATTTTTATTATAGTATTGATAAGTGTAAATATAATTTGATTTACAACACTTTTAAAAGTTTATTTCTATAATAATTATAAAAATTATTTTTCAAAAGTTACGTCAAACTGACACTTAAAGATCTAACCAAACTAAAAAAAATAGTGAATTTTACTAGTTTATATAGCTAAGATTTCATAATCAACATTGAAGTTCGATTAAATTAGGTTTTTCTCTCTCTTAATAAATTTCATGTTTAATTGATAAATAAGCATACGATGGTATGGAAAATACATAAAATTAAGCCTCATTTATTGAATTGTTATATTCAATAATTATTATAATGTAATAGTATTTATTTTATAACAATTTAATAAATTTAATAATTATTTATATTATTCAAACAAATAATTATTTATAAATTTTAATGATTATTAAATATAATTTATTAATGTGTAATAAATCATAACTAAAAAATTTATTTAAGCTATCATTTACGAATCTATTAAATAGTTTCGGTGATAGAAAAGGATAATAGATACTAAGTTTAAATAATCATATATATAAAATGTGTTGTTAATTAATTAAAAAATTCTAAAAATATATTATCTTCTAATCATCTTGTAATATTAAAAAATATTATTTGATATAATTAAACCAGAAACTTTTGATAGGAAAAAACGCTGAGGATTTAAAAATAAATAAATTCCCGATAAAATGTAAAGATAATAGTTAGTTAAGGTCTTGTTTGGCTTTTTCCTAAACGCATTTTAGTTAAAAAGTTTGTTTTGATCGTAAAATCAATGTCAAACAGATAATAAAATAAATAAATTCTAATAATTACCGATGAGTGTTGGCACAAGTGGTTGGGATTCAAAAAATTGAGTTTGTAAGGCCAAGTTCGAATCCTACCATCGTCACTCTTGATAGGCAATATGTAAATTCATATATAAATCCCAATTGAGTCTTAGGTATGCTCTGACCTTGGACTGGGGAGTCACCACTGACCTAAACTTTTATTCACCAAAAAAATAAAAAGAAAATTGCAACGGAAACGATAATTTCAAACCAACCGCAAAAATTAGGATATGTAGTTTTTTCTTTTTAACTCTGTGTTTGGGAGCAAATTGTAATTTTATCCTTATTAATGCATTAACTCTACTCAATTATGTATTTATAGGTTCTTTTAATAATTCAATATTAACGTCAATTAAAAATAATATATTACTTAATGTTTTATTTTAATTATTTAAAAATAAATAAAATCATGATTTAAATATTAATAGTGAGTTGTTATAAAATATATTTTTATTATAATTATATTTTTTATTTATATTTTATAATAGTTTAATAAATCTACTTTAATTGTAAGCACTGATGTATTTTTGTAATATTTTTTTATCAAAACAAATATTTAAATTATTATTTTGTAATAATTTTATATCCACATGTTAAAAGTATCAATATATATATTTTAAAAATATTTCATTTATAAAAATATTATTAATGAGTTATCTTACAATATTTTTTCTATCAACAATCAGTTGGTCTAGTGGGATGAGGTATCAGATCTCTTAAGCAATGTCACAAGTTCAAATATTGGCTATTACAAATGGAGCAAACTAGGTAGGGAAGGTCGCCCTTGCCTCTACAGTACCTGATCCAGATTATTCAATCAATAGATCGGATATCGATGCTTATACAAAAAAATATTTTTATATTTTTATTATAATTTAATTGATATATTTCATATATCATAGTATTAATAAGTGTAAATATAATTTAAATTATTTATTTTATCATTTTAAACTCACTCTTTAACAATAATCTCAAATAGTTAAATTTTAAATATCAATTCGATAACACTTTTTTTTTACTGAACTTTTAAAATTCACTTATAAAAGACAGTGCTAAACTTAAACGAGGTTAGTAATAATACAAACGTATAAATGAAGGTTGAAATTACAGAAAGTTCTATAATGCGACACTTTAATATACTGTTAAAAATGATATTATCGGTTTTGTTATTATTTAAATAATAATAAAATCGGTAAAAAATTACCTAAAAAGTTATTATTTCTACCGGTTTATTATTATTGGGCACTTTACAGAGCTTTATAATATATACGGTAAAGCGCTACCTAAAATATTTTTTTTACCGTATATATTACCAAACTCGGTAAAACGCTCAATAATAACAAAACTGGTAAAAATAATAATATTTTCAGTGATTTTTTATCGATTTTATTATTTAAATAATAATAAAACCGATAACATATTTTTAACTGTATATTAAAACTGCACATGATCCTTACCCAAAGTACGTTGCTTTAAAGGTTTATAATTTCATACTTGGTGGCAATGTGATAGCTTTTCCTATAATTAGAGCATCATATGTCACGAAATTAATCATTACCACTGTTTCTTGCACCTCTTTCTCACAACTTTTCTCTCTCGGATTTTGAGAATTATTCAAAGTAAAATGAATAAAATTTAATATTTTTTAAGAATGGAAGGTTTGATTTTATTTTTAACTAAATGGCTTTTAAAATTAAAATATTTATGAGTTAATTTTTATTTTTTGTTTCTAAAAGTACTTTTTAAAATAAAAATATAGATCAAATTTGATATTGGTAATAAATATAAAAATTAAGTCATATAATTACGATATAAACATCCATTTTATAATTAAATTATATAATTGCACAGAAACGTGATATAATCATTCTTAAATTTAATGTTTAAACTTAAAAAGAAAAGTAAAAGAGGGATTTTAAATTTATAAAGTGGTCTAGTAAATTCAAGAGGACACATTGGAGTATGAACCAAACATTTTATTGATTAGATGAATGATTATTATTTAACTATAATAAAAGCAATCAACGATTATTATTAAATATTTTTTAAGAATATTTAAAAGAGATATTAATTTTTAAGTATCTAGTTTAATAAAAAAATGTAGGGTATTTTAATGTGATATCTTTCTAACTAACATAACTATATTTAATATAAATGATCACTAAACTATTTAATCGTTTTATTTTTATCATCAATCTTTTAATTTTTTCAATCGGACCACTTAACTATTTAATTGTTTTCAATCAAATTATTTACCTTTAACAGTTGACGAAAATGTTGATGTGATAGTTAAAGAAATTGACATAATTATACGTATAGTCCTTAATATTTATACATTATATCAATTTGTTCCTAATATTAATTTAATTTAATAAATTTAATTATTTATTAATATACATATATATATATTAACTCAAATTTATTTAAAAAATTAAATTATTTGATAAATTTAACAACAATATATATATATATATATATATATATATAATCATTAAATTATGTTTTAACTTAAGTAGCAATTATTTGCTTTTTCACTTTTTTTCCTTTAATTCATTATAATATTTCATGTGTTATATATTGCATTTTGAAATAAAGTAGTGTTCCTAGCTTGGTGGTTTGGGTATTGGTTTTTAATCCAATTTTGTACAGGTTTGAATCCCCAACCCCCTCCCTTTCTTATTTATTCTTCTATTATCATTTTTTCATCCAATTCGATGTGACAATGTCACCATATGATTGGGTGATAAATAAAATAATTAAATTAAAAATATATTTCGTTCGTGTTATGACACGTGTCATAATATAATTAGATGATCAAATTTATTAAGTTAAATTAAAATTAAGATTAATTTGATATAATGTATAAGTATTAAGGACTAAATATATAATTATAATAATTTTTCTAACTACTACATCAGCATTTCCGTCAATTGTTAATGACAGATGACTTGATTGTCAACAGTTAAGTAGTTTGATTACAAAATTAAAAGAAAAATGGTAAAATTAAAAAGCCAAAATAATTTAATGATCAATGGTATAGTTTAGCCTTATATTTATAGGGGCTCCAATCAATAGGTTTGACGCGGCGAAAGTGTAAATACGGATGGCACTCAACCCTTATCAACTGAAACAGATCAAGAAAATTGAGAACCAAAGCTTTTGAACTGCGAAACTAGTGAGGAAAATTTTGAAAATAAATGGCATTTAGTGTTGGGTTTCGTTTGAATCTTCTGGGAAAGCCTCATTCTTCTTTAATTCCTTCAGTTACTTCATTTCCAGCTAAGAATGTTGTTTTTGATCGCATGAAGAAACTCCACAACTCCAATCCACTAACAAGAGCATCAGCTGAAGGTTTGCTCTCCTTTCAAACTCGATTCCTATTTTCTAAATGATTTTTTTAGAGTTTCACCCTTTTTGTTTAGAATGGGTACTATTCAGGGATTGACCTAGGCGGGCGGGTGAGGGAATCGCCCTTAAAATTTTAAAATTGAGATTTTTTCTATGTATTTTCTACTGAAATATGCTTTGACACCCCTAGAATTTTAAAAATTTAAGTTTGCCCCTAACATAAAATTTTGCGTCGCTCCCTGATACTATTGTTTTGAACTCTGGTTAAGGCTGTTGATTCCCCCTTGTCTTATTGGCGTTAATTATCATGTATTTTGTCATTATATTTATATGTTCAAAGGTATAGCTTTCGTGTATTCAGGATTCGAGTGTAGAATTGCATATAGTATGTTTCTTTTGTGGTCGGTAGCATATCCATACATGATACTCGTCCTCAAGTCTAAGCAACATTGACCGAGCCAATTCAATCTAATCTTTTAGTGTTTCTTTGCAAATTTCCTATGCTCAAGAGTTTGTCTTTGATGTGTTTTTGCAGGACCACCTGGTGAATTAGACGAGGATTCCAAGTTTGTTCCGTTGAATGCCGATGATCCCACATATGGTCCACCTGTAAGTTCCGGTTAGTTTCTTATCTCATTCTTGAGTGAAACTTTGCACTAAAAGTATCAAATAATAACCATTCTTAAGAAATAATGCACACTTGAGTTTGAGTGTAACTGTTAGATATTTATATGTATCTCATTATCTCATATTTGGAAAGTTCTTGGAGGTTCTTATCTCAATACACATATCAAATTATGATTGGATAAAGATATTTAAAAAAAAATAAGAATCAAAATAATGGAGAACTAGACAATGAAGTCTGGGAAGTTCTAATGTACAACCGTCTAATTTAAGGTTAAGGAACGGCAGAAAATGGGTGCAACCGAAAATGTGATAAAAAGTGTAACATTTTCAGTCGAGCGAACCGAAATGTTAGGAAAAAGTTGACATTTTTGGTTGCGTTCAACCGGAAATGTTATTTTTTATCACATTTTCGGTTCCGCCCATTTCTTGCCGTTCCGTAGCCTTAAATTAGGCGGTTGTTCCTTAGACTTTCCCAACCTCATCATGCATCATGAAAATAGTCTATGTTGCTCGGACTCCAGTATAGGCATCTGATATTTATAGTATCTAAAACTGGCATGTTCAAATTTTCCTAAAGTTTCTCACATATTTAGAAAGTCTTTGAAAGGTCTACACAATGGCCAATACCCATATCCATACATGTCAGATACCGATACTTAAAAACAAATGAAGAGTCTAAGCAATAAAATATAGAACATAGACACAGTCCGAACCCATTTTACATTTCTAGGATTTTTAATCTTTGTTTATTTCGTAGGCTTTATTGTTGCTTGGATTTGAAGTCAGTGAGGATGAGAAGGTAATGTTTGGTAAATGTTACTTGTCATTTTGGATGAAACTTCATTGTCTGTGGTACATTCTTTTTAGAGCTTGAATAGATTATTGTATTCCCATGGTGAGCTACATTGTTGCATGCAAAATTTTATTAGGAGTTTCATTATCTTATGAAGGGTAAAGAGGAAATCTTCTTCCCCCCCCCCCCTCTTGTGGTGGTTTAAGACTGTTACAGGGACTTGGAAGTTGTGTATCTTATGAAGGGTAAAGGGGTAATGCTCATTTTTTTGCTAAGTTTTTCAATGTGCTTAGAAGATTGTATTTCCATATCCATGTTTGAATATGAGCTGGACACGGGTATTCAAGGAAAATGAAGAGTCGGAGTAAGGTTGAACATGAATCAAGACCCCCTTCTTGGAGGGGGTCTGCAAGGGGGAAAGGTCTTTAAATTACATCCTTATCAAGGATTTAGTTAAAGTCACCTTCTAGTATACACTATTAGTACATTCTTGCATGTTTGAAATAAACCCTAGTATAGTCAAGGCATGCACCCAGGCGTGTTTACGCCTTAGGTAATAGTTACCGTGCAGCTTAATGTGTGTGTGTTTGTGTTGGACTATTTCTTAGAATCATGCCCCTACTCGTTTTGCTAATTCTCAATGTCTTCTCTGAACAGATACGACTGTTCTTGAAAGAACTGGATGGTGAATTCTTAGAGGTAATGTTTTACTAATTGTCGTTACCTTTGTTGTTCGGACTCTTCATTTTTTTTTATAAAAATCAATATTTGACTCCTGTTTCCGACACATATTTGGACATGGACATAGAAGCATAAATCTCCAATTATATGGAAAAACTTAGAAAAAATTGAACATATCTGTGCTGGACGTATACCCGTATCCTTCACGGACCTTGAATCTGGGTAACATGCTTTTCTTTTTCTCTAAATACTAAATCCCTCATGAAAGAAGAATTCTTTAAGATTTTCATGTATTTGGAAGGTTTCTGGAGTACTATATCACCATAGTCGAATTCAAATATGTGGTGGACATGATTAATAATTTAACAAAAATGAAAAGTCGGATTAACATAAATTATGAGAGTTGCTTCACATATGAGCTTGTTGCAATAAAAGTTTTCTTATTTAAATGTTCATATTGTTCAGATTATTTACTGTACTGAACACGAGCACGAGCATTTGTTCACTGCTGCAGAATTAGTAGCGTTGCTAATTCTTTTCCAGTTGAACCACAATGTTTTCGTGTTGTTTAGTGACAGATTATGCTTTGTTTCGACAGGTACGCTAATCTTCTAAAAGTCCAAGTTCCTGGAAGGGAGATACCTCCTGATGCACAAGATCGAGTGTCGGAGATTTTATCCCATTAGCACTTGAAGTTGCTCGATTAAGTCATCCAAATCATATGATTTGGATAATTTCTCGACTCCCTATCAGAACAGCACGATGTTGAAGCCTTTTCCTTTGAAGTTATTGTCAGACATGCGCCAACCACCGGGAAATTTTTGCGAGATGCCAGAGACACGAGGTTTGTTTTATTTGCATTCATAAGTATATTTATTCTTCTTGTAGTATCAATTTTGTGAGCTTCGTGTTTCTCCATGGGTTCCTGCTTTTGTTTAGCATCGATTATAAGAGTGTAAAAATAACAATGTCATATTATGCTGTTAATTACATGCTCGTTGTTTACTTGTTCTTTTCTTATGGACATCAAACATCCTATCTTCTATAGGAAGTCCCAAGTTTGATAAGAAGACATCGTATTTTTTTGTGTACTATGAAAATATGGCCTCTCAAGAACCCTAAAAGTACATGAAAGAACCTAAAAAATGAACATATGCATAGAATATCAGAATATGTATTCGTTTTGACATTCACCTTAATTCGAGCTTTTATTAATCCAAGGAATAGAAAATTAGATGGGCTTGACCTATTGAAATTGCCGTGGAATTTTTGCATGTTCGGTTCCGAGAATATGTATGAATGAGAGGAATGATGAACCTGTAAAAGTTTAGTTTTTTTGCTCCCATTTTTTAGCTCTTAATTTCATATGGAAGATACTATTAATAAACTAAATATATATTTTTCTCGTTAATATAAAATATAAAGTATTTTGAATATAATTATCACATGTAATTATATTTGATCAATTTGATATGTATATTGAAAATAAGCAATTGTTTTAAAACTGAGTAAATAATCAACAATATAAATCGAAAGTTAAAATTGAAAAACTTAATCAAAATTATTTCGCTTAATGAAAAAAATAAAATGGAAGAAGATAATAGATATCAAAGAACAATATTTATATATGTAATATGTTTTCGATTCATTCAGTATTTATATATACTTATTTTCTTAGAAGTATCAGATTCGAGTAGTTGTGTCTATAAAATGAGTATATGTTATCGATAATTAAAAACCAATAAAATATGCTCGCCGTTGTTATCCAAAGATAAAGCCAATCAAAAACCAATAAAAGAAAGGGAAAGTGTAAAAGGGGGACCAACATCATTTTCAAAATCCTCTCATCACTTTATCGGTGTTTTATAATATTAATTAAATCGATTTAATTGAAAATTGATTTTTTTGTTTAATTTAATATTTAAATATTATTTTAATTAAACCGTAGGTCGGAAGGTAACGCCAATTGAGCATATGTTATTTGTTTTTTGTGTTACATAGCGACCAGGAACCAAACTAATCAATGAAATGTTTGGTTTCTTTCATTTCATATATGAAATTAAACTATAATTATAATTTTGATTTTCTTCTTTTTTGTATTTCCTATTACAATAATAATAATAATAGTGGCGGTAGAGCACCTTGGTTGGTAATAGAATACAAAACTAAAATAATTAGAGGACACAAAAATGTTGATGTCAAAGGTGGTGGGGTCGAATCTGGTGGCGCGCCGTTCCCGAATATCATTCCAAAGTAGTTGCCATCGTCAGTGGACCCTGCACCGCCGCTAGTGGTGCCGGTGCCGGTGGACCCGCTGTTGCCGACGGATCCGGGATAAACAAAGCTCCCAGTCTCTGCCCTGTACAAAATAATTCCACTCCCAGCATGCAAAAGGTCACACATCATAATATTTTCGTAAGATTCTTGAAATATCACATTTAATGTCATGTCTACGCGGCCAAGGAAAAGGTAGAAGAAGAAAGGGAAAGGGCCCACCCCACACAATAAGTGAGAAGGAAGCATCTTCTCCTTCTATACGCTATTAATAAAGCTATTTTGTGAGGTCCAAGTATTGTAGATCAAAGGGAATATAAAACTTACCCTTTCAACAACTTGAAACCCCAAAAAAATATACCCTTTTCTCGTGGGTCACTCTCCTTTTCAATTTCGTATACGATACGTATTATATTCGTATACGATACGTATTCAAATATTGAAATAGTTTCTGGTCAAAAAAATAAGAATTTCATATATGTATATTATACATACTCGTATATTAAAATAGATGTCGATTGTGAAGAAAGAAAGAATCTAAAGGGTGGATTGAAACACCATGCAAAGGTAAGTGAATTAGGACTAAATTTATATAAAGTTTATGATACAGTCTCTAAACTTAAAAAGTTTAAATTTAGATTCCTTAACTTTTTCGATTTAAAATTCTTAGTCTAATTGTTGGCTTTGTTAATATTTCCCCTCAAAAATTACGTACAAAGCTTATGGTATCAATGATCGGATTACAATTTTTAAATCAAAGAAATAAGAAATTAGTATTTAATTTCATTAATCGTTTCGTGGGCGAGCACGAGGGTTACTATCAAATTTTGATAAAAGTTGGAGCCCCATAATAAGAATTATACCAAGCTTTGACGTTTGACAGGTAATTCAATTATGTCTAAAGAAGAGAAAAAAGGGTAATATTGGGTTTTGACATACCTGGACTCGCCGAAAACGCCAGCATTGAAAGTGAGCTGCTCAATGTAGGCAGCGGATCTAGGCACGACGCTTGAAGCTTTAGCATATTGAGCGCTTACGCCGGCTCCCGATGGCACGAAATACGCTCCATTTACCATTAAGTCCCCATCCGTCCTCCAATTCCACCCTGCCCATTCTCTCTCATCTGTCTCCACTCTCTTCGTCACCTGTTTACGCAACACGCGCTCATTTGTTAAGTCAAAGCTTATTATTTATCTTTGAATGTTAAATTGTAGAGATATATTTTTAAATTTCATTAGTTTATATTCCTATAACTAGTTCTGTACTGTTTAGATTACAGATGAAATTTCGAGATTTTAAAGCTAAAAATTTAAAAATGACAGTACACGTACTTTCCACGCACCATCACTGAGAGTGGGGGATAATTAATGAGCCCCCACTTGCGGAAAAAGAAGAATCCACGGCCAGAAACATAAGTCAAAAAGGCGCCCCCCAACCAAAACCATTAATCAATCATAAAATTTCGTCATCCTTTCCCAAATTGGCAGACAAGAAAGAAAACCAAATCCATGCTTCAACTCATAACGCGCTCTTCATTACTCTTTCATCTCATACAATCTAAAAATTGAAGAAAAGAAGAGAATACCTCTTTGGCATTAGGGTCGACAGGAGCAGTATATCGATTCCCTTGACTATTGATGGTGGGGTTGGCACTACCGCCGATGGCATACATTTCCCAAGCAGTAAAGTCATTGTTGACCACATGTATATACCCCAGCCTGCACCTCGGCATTCTTTGCACCAACGCTTCTCCGAAATTATTAAACGCTATCGTCACTTGCATTCCCGAATCCACCAAATACCTGTCATCGTGCCCTAAAAGCATGACTTTGTTATGGTGAGAAAAATAGTTGTTACTAACTGTGATTCCAGTGGATCCCATGGTGGCATCGATAAGGCCATCGGTGCAGTAACTAAGGGCGCAATGATCGATCCAGATTTTCTGTGAACCGAAAATGGAGATCCCATCCCCGTCCGATCCTTCTCTCCGGCCGACGTGCGTCGGCGTCGACGCAATGTCGGCGTTCCCCGAGGGTTTACAATGGTGAACATGGATGTTGTGTATGATCACATGCTGAACGTAGTGCAACGTTATGCACCCGTTCCCGGTTATGTGAACGGTCGTGCCACGGCCGTCGACGGTCTTGTATGAGTTGAAAATGAGTTCGTGTTTGAGTTTGATCACCATGTTGGTCGAGAAGATGATCCAGAGGGGTTCGTCTTGGATGACGGCGTGTCGGAGCGTGCCCGGTGTGGGGTTAGCCACGTCGTTGTCGGATGAATCCATGACTGTGTAAATTCGACCGCCTTTGCCGCCGAGGGTTCCTTGTCCGAAGCCGATGGAGCAGTCGGCTAAGCGTTGGCGGTTGTTGTACCATTCGGGATCGCACCGCCAGCAATCGTCGATGGGGTTTCCCGTTAGGCATTGATCTTTTTGGCTTACGGAGAGGGCTTGTCTTCTTGATACGGACACATTTAATCTCCTACAAAGATTAATGTGAACGTTTTCAGTAAAATGCAAGTAAATTTTCTGGGAGTTCTGCAAGTTTTCCGGGAAACAGGGGAGGAAATTGAGCAACTTGCTTACATATGAAAATTCTTAAAAAAGGTTATTTTAAAAAAACAAAAACTCACTAAATTTGGTAAGAGAAAACAGTAGGTCAAAAACTATGAAATTTTCCAACTCAAAATAATGAGGTATTGGCCTCGGTTATAAAAAAAACACTAAAATGGGTATCGAAAAACTGTGATTTTCTTCTTCTTTCCGCACACAAAATCATGAACGTATAAAAAATCAGAAATACAATCAAAGGAGCCTGCCTACCTTTGAACATCATGAACAACAGATTCTGGGTAAGGATGTTGGTGAGGGAGGCTAAGATTGAAGGCAGCTCTAGCAAATGAAAAGAAAGAGCCCAACATACATATTAAGATAATGCATGCGAAACGAAGCATCCTTGAACAACAACAATGGAAGCTTTTTCCTTTTCCTTTTGTATTAATTAAAAAGGGTCCTTTCTTTGAACAACTGTACGTCTTTCTTTTGCTTGTTCTTCAAAAGCTGGAAAATGTGAAACTTTGGACAGCCTGAAGTAGACTTATAAAATTAGTTGTCCCAAAAGAAATACCATGAATTCATGATGACGACAAAGAATATTTACATCCCAATAATAAAAAGAAACCTCTCTCTCTCTCTCTCTCTCTCTTTTGTGTATCTTATCTTGTTTCTTTTTAAATGATTTGTCTAATCAGAGAGTTCAAGGGAAAAGAGAGAGAAGAAAACCAGGTTTATATTGAAAACCTTCCTAATGGTCTCTGTTTCCCCCTGTTTTGTTCCCATCTTTTGCAGACTCTCTCAGCTTACTCAAATTCTTAGCTTGCTGTATAATTATTCGAAAACATGAAATAATCAAGCAAAGGGTAATTTATGAAGAGGAAAACTGGGAGCTTATCCAAAGTAACAATGATGCAGAAAAGAAAACCTTTTTCTTGCATTGAAAAAGAAGAAGATGATTGTGTTTGCCTTTGTTGGAGGATTCAGATTCTTTACTGCAATGGATTCGTAACTATATATATAAACATACATATTTGTTCCTTAGTTTACCCGATAAGCAAAGCAGCCTCCAATCAGTCATCTAAATTGCGGTTGCCATACTTTTCCTTGTTTGAATAATAGGGATGTCTGGGCCAAGAAATCAGAGTAATATGGTAGGACTAAAACCTAATTAATATAAAATCAAGAATTCAAAATCTATCGGATTAATATTGCAAAATCGTACCTTAAAATCATTGAATCTCTTTTACGGTTGAAGTCATTTAAAAAATTAAGCTTGTTTCTTGTTATAAAGTATCTGACCAAATAAAAATAATACAAGTTAATTTATTTCTTGGATACGGTAAACTCTTTATATATGTATATATAATAAAATATTATGTCAACTTTTTAAATATTTATATTTTACCGCTCATCAAATTAGAAATACTATTTATGGTATATGCATTTAATTCTATGATACTTTAATATCTATAACTCATTTAAATAATTAGTCACTTTAGTTTTGTATCATACTTTGTGAAAACATTATGCATTATTATACATATATACATATATACATATAATTATAGATTTTAATCTAACACCCTACGTATCAGTAAAAAGAACCAAAAATATCTCCTAAGGCCATCTCCAGCCCTCATCTCTACTCTACAGTCATCTCCAGCGCTATCTTTACATTATTAACAACTCTACTTTATTCACAATATTTAATTATTATAATATTGATTTTACAAATAAAAAATAAAACATATACATTTCTAAAAAAATATCAAGATAAAAAGCATAAATAAAATATTCATAAATAACATTGCGAAAATACAAATAAATACGAAAATTACAATTAATAATAATAATGTGAAAAACATAAGATAAAAAGCATAAATAAATATCGTTTGAGTTTTATCAGTATTTTTTATGTTTTTACGTTTGTTGTAGTTTTTATGTTTCAAGAAATTAGTATGTTTATTTATCTAATTTAAATATATTTTTATTATATTGCAATTTAATCAACTTGAATATATTATATCATGTTTAATTTTTATTTTATTGTGTAGAAATTACAATTAAAAAGAGAAAATATATAATAAGAGAAAATAATTTAAAAAAGAAAATGAAATTAAAAAGAAAAAAAAACAAAAATCATGGAATTTTTTTTTTGTAGAATTGCTACAGTAGCAACGATACACTGTAGCGTCCAGCTCCAATTGCTCTTCAGAGTAGAGATGCATCAAACGCAGGACTTGAGACTCTACAGTGTTTCTCCAACTCCACTTCACGCAACGCTGGAGTTGCTCTAAGATACAACAATGTTATGAGTCAAACAGTAGCACAATTAAAGTGTTCAACGAACTGAGTCTTTTTATATCATCGAAAAATTGATTGGAAAAAAAATAAATTTATATGTGTTAACTTTGTAGGCTTAACGATTAAAATAGGAAATTCGCATTAAAAAATAATTAAAAGATTCGAATAACGAACCAATAAATATCCATCATTAATTCATATTATTTTATTTTTCCATTAATGTACATTATTATGCTTTTCCATCGATTTATAAATTAAGTTAACAATTACCTAAAATAATGACTAAGTTAAAAACCATTAAATCTCTTACCTCTTAAAATTAACGTTTTACCTCTTAAATTAAAAACATTACTTCTCTTACCTTGTAAATTAAGTTAACAATTACCTTATAAATTAACGTTTTACATCTTAAAATTTAAAATATTACTTCTCTTATCTTAAATCATCAACTCCGTTAAAATAAAATAAAAACTAATGACTAATCAAAACACGCTAAGGGGTTGTTTGTTTGCCTCTTAATGGAATCATTCAGCGCTGAATGTTGAACGTTTAACATTCAGTGCGTTTGTTTCGCACCTCTGAATGATTCAGTACTGACTGATTCAACAAAATAATGTTGAATCAGTACATTCTGAATGATTCAGAGCCATTATCAAATAACATGTTACATTCAGAGCTAATTCATACATAGCCTCTGAATCATTCAGCATTTAAATTATTTAACACTTAATCATTATGGAATAAACAAACAATTCCTAAACCATATTTTAATTTTATTTTATTTATCTGAATAAATAAAAATTAATTAAATAAATAAGTAATATACCAAAACTACCCCCACTCATCTTCTTTTCTCCATTTCCACCGCCAGACTCCCTTTCTTCAACCCTAACATCCCTCTAAATTAAGCAAGACCCATCGACGATACTAACAACTTCCATCATCATATCCATGTTAGTAACTTCATAGATCTTGTCATCACCTCCACTTCCACCACCGTCATCAACGATAACAACGATGTATTTGTTTAACTTTTGATTGTTTCACGGTCTGCTTATATAATTTATTCTTAATATTTTCTGGGTTTTTATCTCTATTTTTTCTTATTTTCCTTTTTCTTTTGACTGTGAGCTTTTTTTCTGGTAAAGCATGTGAGGAAAATCTGAAATCTTTTAATGTGTGTTAATTTTGGTGATTTCTGAATTATGATACTGCTGGTGTTGAAGGAAGAATAAGAACTAGGAACTAGACTCATCCAGAATATTTATAATCTTTGAAGATGATCGTCACCTCATGCATACATATGATTATTAATTTTTCCCTCTTCTTCCAAGGCTTTCAGAGTATGTATCCCATGAGTAAAGCTGAAAGAGAAAAAGGGTTAATGTTCCTGTTTCATCTTTTTTAATTTAAAAAAATAAATTAAAGTTGCCTAATGAACCCAATTTAAAATGTTGTTATTATCATTATAACTGAGTCTGAACATTTCTTTTTATTTCTCCTAGATCCAGATGCGGGAGTGGAGAAGGAAAAGGAAGAGTATTGGGAAAAGAAGGCTATGTCGACGGTGGAGATGGGAAGAAGGTGGTGGAGGTGTAATGAGGGTTGGGGGAAGAGGGGTCGTTATTTTTTAGTTAATTTTCATTTATTCAGATAAAAAAATAAAAATTAAATCATGTGTTGCGTGTTTTAATGGAATTAATAGTTAGGGGTAAACGACATAATATTTTAACTTTAAAAACAAAACTTAAGAGACAATTCGTTATAAATGATATATTTTAATTTTTAAATATAGATATTAAAATAATTTAGAATGTTTTAATATATTTTAAATTATGAAACATTCTTTTCACCTCCATGAAGTGAATTTAGAGAAGCAAAAAATTCACATATTCAAAAGTCATGATTGTTTGTGGTTCAAAGAAAGAGGGCAAAACTTCACGTTAATGCAAATGGGAATGTTTAATTTCCAAAACAATGTTGTAATGCTATTATTTTTAAATGGGGTGTTTGCTACAGTTAAGTTTGATCTCTCGACGTCTTCAGCATATTGCTCGGCGTCTTTGTATGAAAGCTTGGAGCTCTCGGCGTCTTCAACACAATTTTCATGGATATCTCGACGTCTTTCATGTGCTTTTGCAGCCAAAGGTTAAAACAAAACCAGAAAAATCTAAAACCCATCTAAAACATGAGAACAAGTTTCAGTGTTTGAGATGATGTTGAACGTCATAATAATAATGCACTTTACGAACTTGATAGAACGAATGACTGATATTAAAATGTTCTTTCTAGATCCTTGGAAGTAATACAGCTCATCATTGTTCAAAGTGATCATAAAAGAATTTGCTTCCTAAACTTTAACATGCATCTAATGCACTAAACACAAAATCAAACCCAGTTTTCTATACCATAAATAATGAGCTTAAAACAATCTTCATATCTCAAACAATATGCAGTAAAGCAACAAAAGTAAATCATGGTTTCGGTTTCTAGTTTTGTTGTAACATTTGGCTGCAAAAATACATGAAAGACGCCGAGATATCCATCATGCATGAAAATTGTGTTGAAGACGCCGAGAGTTTCAATCTTCCATGCAAAAACACCGAGAGCTCCAAGCTTCCATGCAAAGACGCATTGCTGAAGACGTCGGGAATTAAACTTAACTGTAGTAAACACCCCGTTTAAGAAAATAATAGCATTACAATATTGTTTTGAAAATTAAACATTCTCATTTGCATTAACGTGGAAGTTTTGCCAAAGAAAGAGGTGATATAATTTAAATGAAAATCCACGTAGGATAATAGGTCTAGAATGTAAAACAAAGAAAGGTATTTTTTTTTTGTAAAAAAGAAAGAAAAAAAAGTAGGGGACCCATACGATCAAGTTGATATTATACAATCCAATTGCAAAATTAGTTGAACTTGCGATGGGCCCCAACTATGGGTCCGTTAAAGAATCTATACGTATAGTTTCTATTGATAAATTAACTCATAGCCTTTTAGCTGTGAGAAGATTTTAATTTGATCATCGATATTTTAATTCTTATAATTAGATCATTTAATTATTTAAATGATGTCAATCAAACTCTCAATGTTTATGTGTTTTTGAAATTAAAAACTTCAGTTGTTTTCTCAAGCCTCGTTCAAATCTAACGTCAAGCTTCTAACATTGATTATATGTTTTTATGACCTTTAAATGTGACACGTGTCACTTAAGGGTTTTTTAACGGTACACATCTAAAAATATAACGGTGAAAACATTAAGTACTTATTTTTAACGAAAAATTATTTAGGATCAAAAGTCAATTTGAAGTATAATTTAGACACCTAAAAGTGTATTAAGCCTTTTTAATAATATGAATTGATTATTCAAAACTTTCTTAATCTGTTGAAAACATATTTTTTAGACGCAGCTGCTTAAATCAAAGATCACCGGGAGAACAAATTTCTCTTTTACTATTAATGCTTCTTGATAACTTCGATTTAAAATGCCTATTTATGTTTTAGACGAGACAAATTTAGTTGAGTGAAATTCATCTCTTTACGGAAATTTTAGTTAACCCTTTAACAAGTAAACTGATTGAATGTTAAAAGATGATTTAATATCGTTTACAGTTTATTTAGATCTTATAGAGTTATCCTTCTTTACTTTTATTAGAGCCTTGTATCCAACACTATATAATTATATATTTATCGTGATAGAATTGTATTTATAATATTTTATATGTATTCAAAATTTAAGATTTAATATAAAAATAAGTGTTTAATTTTATTCAAAGTTAACTTTTTAGTACGTAAAGAAATTTTTATTAAAACTATATACTTAACATTTTTTGTTACACTTTTAAATATATTTGTAACATTTAATAAATTTTTTAATGGTAGATATCTAAAAGTATAACGATTTTTTTTAAATATTTATTTTTAATAAATAAAATTTTAAACACTAAAAATTAATTTTAAATGTAATTTAGACACCAGGCCAGAATTTAACATACTAATAATCCTACTATAAGGTTTGGAACTTTATATATATACCATTTGAATTTTAGAGCGGCTTTTAGCCTGGGAGAGAGAGCTTCCAACTCTGAGTTGTCTGAATCTGGATAGTAATTTACTGTTTTGTCCTTTACATGTCATTTCCCGGTTTCGCTCCCATATTCAAAAGGTGAGAAAGTAATACGGGCTCTTTGTTTGTCTTACGATTCTCGGCGCAGAAACCAGCTTCGTTTCAGGTATTTCGATTCCTTCTTTGTTTCTTGAATTTCTCTCACCCCTCAATTTCGTTGGATTATTTTTTTTCCACAAATTTCTGTAGTTCTTTCTCCCAAAAATGGTTTTTTTTCACCAATTCGTTCGAATCCTTTTCTTGTTACTTTCTTTGAAATTTTCTAATTCTAATAATGGGGGATTCGAATTGCGAATCGCATGTTTTCATGATTTAGGTTGAGCTACGAACCCTAGTTCTAGAATGTAATTTACCTGCATGTTGTAAAATTGATTACTGATTAGGGTTTCTTCTTTATTTTTTATTTTTGTAAATTACATTTTTGCATTAAGTTTTTTTAAAATGACAGTGAGGTTAGGTCCTCTTAATCATTTTATTTATTTTTGCTTGGTGGAGAAGTGGAATTCAGTCAGTTTTCCGTTAATGCAGCTGTTTAATTAGATTTCCCTGAGTTGGTTTAGAGGTTAAGAATTTGTTTTCTATAAATTTCATGTTAGCATTGGGGGTCGGGGTTCGTGAATTGGTTGTGAGATAAGAATCTCTTTATTCGTTTATTCAGATTATTGAGAAATGCTGGAAAGTTCAAATCTATGTTGCTGTTAACTCATCTGTTTGCTTTAGTTTTTTCTCTGAGTTTGTTTAGATTTAGGGATTTTTGTTTTTCATTTTTAATTTACAAATGAAACATTGGGTCTGTGTTACTCGCACTCGTGTGAATGTTGGATACTGGCATGTGTTTGACACAGTAATGTTTAGCCCCCCCCCCCCCCACAAAAGTTTTTTCATATAATTGTAGGAACCTTGGAAGGTCATATCCTCACAGCTATGTATGGATATGATCGCAAATTGATGTATCAACGAAAAATGAAAAGTTAGAGTCGTACAGAATTGAGTTTTTTAATAGGCCTATATCTGTTGAATGACTTATTTGTTTGGGTTTTAGGTAATGAGCTGGAAGGGAAATCTATGGAAAACAGATATTTGATCAGTAATGTACCAAGGAAAGGGCTCAGCGACATAACCAACTTGCAGCATCAACCTCAAGTGTTGACCTTAGATGAAAAGCTGCGGCAGCAACCGGCTTCACTCAGTAGTAAAGATTACATCGAAAAACTCCAACAGGTACACTTTAAAACTGCAATTAGCGCACTTTTCCCCCTTAGGTTATCTTTTTTCCATTCAATTCTTGTTTTGTTCCTTTAGCCTACTGAAGGGTTTATTCTTTCTTCCAGGAAAATATGATGTTGATGAAAGTTCTTGCAGACCGAAAGTATCCTCTTTGATTTGTTTTATTTGTTTTCTTTCATTTCTGCCTCCGACCATTGCTTGATGTAATTGTCTCTTGTATGACTTTCTTATTGGTTTTTCTTAATTTTGGTCTATAGTAAAGTCATCGAATTGAGTGCAATTGAGTTACAGAAACTAAGAATCAATTTGGAGAAGTTTCAGCAACAGAACTTGCAACTTGCCCAAGCAAACAGCCAAATGTTATCGGTAGATTAATACCGCTTCTAATTGTCTGTTTCTCAGTTTAGTAAATCTAAGAGGCATTTGACTTTTTCTGATATTATGACTTGCTAATGAGGTCGATGTATTATATTGGTTTTGCAGGAACTTAATTCAGGGAAAGATAGGGTATATATTCTGGACATCTATGTTTCTTGAACTTGTTCATGCTCAGCCCTTTTTGTTGTATGCTTTTGAGACTTGACCTTCGACTTTTTTTTCCTTTTCAGCTAAAAGCCCTTAAACATGAACTGGGATGTAAAAATGCTGTGCTTCAAGCAATAAAATCAGAGGTATCTTTTTGCAACGGTCTACTTGGCCGAGTGTAGGTTGCAAATGAGATACATATTCTCGAAAGCTTCTTAACTTCTGTGCAGGAAAAATAAACGAATTTAACTTGGTCATTAATGAGCAGAGTTTGACTATTTTAGCAAGCAAAATTCGAGTATCCTCATGCTTGAATTGAGTGATTTACAAGTCCAGTTGGGTTACCCCATCCATCCCAATAAAGTTGTCACATTATGACTTTTGGTTGTATTTTTTTAAAAATTTAACTTATTATTATTTAAAATTTGTTATCGATAAAATTTGGGAAAATATTTTAATTTTTTTTCAATGAAGTAGTTTTCAAGTATGTATTTTTTAAAATTAATTAATTAAAATTTATAAAATAATTAAGTTAAAGTTTTTCCAAAAATGACCGATAAAAGTTGTGGTATTTTAATTGGGACAGAGGGAGCATGATTTTTTTAATATATTTTTATTAATTTATTTAGTACTAAAAAATCAATTTGAAGTTAGCTCGAGTTCAGGTACAAATAATCAAGTTCAAGGTGATCGAACTTAAGTCGAGTTTTAAGACTTAGAATTTCAAGTTGAGCTCTAGCTTGTTACTATTTGAACATGCCTCAGCTGAAGTACGCCTGCAATAGGTGCATGGTAGTCAGGTTTATTATTTCATTATGTTTATTAACTAAATACCTTGTTTCTGTCATCAGAAGAAAGCCAAGATTGTGGCTTGCCCTACATCTGGAAATGAGGTATTTACCGATCTGGATTGACTTTTCATATCAACAAAATCATTTGCAAAATATGTATTGATTTTTCTCTTATCAACATCCCATGTTATTTACGAACGCTTTTCCATGATTTGAAGGAAGGAACAAACAAATATGGCGGGGCAGGTGAATCCCTTAAAGAAGAAGATAGAGACTATGAACCTTGTTGTAGGAGAAGGTTTGGCAAGGAAGGTGAATCTCTTAAAGAAGCAAAAGGAGAGAATAAATCTTGTAACACGAACAGGAGGCGGCAATCAAAGAGTCTATGTAACTTGCATCTCTGGAACTTTATTTCGAAGTAATTAATGTTGTTCAGAGCACAATCTTCACTTATTATTTACGTGCTGCTTCAGGCCCTTCTAATATTAAACCAGTCGAAGCCAAGGAGGGAGTCGAGAACAAAAGGTTTCTGTATAATTTTTATTGCTTTCTGTTTTGAGAAAACAGTTATGTTTAGGTTTTAAAGATATCTTTTATGTTTACCCAGCAGGGTTTGTTTAAGAAGGCAATCTGCAAGATTTAAACCACAAGAGTCGGAAATGACTGAAGATGTTTTCATGGTAGATAATACAAATTTTCTTGTTCCCTCTCGTGGTGATGATGACGTGCATTTAAGTGGCCTGATATCATCTGATTCATCAGTCAAAAAAGAACCTGATGAAGAATGTATGATCCCTGGAAACGAAGCTCAAGAACTTAGGCGGGCATCTACGGGCAGGCCTTTGCGCCGAGCAGCTGAGAAGGTCCAATCCTACAAGGAAATGAAGGTTAATGTGAAGATGCGCAGAGAACTGTGAGTTCATCCTCTTTGCTTCTTCACTGCACTTTACTATGGTTGAGATGCATCTAACTTCCTATATCACAATGCTGTCATTTCTGTATAATACGTTCATATAACATTTCAATGCATCATCCATGGATGACAATTGGGAAATGCCTGAAACTGCCATTAGGTTGTTGACCGAGTTGTACTTGAATAATCTGTAGGAGTTTTGATATACATTTGCAGGTTGAATGTGTTATCCAATTTGCCCATTATATTGCTTGTATCAATTTAAAGATTCATGGTTGAGAACCCTTTATGAAATAGCGATTGATGGGCTCCAACCATGGTTAAACCCCTGGTTAGACCTATCTATAGGTGAGGTTACTATGTCTATACCAGCCCCAGATCTTGTTCATTTATGATTTGTTTGCGGTTTCAAATTTTAGTATCATGTGCTAAAATTCCATGGAATCCAAGTGAGGCTACCATTTTACTACTATAAATATGCATGAAATTTTGAGGGTGTTAAAAACTTGGATCATCTGATGACTGTTAAAGCTTGGATCATCTGATGACTGATATTATGGTCATTTTGAAGCATGAAATGGATATGTACTTGCAAACTAAGGCTTTTTTCTTGAAATTACTTGGTTTTATTCATCTTAAATTTTAGATTGTTATAGTTTCAAGTCACTCAAAATTGAAATTTTCTGAAGACGAGGTTGACTTTATATTGTTTTTTTAAAAGAACTTGTACCGTTTCTAATTTTGCTCTTTGAAAAATTAAAAAAATGTGATTGTATTTTTCCAAATCCTAATTTAACTCGAGCCTCAGTTTTTTCACTTCAATGTACATTATTCAACCGTTAAATTTATAAGTTTGATTGAGTATTAGTTTGATCTTTGCATCACTTCAGTTATAGAAGAGAAAAATGAAGAAAAACATGAAAACATGTGGGATCATCACCCATCAACTTCCTCATGCAGAAAGGTAAATCACTTTCATTGCTTTTGCATCTCCAAAACCCCGTTGCTGCACAAGCACGAAAATTCTATGGCGTCTTTTCATTTAGGAGTTATAACTATATGTTTCTAATCCCTATTGTTTTAAATTTAATAATTTTTTAATTTGATTATATAGATTCATTTCATTTCGATTCTAAAGTATCCTAAGTTCAAATATTCCAGCAATTAAATGTCATTTGTATATTTTTTAATTTCCCTCCGTCCCCCTCACTCCCACGCTGCCTCCCCCTTCCATTAAATTGAAAATATAAAACCATTTTTTTTATCATCATTAAAACAAAAGCTTTTGTTTGATGTGGGATCACTTTGTTTGTTCTTGTTCTCTAACTCTAGAGAGAAAAAGTCTTCACTTTTAACTTTTTAAGATCTTCAAAAGGTAAGCTATGGTGGCCGTTTTCCTATCTAATTTCTTCATCAAGTGATTTATGTTTTTAGTTTCTCTCTAAATTAAACCAAATCCAGTTCTAAAAACCTGCAAAAAAATTCAAAGCTTTCATCTCTTACAGTACAATCTTATTTTATTTCTTGAGTGAATCAGAGGGGTTGTTTTTGTCTCTTTAAAATGGAAGGGGGAGGCAGCAGGAGGAAGGGGGGGGGATTGCAGGGGGACGGGAGCGAGGGGGATGAGGGGAGGGGAAGAAATTAGTTTTTTTTTATGCAGAAAGTGTCCAACTTGTGTCTGCATTTCTAGTTTAACTACTAAAATTTATTTCGTTTTAGTTTGATATCTAACATTTAATTTTATGACTCAAAATAATTTATATTGTAACGAACCATTAAGTTCAGTATACTTTTAGTATTAAAAAATAATTTCTGGAAATAAGAAATTAACTAAAACAAACCTCCGTCCCCCGCACATCTTAAATGAGCTTCGCATTCTTCGCTTGATCGGAACACTGAGGGAACGCCACTGTCGGCACGATGACGACCAAGCTCTCCAACGTCGAGCTCCACCAGCAATGAGTCACGAAGCAACCCAACGATAGATGAGACAAAACTTCCACTTGTGAACACCATGAGACTATCATCCCGAACTTCTATAATTCTTCTCTGTGTTGAGAGATCATGTGTAAAGAGTGCACATAATCAATGTGCTCTCGAGTGTATGTGAGCAAAACCTCAGACTGTTAGTCTGTTAGTCAGTTAGGCGGGTTTTCTTACTCTTGTAGCTATAAATGCAGCCTTGCTCAGCTGTGTAAAGCATGAATAATATACTGCAAGTTTACATCTTATGTTGAGTTTCTAATATGGTATCTTTCGCCAAACATTCTGGGCTTCTTCTCTGCTGTGCTCTCTGACGCCAATTACTAAAGTGTTGCTTCCTGCTTGATTCGCCATGTTTACAAATAAGAAAGTGAATGTTGTTTTGGACGAAACCAATTTTCTTCTCTGGAAGCAGCAGGTTCTCTTCACGGTTCGTAGTCATCGGCTCGAACGGCTCCTTAATGGTACGATGACTGTGCCACCTGAATTTGTTGTTGATGAGAATGGGATATCTAGTGTCAATGAAGCGTTTGAAGACTTCATGGCACAAGACAGTGCTCTTGCCTCGTGGCTCTTATCCACGATCAGCGCTCCGCTTCTACCTCAGTTTGTAGGAGCTGATTCCGCAGCGGCTGTTTGGCGTACTGTGGTGCAGTTTTTTGCCAACCGCTCGACAACAACAGTCATGAATTTACACTACAAGCTGCAGTCGTTGAGGAAAGGTGATGACTCCATGCGTGTATATCTCACACGCATCAAGGAGATTTGTGATGCTCTCGAGTCGTGTGGCAGCCCGGTGTCGCAAGTTGAGCACGTTGTGAGTGTTTTAAAAGGCTTGCCAAGAGAATATCAATCTTTTATGGCTGTAATTACCACGAGTCCAGATTTGCTTACTCTGGATCGGATCTATTCCATGCTTATTGATGCCGAGACTCAATTAGCTGGATTTGATTCTCATGCTGAGAATTTCCCGATGAGTGCCAACGTTGTGCAAGGTCAAACTCATGTCACTAATACTGCTTCGGATAATACTCATGGCTACAAACCACAGCAGTTTGTCTCAATGCGTGGAGGACGGTCTGGTGGTAGAGGTCGAGCCCGCCTGCAGTGTCAATTATGTGGCAAGAATGGTCACTCGGTTGACAGATGCTGGTATCGGTTTGATCGTGATTTTGTTGGTGTCCTAGCGAATAATGCTCAGTCGAAAGCTAAGGATGAATCCAGCAGTGTCAACTATGTGAGCCTTGACAATGTTAGTTGTGCATGTTGTACCAATAAACATTGTGCTGCTTCGGTGCAAGCTGGTGGTGCTCCCCAAGCTAATGTTGCTGCGTCTCATCGTGCTCAGTGGGTGGCTGATTCGGGGGCTACACATCACGTGACCCCGGATGCATCCAACATAGCTCATATCACTGATCTTGATGGTCCAGGTAACTTATTGGTTGGAAATGGAGTTTCCCTTAGTGTAAATACGGTTGGTAAATCCTTATTACATTCAGCGTCATCCTCACGAGCTTTGTTGCTCACAGAATTATTACATGTGCCTCAAATTACTAAACATCTCATTTCGGTGTCAAAGCTTGCTAGGGACAATCACGTGTTCTTTGAGTTTCATGCGGGTGAATGCTGCATTCGTGATGAGGCATCAGGTGAAGTTATACTACGAGGGAATCAGCAAGGTGGTCTTTATACATTTGCGTTGGATAATAATAGTTTGAGTACTTGTAATAAACCAAAGGTGTTTTCGGTGGATGTCTCTTGTAATGCACTTGATCTGTGGCATAGGAGGTTAGGACACCCAGCTCTTCCTGTTTTAAAGACTGTTTGTAAGTCAATTGCTGTTGATATTTCGAATAATGCAAATCAAACGTGTGTTGCTTGTTGTTTGGGTAAAAGTCACAAGTTACCCTTTACTGAGTCCGATACTATATATGATGTTCCATTCCAGCTTGTTTTCTCTGATCTCTGGGGCCCTGCACCTGAGCTCTCGGCTGGAAATAGATATTACATTTCGTTTGTAGATGCGTGTACAAGATATACATGGGTTTATTTTTTGAAGGACAAGTCACAGGCACTTGTAGCTTTTCAAATGTTCCAAAGGATGGTTAAGACACAATTCTCTCTACCTATAAAAGCTGTGCAAAGCGACTGGGGAGGGGAGTACAGAAACTGGGCGAATGAATTAAACCAAGAAGGAGTTTTACATAGGGTCACGTGTCCTCACACGTCTGAGCAAAATGGGGTAGTAGAACGTAAGCATCGACACTTAGTAGAGATGACGCTTGTGTTGTTAGCTCAAGCCTCCCTTCCAGTACATTTTTGGTCATATGCAGTAGCTACTGCAGCTCATCTTGTGAACAGATTGCCCACCAAAGTGCTCGGCAACGTGTCACCATTTGAGAAGCTATTCGATAGGAAACCAGACTATAAATTGCTACGTGTGTTCGGTTGTAGGTGTTTCCCACACTTACGAGCGTTTCAACCGCATAAGTTGATGCCACGATCCAGAGAATGCACGTTCTTGGGTTATAGCACTCAACATCGAGGCTTTCAGTGCATTGACCCCAATGGTCGAGTGTTTATTAGCAGGCATGTTAAATTTGATGAGTTTGTTTTCCCTTTTGCAGAAAAAAAACTACTACATGCTGTCACACTCAGCCTTCATCGAGATCAGCAGCTCTTGAGATTATTGCTAAGCATCACAAGCCATGTCTTCAAGAAAAACTGCCACAGCATGCGTCTGTTAGTGACACTTCGCATGTAGATGCTGTGTTAAGTGAAGATAGTCACGACTCCTTGGTGGCGGGGGCCGATCTGCCCGATAGTGATAATGTTCTCTTGCTGCCTGCTGAAGGTTCCTTCTCAAGTGCTGATTCAAGTAGTAGTGCTGAGAACAATGTCGATATGCAGCCTGTCAATGAAGCCTCAGTTGAGTCTTCGGTTGAAGTTGTTCCTGTTACCAACAATCATCCCATGCTTACACGCAGTAAGTGTGGTATATTCAAACCGAAAGTGTTTGTTAGTGAGATCGGTGGGACAATTCCTACGGATGTCCATCAGGCTATGCAGTCGAGCAACTGGGCAGCTGCTGTGCAAGATGAACTAGCAGCCTTGCAACGAAATGGTACGTGGTCGTTGGTGACACTGCCAGCTGGACGAACAACTGTTGGGTGCAAGTGGTTGTTCAAGTTAAAACAGAATCCGGATGGCACTGTCAATCGTTACAAGGCACGCCTTGTTGCAAAGGGTTTTACACAAGTTCCAGGGCAAGATTTTAAAGAGACCTTCAGTCCAGTAGTCAAGTTCCCAACGCTGAATGTTGTGTTGTCCCTTGCTGTCACAAACAGATGGCCTCTAAGGCATGTAGATGTGAACAATGCCTTCTTAAATGGTGATTTGAGTGAGGACGTCTTCATGCAACAGCCACCTGGATTTGAACGAACTGCTGCAGATGGCACTAAGCTTGTGTGCAAACTTCATAAGGCCCTTTATGGGTTACGCCAAGCACCAAGAAATTGGCACTCTAAGTTGAAAGACAGTTTGTTGCAAATGGGATTTTGGCCATCGAAAGCTGATGTTTCATTGTTCATCACTCGTGCCCATGGTGTATCAACATTTGTGCTCGTTTATGTCGATGACATCCTTGTTACTGGTGAGACTGTTGAGGAAGTTGAACGAGTGGTACAAATGCTTCGTGACAATTTTTCCTTAAAAGATCTTGGAGACCTAAAGTACTTTCTAGGTATTGAAGTTCAGAGATGTGCTGGTTCTCTAATGCTCAGTCAAAAAAAATTTGTTTTAGAGTTGCTGGAGAAAACAAATATGTTAAAGGCCACACCAACTGCCACACCTATGACTGCCAATAACAAACTCTGCAGTGGTGAAGGTGAATTATTAGAGAATGCGAGAGAATTTCGAAGTATAGTAGGATCGTTGTTGTATGTTTGTCATACGAGGCCGGATGTAACCTACAGTGTGAGCAAGATAGCTCAATTCATGCATGCACCACGAGAGTGTCATATGTTGGCTGCAAAACGCATATTGCGTTATCTAGCTGGAACGGTTGAGTTTGGACTTGTGTTTTCACCGTCCAAGGAAGCAATGCATGTAAAGGCTTTTGCAGATGCTGACTGGGGTGGATGTGTTGATGATCGACGATCCATGACAGGTTATTGTGTCTTCATTGGCAGCAACATGGTGTCGTGGGCTGCTAAGAAGCAAAAAGTGGTTTCTAGATCAACCATGGAAGCTGAATATCGAAGCTTAGCTGATGCAGCAGCAGAGGTTACATGGGTGGAAGCACTCCTAACTGATCTAGAAGTAAAACGACAAGAATGCCCCATTATCTGGTGTGACAACACCAGTGCAATTGCGTTGAGCGTCAATCCAATTCATCATGCGCAGTCAAAACATGTGGATTTGGATGTTCACTTTGTAAGGGAAAAGATTGCAGCCAACCAGTTGTGCGTTAGCTATGTTCCTGCTACACATCAAACTGCTGATGGCCTAACAAAACCATTGGCTAAGACTACATTCACCATTTTTCGTGCGAGAGTTAATGTGATGCTGTTGACAGGTGAAGAAGAGGAGAAAAAGTAGGGAGAATGTTGAGAGATCATGTGTAAAGAGTGCACATAATCAATGTGCTCTCGAGTGTATGTGAGCAAAACCTCAGACTGTTAGTCTGTTAGTCAGTTAGGCGGGTTTTCTTACTCTTGTAGCTATAAATGCAGCCTTGCTCAGCTGTGTAAAGCATGAATAATATACTGCAAGTTTACATCTTATGTTGAGTTTCTAATACTCTGCAACTCAGTTTATCTTGTTAGGTTTCTTCTCCTCCTCTAGCTTTCTGGTTTCTCACCACCCACAAAAATGGCCGCCCACTAGATATCAAAGTTTGAGCGATTTCCTCCATTTGTTGCCTTGCTAAAACGGCGATGCTTCCGAATGATATGTAAACAACATTTGATTTTGGTTTCGAGTTTAGCCATTGGAGATAATCGTTTGAGTTGCACTGGAAAATGTCGGCTCTTAATGAACTATCCAAAGATGATTGGATTAAGGGTCTAACGACGATCATTTTGAACTTTTCAATTGCGTTTAATGTTTCCGGTTCCAAAGCGTTCGAAGTGTTGAAAAACGAGGGAACGTTGCGGCTGGAGACGGCGGAGGTATGGAGTTGTCATTACCTGGAGGTGGGGCTGTACCAGCTGGAAACAATGGTTGGTGTAGAATTCTTCTATAAATGATAAAATCCTGAATTATAGAAGAAGAAGAAACTTGTGAAGGTGATGAAGAGAATGATAGCAAGAAGAGAAGGAAGATGAAATGAGGAGGAGTCATGGTGAAAATTTCAGGGTACAAGATCCTTCTTCTTTCATCAATGGGAGAAGGAGATGAGTTTGCAAAACACAACACGACAAAGAAAAGATAAAAAAAATTAAAAAGAAAGAAAGAAGGAATACGAGTTTGTTTTAGTCGAGGGAAACTTCTTTTTTGCTGCAAGATCTGGATGCCCCCGCTCTTCCTTCTCTGTAGCTGAAATCAGCCACCTCCGTCACCCAATGAAGGAGCAAAGAGTAGACAATGCAGGTGATAGGTTTTCCTTATTTTCAGAATTTTTTTTAGTATTAAAAAATATGACGTGTGATATTTTTATTGGGTTAACAGTTAAATTTAACAGTTCATCACAGTTTGATCTATTTTAAGCCACAGAATGAAATGTTAGCTATCAAACTGGAACGAAATAAACGTTAGACACTAAATTGAAAAAACGGACATAGGTTGAGTACCTTTTGTATTCTTAATTTTTTTTTTATTTTTTTTAGAAACAACAATTTCAAAAATTATATAAATGTGATGTTTTTTTTAATGGAAGACACTTAAAATTTTATAGGAGAAAATAATGAACATATATTTTTTAACAAAAAAAATCTTTTGACACTAAATTGTATTTCAAGATATAATTTAGATACTTATTTTTAAATTAAACCTAAAATCAATAAATCCAGAATTTAAATTGAAAAGGAGGGAATTAATTAACATATGTAACTAAATCTTTTTCTAAATTATATCTTTTTTGAGAGGGAAACTTCCATTAACAAGAATTAATACAATGCTCAATATAAAGACATAAGATGGAGTATAATAAGAAAGGCATAAAAATGAGTAATGTTCTAAGAGGTCGTGAGTTTAAATAGTTTTGTTTGTAACATATATATGTTGTCAATAATTAAGAAGGATTTTAAATATAACATTTTTTATTATTTAAATTATGTTTAAACATAATAATGATTTTTCTAAATTATTGTCTAAGGGAGTGGAAGGAGAACGGAAATGTTACTCTTAATAGGTATTGAGCCCACAACTCAAAAGAAATGAGACGTGTAATTGAAATTTTTTTAATCATCTTCTCTAATGATTGTTTACTAAATATAATAATAATTAAACTTATTTATTAATACTCAAATATGTATCATTCAAAAAATGATTAAAATAATTCCTGTTAACGAGTAATGTTAAGGTGTTTTAAAATGATTCTATGTATTCATGTTTTAGTGCATAAAATCATGAATACAGTAATCAATTATTTCATTTAATATAAAGATATCATTATAAATATTAGTGTACTGAATAAATTTTTATTTATTGATTTTCTAAAATTTTCATTAACAGTTTTTGAAATAATTTTCTAAAATGATTTTATGTATTCAATTAATTATTTCAGGTTTTTTTTTATATTATTATAAATATTAGTCTATGATTCGCCCATAAGATCTAAAGGGGGAAGTGACCCCAAAGCCGAAAATACACGTGAAAGGAAGGGACCCACACGTTAATATCGGTTTAGGTTACGCCAATGAATTTAGGTTCGATGTTATTTTAGATAGATATATGAAAAACAAAAAAAATATTTTATATAAATTTATATTTGTAAATTATTAAATAATAATTTTAGGTGGAATGATAAAATGTTATGTTTAAAAATACAGATAATTAGTTTTAAAACCAAACGTTTCATTAAAAAAATAAGCATTATTCACATGTACGTATGCGTCTCTCAAAACTTATATTTTTAAAATTATTGTTTAAATTTTATATCACTTAATTTAATATATACATAAATAAAATATTTATAATAGTAATTCATGTTTATTTAAACTTATAAATAAATATCATTAAAATTTATTTTTTAACTAATGTAATTAATTTTAAAATTATAAAAGTATTTAAATTTAAATTAATTTTATTTAAAGAAGATAAATCTTTTAGAAGTTATCTAGTATTCTAGTTATATTTAAGAACTTATATATTTAAACAAATTTGTATACTTTCAATTGTTAGTATATTATCTGTATTATTTTTCCATATCCTAGTATTTTAATTAACTTTACAATATTTAAATAATTACAGTACATTCAAAATTATTATATTTAGTTAATTGGAATTGGTCTAAACTCTGAATGGTGACTTTTGGTTGTTAATTAGACTTTCCCCCCTCGAAAGGGACATATATTTGTTGCCTATAAATGGCGATTCATTTGTAGTTTGAGCCTTGAGTACCCTACCATTTCTTCTTTTATTTTAATCATTTTTTTGGTGGACAGTTAGGATGGGTATAGGTCGGGTTTTTGCCAAACTGACCCAATCTGAAAATTGCATATCCTTATCCTAACCTGACTCGATTTTTTGAAATAAATTTGAACATGATCCGACCCAACTTGAAATAATAATAAAAATATTATTTTTATTTAATAAAAACAATGATTTAATAGAGTGGAATATTATTGTAATTATACCTAAATATATAATATAAAATTATATATATTTATTGGTCGGGTCATGTAATTTTAACCATAAACCCGAATCCGATCCAACCCGAACATCACATTTAAAAAAACTAAATCTGACCCGAGTTCGATTATTTAAAAAAAAAAAAAACCCGACCCGATCAGCTCGGGTCGGAATCCATCGGGTTCGGGTCCCATGCCCATCCCTATGGACACCTTTGAAAAATCTTAGGGAGAGAAAATTAAATTATTCCAATGTTCAGCATCAAATTTCTAATATCTTAACAAGGTAAGACAATATTTTTTTTATTAAGAATATAAATATAAGAAGTTATATTATAAGATAAAAAATATAAAGAAAACCTATGATTATAATAAAAATATGTAAATTATATTTAAAATTTTTAAAGATGTGACCAAACAACATGTCTCCGATCCATCTATGATTCTAGTAAAAAACATTAGATTTCTAAGGTGGGGAACGTTGAACATATGCATGGGCTCACATAATCACATGTAGGGTAGATGTATATATATATATTTTTTGAAAATGGGATATATCGTATATTGGTTGTTTTATATTTAGCGGCTATAATAATTGCCATGAATTGTTATAAATATTATCTTTTGGAATATTGCATTTCAAATAAAATAAACAAATAAAGGGAAAGGCCACATGTAAAGAGCAAAAAGGAGATTTCAACTCCTATAAAAAAAGGTCCGTTGAAAGGCTCCACCCATTTTCCCTCCGGTTTTAGGGTTTTTGCAATGGCTGATCAATGCACTTCGCTCACCTTGTCTTATTTCCACCAACACCAGGTAAACCATCTTTCTAATCTTGTTTAGCTTCGCCATTCTTTGAATCACTACTCCAAATTGCAGTACGAGGGTTTAGTTTCTAATCTCCTTTTGTTTTCTGCAGGGAATGGAAGAGTTAAAGCAAACCCTACTGTTTACAACGGTGGAGCTAGAGACAACTCTAATGTCAGCCAAAGAGGAGATTGCAAGGAGAGAGTTTGAATTGGTTCATCTCAAAGATGTCCTGATTCGGACATTGAAACAGAGAGATGAAGCTCAAGCTCAATGTCGGAAGCTGACGATGGAGAAATTCCTACTTCACCAACAATTACAGCACCGACTGCCGGAAACAGCTTCACCTTTTGGTGTTTCCCGTGAAGAAGACGAATCAAAACCCGCAGCTGAAGCTGTTCTCTCCGCCGGCGAACCAACCATGGCTTCAACTCCGGGTTCTGACTCAATTTCGGCTCCGGTGACTGTACCATCACCGCTTCCCGAACATGCCTTGAAACTAGCAGCTAGCAGGCCACTTCCGGCGAAAGGAAAGCTGTTGCAGGCTGTTAAAGATGCCGGTCCGCTCCTGCAGAACCTTCTTTTGGCCGGACCGCTTCCGCAATGGCAGCATCCTCCGCCACAGCTCACCTCCGTTGACATCCCGCCGGTGGCCATCTCTTCCAACAAGCTTAATAAGAAGGGTCCAGAAAACTACGGAGACGATGATTCTTCCCCTAAAACCAAGTACCAGAAGGTCGTTGATGCCGACTTCATCCATTAATTTCCGGACATGGATGGACCCGGTACGAGGAACAAGAATTAAAACATAAGCACCCGACCGCCTATCTAAACCATGATTTAATAGGATGATCTTTTTCAATTCTTATACCAGGAAAAAATGATTTGTTCGAATCCTAACCTCCAATGTTTAATGGAGACTTCAAATGTACTTTTTATGGCCGAGTTTCCTAATTTTGTAAATTAATGAAATCGCAAGCAAAGTTTCAAAATTTACAGATTAGTCAGGAACCTTAAACAAATTTATGTTGTACCCAAGTTTTAACTAATCAAATTTCAACTTTTTGCTCTCATGGCATTCACTGTCTCTCTTCTTTAACTTTGCATATCAACGTTTAACATTGTTACATCAACAAAAAATTATTTATTAAAATAAATATATTTAATTATTTTTATTTAATTTAATCAAAACCAATTAAATGATTATATGTGTCATCCTCTGATTGGTAAAATATAATTTAAATAATAATCCTAAATAAGTTTCAAATTTAAGATTTATAATTAAAAGAAACATATTATATAAAATAAATTTACACAATTTACGATTCAAATAGCAACTCTAAATATAAAATGAATTTAAATATCTAAAAATAAGTAAAAATATATATATTATTTTATATATATTAAATTTAATATCAAAGACAAATATCCTAAAAAAATAATAGAAATTGGAGTTGCATGATGAAAAATATGATTAGATAAAAGCAAATAAGCGATGATAGATCTTAATTGAGATTTTCTTTTTCTCGGCCCATAAAGCACTCTCCTACCATCCATGGCGAATGTCTGCCACTAAAACCGGGAACTGATCACATCTCACTATCATTACTAATTAAAAATCAACTTTGAAAAATTAATCATTTTTATTTAAAATCAAAACCTTTAAGATAATGGTTTGCTTTCACATGGAGGGGTCACGGTCATTCTTTGCTCTAAGATCATTTTTAATGGAATTATATTTGTTATTTATATAAAATTATCAATTTAATGACGATCTTTATATCATTAATGGGAAAATAATTTCACATTTTTAATTTACTTTAAACTAGACTTGCATTACTTATATAAATAAGACATGAGATATGATAATTTGATCATTAAAATATTAATTGAATACAAAATTAAAGATCTTTAATGATTTTGGTTGGTTTAGTCATAATCATAAGGCCACATGCTGGTTAACTTAAAGATTCACTTGTTTAGAGGACCCACACGTTTTCTATGGTCTACCAGAGTTTCATACTTCTAGATTGTCTTTACAAGAATTATAATTTGATTCGATTGAATTAATTTTTTAAAAAGACAAGATTGAGTTTAAAATAAAACAGTAAAATTTAATATAATATTATAATATTATATATATATATATATATATATATATATATATATGTAGACACTCATTTTCGTTCTATTTTTTTTTATTTTTTCTACATATATATATATACAGTATATAGTTTGAAAACATTTTTAATATATATATAATATATAATTTTGAAAAGCATGTTTGAAAACATTTATATATTATATAGTTCTTAAGACATTTTGAAAATTAATATAATATATGGTTGTCAAAACATTTTTGAAAATATATATATTATATAGTTTTTAAAAACATTTTGAAAATTAATATAATATATAGTTTTTAAAATATTTTTGAAAATACATGTTATATAGTTTTTAAAACATTTTAAAAATATATATAGTTTTTAAAAAACATTTTGAAAACATAAATATATTATATAGTTTTTGAAATCATTTTGAAAACATATAATATATAGTTTTAAAAAAACATTTTTAAAAAACTATATAATTTTGAAAACATTTTTAGAAAGTATATAATATATAATTTTAAAATATTTTTAAAAGTATATATTATATAAGTTTTGGGAAAATATTTTTTATATTATTATTATTTTTCCCCTTTTCTCTGTTTTATTATTATTAATTTCATTTTTTATTTTCGTTTTTAGGATCCAAACGAGGTCAAATCTGTCCAAATCCAGGGTCCAACATTGGGCCTGATCTAGCCCGGTTATGTTTAGGGTTTTCACAACCCTAACATCAACCTTGTCACAACGTCGCATAGGAGGTTCCAGAAGCATGGAGCCAAGCAGTCAACGCCCAGCGCACATTCCGGTCGCACCAACGGGACTGAACCATCCCGAGGCGGCCGGTACCATGAACTGGAGGATCGAAACAAGCAACAACCCACATCCCGTTATTTGCGGGAGCCAAACAACCAACACCGGGGCTATAAAAAGCCCCGGTGAGGCAAACGGAAGAAAAAAGAGGAGAGCCAAAAAAACTGAGACCACAATATCGGTCAACACAGTAGATCATCGATACAGAGAACCCAAATAGTACCAACAACGATACACCGACCATCGTTAGTAAACAACCAAGAACCATCAGGCCAACAGGCTACAAGAGCGTCCAACCACAGTTCCAACACCGTACCAGAACCACCATCGTACCACACATCAAACAAAAAACCAACAGAACCACAATAGCAAAATCGAACCACTATAGCCAACGAAAAACCAAATCGAAACATAAACCCAAAGGCCGGAGCCCCACAGCAAAGCAAAGTAAAAAAATCCAAGCAAAAACAGCAACACGGTCACCAGAAGTTGAAGAGACCGTCAGAAGAAGGTAAAAAAGCCGAACCTTGTTTGCTAGGTCTACGTCGGGACGGCTCGAGTTTAACGTTTTGGGGTTCAGATTTAAAATCTCGGGGGGAAGGTGAGTGTCTTGGGATGTTTTGGTTTTTGCCCGGCCGCCGCTAGCGGCGGCTGGAGAGGTGGCAGTGCGGTGGAGAGAGGTTACCGGGCGGTGGCCGGACCTTGGTCGAGTCTAGAGAGAAGGGAGAGAGATATCATCAGAGGAGAGAGAGAGAGAAATCTAGCAAATGAGGGGAGATGGGGTGAGAAAAGCCTTGCTTTAGCCTTAAATAGGCGCACCAAAACTACGTCGTTTTGGCCCCTTAATTTGCCGTGTTCTGGAACACAGGGGTGAAATCCTTTTTATGGTCCCTCCTACTTTGTATGCTTATTATTTAATCATCCAGGGACATTTTAAAGGTTCTGTTTTGGGCATTCTTTTTTCTTTCGTTTATGTTTTAGTCCTATATTATATATATATATATATATATTCCGAATTTGAAGTAAGATTTGTGAAACTTCTATTTTGGTCCCTTCTATATGCCTATTTTATTTATTTATTTTTTTCCTCACGGTTTCTAATTAATTTTTCTATTTTATCCTATTATTTTTTTCCTTATTCACTTATTTATTCATTTAGTCTAAACTAACATTTTCTATTTTTTTTCTTTTTTTTATATATATTATTTTCTCTTATTTTACTATTTTCTAGTATCTTTCTTTTTTACTAACTCTTATTTATCTTTGTCATCAATTTTTTATCATTATTATACTAATATTTTTTCCTTCGTATTTATTTCACCATCTAACATTTTCAGTGATAATTCCAATCGATCGAAGGTAAGCAATTCGAACCGAATTTTTAAATTTCAATTTCAATTTTAATTTTCTCAAATAAAGACAACCGATAAATTAATTGGTACCGAAAGGGCGGTTCAAGGGTGCTAATCCTTCCTTGACCGTAACCGACTCCCGAACTCGATATATTTCTGGTACAACGCAGATCAGGTAAGATGGTGTCCGACCCACCTAAATGTTTTTTAAAATGGTTGGTGGCGACTCCAATCCATATTTTTCAAGTCGAAGCCCAATTCCGGGGCCCACCAAAAGACGGTTCCGACAGCTTGGCGACTCCGCTGGGGACAGGTAAGTGAGTCAGGCCTGAATTAATTTTTTCGGTTGTCTTTTAAGCGAAAATTACAAATTTTAATTTTAATTTATTTATTCGATTCCAATTATTTACCTTTGATTATTTTTCAAATAAATAGTTGTACTAACTTTTTTTAATGATTTCAGATTTTTCAAAATTGTCATCTCTAGCTCTATACCCGAGCTCTGAACCCTTTTATATGGGGGTGAAAGCGATGCCTTCGTGTGAATTTATTCACCGTATGGGCCTAGCAAGTAACCTTCGGGATTCATATACCTTATGCCTTCGTGTGAATTTATTCTCCGTATGGGCATAAGGGAATGTGTCCTCTCGAGTTTAACTTAGTCCACACAAGCCTGTAATAGGCTTAGGACTAAGGGTCTGGCAAGCCCAAGGGGGCACCGACAAGGGGAACTTGAGTACCTTTTTAGAACCTAAACCGGGAGAGTACATGGAATTAGAGCCCACCCCGAAACCTCATTCCAAACCCTAGGCTATTTTATTTCCTGCTTTATTTTCTGTTCAAAGCATGCGAACTAGACAAACATGTGGTTAGGTTTTGTTTGAAATTAGCATGCGGGATAGAGATCATGTCCGGGTAGGAATAATAATCATGTGGGGTAGATATCATGTGGGGTAGAATTTTTCATTTTTATTATTGTTTTGATTTACCTCACTAACTCTTTTTATTTTTATTTTTTTTATTTGTTCTCTTTCATTTTGTTCTCATCATTCGCATCATTTAAAAGAGGTGTTGATCCACCAAAAACGTGTTTGTTGAACATGAATAATCTGCATTAATGGACAAAGGGGTTGTAATACAAGAGATGAAAATGCAGAAGACAATCTACAAGGTGACTATGTGGTGCCCACAATTGAAGAGGATATTACTCTGGTGCATTATAAAGGACTCAGGATGAACCAGGTCTACATCAAGCAATGAAAGTATATCTTTGAAGAACTAACTGTCAAAGGTTACAAAGCAAAACAGGAAAATGTTACAGACCCGGACGCTCATTTTGAAAACTACGAGAACAAGATGGCGAAACCCTAGCTGAGATGAACGTCATGGCTGACGAATTCAAGAAGAAAACTTCGATAGAGGGCTCTAATGGTGTTGCTGCTAGGGAACAGACTCGGCAGAGAGTGGAAGCTGGAGGTGCAGCCCTTCGAGACTCTTTTTTGGGGCAAACAACTCATCATCTGCATAAGTCAGAGCGGTTCGACAGGTTATCCAACCGGTGACAGACGAACGCAGAAGACTAGTCAACATGTCAGAAGTTGTCAGAATATTCTTGTCTCTTAAAAGATAAAACACTTTTGTCCCCAATAAGGATTATTTCTAATAACAAATACATTTTTGGATTAATGCCTCGATCATTTCATGCATCCTGCATTTAGACATTTTGCATTTTGTTATTTTCTTTGCATTTTGTTATTTTCTTTGCATTCACATTAACTAACATAAACATGTCTCATCAAAGGGAACAAATACCGGATACACCGCCTCAAGCATTAGACACACCCCATCCACATAACACTCGTTTGAAGAAGAAGAGGATGGAAGCCAGAATTACACAAATCGAGGAGAATATGTTAAAACTACAGAAGGAGCTAGAAGATAAGATAAACCAGAACAATCGAAATACTCTGGAAACAATCACAAAGAACCAAGAGTCCTTGGTTGATCAGATCGTTGCCAAGTTAGTTGGCCTACAACAGACCAGTGCGCCCGGGGCAGGTTCACCGGAAGGGGTAACTATACAACCTACCCCACAAGTGGTTATCTCACCTGAAATCTTACCAGAACTTCGAGGGGACTCATCTGCGGCAAAATCAAAGCCCTCGTCCTCTGTATTTAACCCTAAGAACAATCCGGGTTATTACCATGTACCGGATTTGGACGAAGAGGACAAAGCGAAGAAGATGGAGGAAAAAATCAAACAATTGGAGGACCAAATGAATATAGTCAAAGGAGACCGTGACTACCATGAAATCGATGCAACAGAACTTAGTCTAGTCCCGGACTTGGTTCTTCCCCCGAAATTTAAGTCCCCGGAGTTCGAGAAGTTTGACGGGAACAGTTGCCCATCCGCTCACATCACCATATTTTGCCGAAAGATGACAGGATATGGAGGAAACGACCAACTCCTGATCCACTGTTTTTAGGATAGTCTGTCAGGCTCAGCCGTTCGGTGGTACAACCAGCTCAGCCGATCAAATATCAAGACCTGGAAGGACCTGGCCAAGTCATTTCTGGAACAATACAAGCATAACAATGATATAAGGCCAGATCGAGTTATGCTACAAAACATGGAAAAGAAGCATAACGAGAGTTTCAGGCAATACGCACAAAAATGGAGGGACTTGGCTGTGCAAGTTCATCCACCGTTAGATGAAAAGGAAACCCGGAAACTTTTCGTGCAGACTTTGAAGGCTCCATACTTCGGGCATCTGGTGGCGATCACATCAGGAAGCTTTTCAGACTTGGTTATGGCCGGAGAAATGATTGAGTCGGCCATAAAGCAAGGCAAGATTAAGGATGGGGAAGCCAGTAAGAAGCCTCCTATGAGGGAGAGTGATGGAGAGGTTAACAACATCAAACACTCCAGTAAAGGTGTTACAATCTCCAGCCCAAAATCAACTGCAGCTGTACCCGTTAGGTACTTCTAAACAAGATTCCAGGAGGGAAAGGGAACATTTCGACCCAATTCCCATGACCTACAAAGAGCTTTACCAGCAACTTCTTGACACCCATGTGGTGTCACCATATCCAGTAGAACCCATGAAGCCCCCATACCCCAAGTGGTATGATGAGAATGCGTATTGTGAATATCACGGCGGAGTCCCAGGGCACACAATTGAGAACTGTTACGCATTCAAGAGGGTTGTACAAAAGATGCGTAACCAGAACTGGATCGACTTCAATAACTTGGGGGCATCCAAGTAAGGAATATCATTTCATCATTTGAGGCATTCTGTTTGACTTTGTTTTTTCCATTTTTTCTCAAGTTTTTGTAAAGACATTTTAATCAAATTTATGTTACTTTAAAATATGTTAAGCAATGGATCATATTTGCAAATTTGCAATTCTTTGCATATCATTTGAATTAAGAAACTCTGTAAACGGTTCAAAGTTACGAATCTTTGACGAAGTAACATGATTTAAAACAAGGACTTTGACCTTATCCAGAATATACCCTCAAACACCATACCCCGCTCTTGGAATTAACCAATATACCCTTTTTCCTTTCGTAGGAAGTGGACAACACGGGGCATCATTTGCATATGACAATTACTATGTTTTTTATTTAAGACGTTCAATGACGATGATGATCTTTACAAATGAAAGAGTCGAGTAGGTGAATCCAGTTTAGGTCAGTTGCTTGAAAATTGAACTCTAAAGATGAAATTTTTGACTTTCAACAAATACCTAGGCTATAACAGGTTCTTCTTGACAATCTTAAGAAATTAAATCTGTAAAAACTGAGCTATTCCGCTAAGGCAATTGGTTATAGAGGAAACTTGAAAGCCCTGGCCTTATGAGTAGATTACGTTCAAACCATGACATTGCTCGGACACTTGGCAATTCGGTGTTTGCTCCACTGCTCTTGTCAGGCTGAAGACTCTGTGATGAGATGAACCCTTCAGTTAACTTGATAAGAGTGATTGTAATATTAAGTTGTCCCTCTAAGGCAATTGGTTAAATGCCCCGGCTTTATGGATTCAACTAGCCAGATAATGACAAGTTAAATCAAATTTATCTAAGCAAGAAATTTTCGGTGAAATGGACTAAGGGAGTTAAGGAACACATGTTATAGTCAACTACACACGAGCACCCAAGAATTTCATTTTTAGACCGATGTTTCTGCACTACCTTTGTTAGAGGAGCCTACAAAACTTGAACAAATGAAAGATTTCGGAGAACCGAAATAGAAGGCCTAGTAATTGATTAAGTTAGTTGCATCATTTTGTCCGCGCCTAATCGAAATGCCAACGCATGGTTCGATATTTCAAAAAATGACATTTTTTTTACCAAAACCTTAGAAAGGAGGCCAGACTAAAGCCAACCCATCCATTTGAACATTTGTCAAAGAGCTGTAACTCTGAAAACGTTAAAAGAGATATTGATTCCTTTGATAATCTTTGAACTCACGTTTATAATTTGATTCAATTGCGAATAATATTTTACAGCATTTTTATCATTTTCTCTCCTGAAACAAGAAAAATGAGAAAAACATTTTCAAACAGAACAATCTCGGATATGAAATGTCTGTAAAACCCAAGCTCGAGAAGCAAATGGGGCACGATCGACTCCATGGACCAGATTGGCAGACAAAGCACGAGACTCCATCCAAGAAATAACACATAATTTATTCATGTTGCATGCATCTTAGACATACTTAGGTGCATCACATTCATCATTTTAGCATACATAATTTTGCAGCTTTCAGAGTCAAGCTTCGACTTTAGGATGAAGGCTACTCGACTTGCAAGCACCTTTAAAAAACGATGGTGTAACTCAGCAGCAAGAAGCTACACCTCAACCGACTTTACATATCTACAGATCTCAGAACCAATTTCAGATGGGTTCGAGAACCAATTCAGATCAAATTCAGTTCAGCTCAACTCAACAATGAGCAACATGTTTCCAGTTTATGTCTTCAAGCCAGATTTCAATTCCACAACGGAAGATATTTGGCTATCAGAATTCATCAACGGGCTTTCCCATAAAATGGGAGTCATCCAAAGATTGTCTTACTTGATTCTCGCTCAGAGGAACCACCTGAAGAATCATGACCGGCTTCGACCCGTTAAGGGAAGCCATTTTTTAAACAAACTATTTGCAGCATAACTTAAGTCGAGAAGGGTTATCTGCCGACCAAAGACCCCCGAGTTCGATTACACTCAGCTTCGAGGGCACATCATTTGTAGCATAACTTAAGTCGAGAAGGGTTATCTGCCAACCAAAGACCTTTGAGTTCGACTACGCTCAGCTCCAAGGCACATCATTTGCAGCATAACTTAAGTCGAGAAGGGCTATCTGCCAAGAACCCCGAGTTCGATTACACTCAGCTTCGAGGGCACATCATTTACAGCATAACTCAAGGCTAGAAGAGTTATCTGTGACCAAAAGACCTTTGAGTTCGACTACGCTCAGCTCAACGGCACATCATTTGCAGCATAACTTAAGTTAAGAAGGGTTATCTGCCAACCAAAGACCTTTGAGTTCGACTACGATCAGCTCAACGGTACATCATTTGCAGCATAGCTTAAGTCGAGAAGGGCTATCTGCCAAAGACCCCCGAGTTCGATTACACTCAGCTTCGAGGGCACATCATTTGCAGCATAACTTAAGTCGAGAAGGGTTATCTGCCAACCAGAGACCTTCGAGTTCGACTACGCTCAGCTCCAAGGCATATCATTTGCAACACAACTTAAGTCTAGAAGGGTTGTCTGCCAACAAAAGACCTTTGAGTTCGACTACGCTCAGCTCAACGGCACATCATTTACAGCATAACTCAAGGCTAGAAGGGTTATCTGTGACCAAAAGACCTTCGAGTTCGACTCCGCTCAGCTCCAAGGCACATCATTTGCAGTATAGCTTAAGTCAAGAAGGGTTATCTGCTAAGACCTTTGAGTTCGATTATATTCAACTTAGAGGCAAATCAAGCTTACAGAATAGCTCAAGGCAAGAAGTGTTATCTGTCAATAAAATTGTCGAGTTCGATCCCAATTAGCTCGATGACACCTCAATCACACTATTGTCCGGCTGCAATCAAGGTTTTCAAGTCGAGAAGAACACCTGGGTTAACCGTGCCTTAGTGACAAAAAACCGCTTTCCGACAGCATAACTTAAGTCGAGAAAAGTCATCTGTCGACGAGGACCTTTCGAGTTCGATTTTATTCAGCTCAAGGGCCTATCAATCACATGGTGGAGTCAAGGAACTGCTTTACAGTCGAATTTTTAACCAATGTCTTTAAACCGAGAAGAAGACCGAGGTTGACCACAATTGGGCAACAAGAAGCCGCATCCGGATTCAAATTTTAAACTACATTTCAATTCCATATCATTTCAAGATGAACTCGACTTCGCGACGGAGGAGCCATCCGCAACCCAATTCGATAGGGAGTTATTCTTCAAAACGAAAATTTGTGTCTTTTTATCTTTGTCCTATTTTTCGTTCTACGAAAAAGGACAAAGAGGGGCAGCTGTAGACACTCATTTTCGTCCTATTTTTTTTATTTTTTCTACATATATATATATATATATATATATATACAGTATATAGTTTGAAAACATTTTTAATATATATATAATATATAATTTGAAAAGCATGTTTGAAAACATTATATATTATATAGTTCTTAAGACATTTTGAAAATTAATATAATATATGGTTGTCAAAACATTTTTGAAAATATATATATTATATAGTTTTTAAAAACATTTTGAAAATTAATATAATATATAGTTTTTAAAATATTTTTGAAAATACATGTTATATAGTTTTTAAAACATTTTAAAAATATATATAGTTTTTAAAAAACATTTTGAAAACATAAATATATTATATAGTTTTTGAAATCATTTTGAAAACATATAATATATAGTTTTAAAATTTTTTTTTAAAAAACTATATAATTTTGAAAACATTTGTAGAAAGTATATAATATATAATTTTAAAATATTTTTAAAAGTATATATTATATAAGTTTTGGGAAAATATTTTTTATATTATTATTATTTTTCCCCTTTTCTCTGTTTTATTATTATTAATTTCATTTTTTATTTTCGTTTTTAGGATCCAAACGAGGTCAAATATGTCCAAATCCAGGGTCCAACATTGGGCCTGATCTAGCCCGGTTACGTTTAGGGTTTTCACAACCCTAACATCAACCTTGTCACAGCGCCGCATAGGAGGTTCCAGAAGCATGGAGCCAAGCAGTCAACGCCCAGCGCACATTCCGGTCGCACCAACGGGACTGAACCATCCCGAGGCGGCCGGTACCATGAACTGGAGGATCGAAACAAGCAACAACCCACATCCCGTTATTTGCGGGAGCCAAACAACCAACACCGTGGCTATAAAAAGCCCCGGTGAGGCCAACGGAAGAAAAAAGAGGAGAGCCAAAAAAACTGAGACCACAATATCGGTCAACACAGTAGATCATCGATACAGAGAACCCAAATAGTACCAACAACGATACACCGACCATCGTTAGTAAACAACCAAGAACCATCAGGCCAACAGGCTACAAGAGCGTCCAACCACAGTTCCAACACCGTACCAGAACCACCATCGTACCACACATCAAACAAAAAACCAACAGAACCACAATAGCAAAACCGAACCACTATAGCCAACGAAAAACCAAATCGAAACATAAACCCAAAGGCCGGAGCCCCACAGCAAAGCAAAGTAAAAAAATCCAAGCAAAAACAGCAACACGGTCACCAGAAGTTGAAGAGACTGTCAGAAGAAGGTAAAAAGCCGAACCTTGTTTGCTAGGTCTGCGTCGGGACGGCTCGAGTTTAACGTTTTGGGGTTCAGATTTAGAATCTCGGGGGGAAGGTGAGTGTCTCGGGATGTTTTGGTTTTCGCCCGGCCGCCGCTAGCGGCGGCTGGAGAGGTGGCAGTGCGGTGGAGAGAGGTTACCGGGCGGTGGTCGGACCTTGGTCGAGTCTAGAGAGAAGGGAGAGAGATATCATCAGAGGAGAGAGAGAGAAATCTAGCAAATGAGGGGAGATGGGGTGAGAAAAGCCTTGCTTTAGCCTTAAATAGGCGCACCAAAACTACGTCGTTTTGGCCCCTTAATTTGCCGTGTTCTGGAACAAAGGGGTGAAATCCTTTTTATGGTCCCTCCTACTTTGTATGCTTATTATTTAATCATCCAGGGACATTTTAAAGGTTCTGTTTTAGGCATTCTTTTTTCTTTCGTTTATGTTTTAGTCCTATATTATATATATATATATATATTTTCCGAATTTGAAGTAAGATTTGTGAAACTTCTATTTTGGTCCCTTCTATATGCCTATTTTATTTATTTATTTTTTTTCCTCACGGTTTCTAATTAATTTTTCTATTTTATCCTATTATTTTTTTCCTTATTCACTTATTTATTCATTTAGTCTAAACTAACATTTTCTATTTTTTTTTCTTTTTTTATATATATTATTTTCTCTTATTTTACTATTTTCTAGTATCTTTCTTTTTTACTAACTCTTATTTATCTTTGTCATCAATTTTTTATCATTATTATACTAATATTTTTTCCTTCGTATTTATTTCACCATCTAACATTTTCAGTGATAATTCCAATCAATCGAAGGTAAGCAATTCGAACCGAATTTTTAAATTTCAATTTAAATTTAAATTTTCTCAAATAAAGACAACCGATAAATTAATTGGTACCGAAAGGGCGGTTCAAGGGTGCTAATCCTTCCTTGACCGTAACCGACTCCCGAACTCGATATATTTCTGGTACAACGCAGATCAGGTAAGATGGTGTCCGACCCACCTAAATGTTTTTTAAAATGGTCGGTGGCGACTCCAATCCATATTTTTCAAGTCGAAGCCCAATTCCGGGGCCCACCGAAAGACGATTCCGACAGCTATATTATATATATATATATATATATATATGAGATAATTATAATATTATCGATTTCGAAACATTTAAAGAACACATTTTTGTGTGAAGTAAATAATTTATCAATTTCGGATAAACTTCCAAAGCTGAAAAGATCCGAAGAAAAGTCTTCGAGAATGACAAATTCTACAAGGATAAAAGGAAAAAAAATTCTTTGATCATATAATTTCTCGTAAGATATTTCTTTGATGGAAAAAACGTATAAAGTGTAGTAAGTATCTCTCGCGAAACATGTAGTCTGAATCAGGTCGTCGAACTAACGACGTTAAACAAAAGTGCTCTAATGAGAGGAAACCCATTTTGGTTTGTTTTAGTACCTAAAGTTTCAATTTTTCAAAACCATACCTAACATTTGGTTTTTATTTTGTTTTGTTTTAGTTCATCGCTGTTAAAAACTTAAACGGGTGATTTGCACGTGACACCTTTGCCAACTTTTTTTATACGTAAATTGCATCATTCATCACTCAACTATCTTTTGACTTTTATTTTGGTTTCTAAAATTTAATTTTTTAATTTAATTGCTTAACTTTCAAATTACTCCTAAGTTAATCACTCTAACTTTATATATTAATAAAATAAAATATGTCATGTCACAAAACTTATTAATAAAATAAATTAGAATGATATATGAATAATTTGAAAGTTGAGTTGTTAAATTGAAAATTTTTAAACATTAGTACCAAAATAGGAGTGATAAGATAGTTGACTTATAAATGATGTAATTTGCCCATAAAAAATACAATGTCGTTAAGTTTTTAATGGTGTGATACTAAAATAAAACAAAAACTAAATGTTAGGCATAGTTTTGAAAAATTAAAAGTTAAGGTACTAAAATAGATCAAAATTAATAGTTTAGATACTAAAGGTGTAATTTATCCTAAAAAATATGAAGAACCTTAGGCCTGAGTGGAAACATTTGATTCCGGCCCGGAATATCTACAAATATTAACATTGTGGATGTCATGATGGTCAAAGGTCCCTCTAAATAAATGGACAAGCTTAGGAATAATTGAATGCTTAGTTTTTAAAAAGCAAGCCTAAGTTGCAAGGCGTTGGTTGGAGAGGTAGGCACAGCGCAAAACGGAAAGCTCTCCCAAGCGCACTTCGGGCTTCGGGGGTTTTTCTATTAGGTGCAAGGTGCGTGGTTCGGCCGCTGGGATAAGAACTAGTCAGCTAGTGAAGATCATCAAGAGTTTATACAGTAGGAGAAGAAGAAAGGAGATATGAAGCTGAATAAACAGAGAGATTTATTAGGGAGCAGTGATGTGTAAATACATGAACCACATTAATGGAGGAGTTAAGATGTTGATCCGGACGAAAAGACTGCACACATTTCCTTGTATAATGCATGAATCCAACAGCGATGTGTGAATACACGAACCACATTAATGGTAGAAATTTAAGAGTTGATCCAGGTGAGGAGACTGCACACATTTCCTTGTTGTATAATGGATGAATTCAACTCTATATCAATAGACAAAAAGAGGATGTTGGTTGCTGTAAGACTAAGCAAAACTAGCTTTATATAGCCTTGATTAGTTGTTATCTCTATGGTTTTTAATGCTTCATCTTTATGTCAGATGCTACTGTTATATTACCTGCATGTGATGTGCCTCTTATTCTTAAACCTTGATTGAAGAACTGCTTCTGAACTCTGTTTTATGATGGCAGGACAGTCAATATCTGGACGAGGATGCTCCACCTAGTGATGAAGTTGTGAGAGAGCTGCCAAATGAGAGAATGGATGAGCGTACTTCGTCACCTATAGATAGATCAGATAATTGCCTGCCACTATGCAACCATAATTGAGAATCACCTTTATCTCAATCCCGATACAAGAGAAGGCGGCATGCTGATTCGGTTCCAAACCATGCACATATTTCTGAAAATTCTACTAGAATTACTCAGGGTCATTGTTCAGCTACAACAGCCACAATGTCTCCATCATCCGCAACAAAAACGGCGGTTTCTGCACTCTTGGAATTTTCATTGATAGAACCTACAGAACCGAAAGAGAATTCTTGTTCTCTTCCACCAAAAAAACATTACGAGTAGTCTAGATTCTGTTGTGCCGCCTGACTGCATGAAACTTATCAATGAACTGCAAAGTGAGGTCCGCAAGATTGACTCTGCTCAAATTGATGAGTGCTCGAACTATGATCAGCATTCTACATTCAAGAATCGATTCTCTTATCGATGAAAATGAAGATCTGAAGAGGAGCAACCGAGACATGTAGCATGGGGTGGCTAGGTACTTTTCTGGTATGGTTGTTGAATTAGGACGACATTAGCCTTCGGCTTGTCGATGAATTTTGCAAATGTCCTTGTTTAATCCTTGGTTGATGAACGTTGAAAATGTACCTACATGGCCAGATCTTCCATTGAAAATGAATAGAGAAGTATTATTTTGATTTTTTAAAGCTTAATTAAAAGAACTTGTACATTCCTAGTTATCCAAACAAATTAAATATACACTAAAAGAGTTTTAAATCCAAAAACAAAGATGGAAGAGTGCTTATTATTAACCCACAAACGTCATTACAAGTACAACAAAATAAGACCCACAGCCATTACATTAAAAACCTAAAATGGAACTAAAATTCCCAGAAAAACAATAAATTTCTTTCATCTTTTCCCTTGATGCCTTGCATCTCCTACTCTTTACGAAAGTTGTTCTGACCGAGTTACTCTCTACCCCTCTTGGAGCCACTCTTTCGTGACTTTGCGTTTGCCGGTGGAACTGACTTGGGCAGTGTCGGCAGGGCGAAGAGGCACGTGATGCCCAGGAACCAAAGCTGGGAACCCAACAGCAGGGATTCTAAAAAAACAAACAATGATAGAACTGTTCAACAGGCTTAAAAGAATGAACCATAATTAATAGCAACAGTGTCCTAATAAGTAACAAAGAACACAAGAAGCATTGAGTTCTCCCACTCCGGGGCAGATTATCAAGTCATTAATCTTTAGAGGATCAGAAGTACAATAAGCCTCAAAACAGCCCTCCTCTTGACATAAAAATGAAATTACAAGCTAAAACCAAAACCCTAATCCAAGTGATAAACCCTACTAAAGCTAACATGGGCAAGGTTGAATATTTGCCAATTCCATTACGATTTTGATCTAGAAGAATAAAACTAGAAAAACACACTTGCAAGGACATAAACAAGTGGTATTCATATTAAATAAATTAGTGTTATTCTTTAAGGATTCGAGTTTGAGCACTACATATGTTAAAGGTGTAAACATTTAATTTTAACAGATTAAGAATTATCTTTAAACATATAATGTCTTGTACTTATATTATATTAATAAAAAAATCATCCGTTATTAATTACAAGTAGTGGCCCTAATGTCCACAATTTTGACAGATGCAATTATGTTACCTAATAACACCCATATAGGTTAGTTATGACTTCAAAAGGTTTAATCATTTCACTTAAAATTAGTACTTTAAACGATTTATATATCAATAATTAATAAAAATAATTATTTAAAAATTCATATGCAATAAATTACTAACAATTTTAATTTTTCATTAATTGTAAAGTAAAAAAATAAAAATAAAATAAATAGATTGTTTTATTAAAACAAAATTTACTTTCTCAATTTTCATATAATAGAAGAATGAAATTTACAATTAAACCACATATCAATTATCGTGTATATGTTTAAAAAGTAAAAATCTAGAACCTTCCGTTCCACGTGCTTTCATGTCAACAGCACCTGATATGCTACTTTGAGTAACTTTATCATTCCCTGGTGACGTAGAAAGACAAATTAAAGTTCTCGGAGTTCACGTTAAATAAAATAAATACGAAAAAGAAAATGAACAAAGGGATGAAATAGTAATTTCATACCTTTCTTAGCCATCTCAGAAAGTTGACGGATGTGATTACGTCAATATCCTTTAAACCTACCCCACTTATCATTTTTCTTACCAAAAAAGAAACATAAACAAAGTTGGGTGACAAAAAAAAATAGTTTACTCTTTATATGAAACAAAATTTTTAGTATGATATTTTAATAATTTTTTTAATAATATAAGGTAATTATAAAATATTATATATTTAATTTTTTTAATTTATTGGTGATATATACACCCTTTAAATATAATAAATTAATAAATTAATAAATTAATAAATTAGTATGAAAATTTTGTCCATATAAACCAACATTTGTGATCAAATATCAGATTTTATATTACTACACCAAAAAAATTAGTTCTCACCGAATTATGTAATTGAATATAAAAATAAGTTTATTGCTTAGAAATTTTGGTATCAATATATCAAAATAGTTATCCAAATATCGAATATTTTAAAGTCACACTAATTTATCAAACATGTAATCATATGTTAAATAATACCAAATATGTATATTATATTAAAAATATATTTTAATATTTTATTGTGATTACAAGATAATATTTATTACAAATATTTTTTAGTCATTAATAACATGTCTAATCACAAACGTAACTACTTGAAATTAAAATATATAAAAGAATTAACACTCATTTTAAAACAAATAATTTGTAAGTATCTTATTTAAATTATATATTTAAACAAACCCATAGTAATATAAATTATTATTTAAATAAAATTATTTTAATAACTTTAAATAATTAATTCAGCACCCAAACTTGTAACCGAGTTTATTAAAACTTTTCCGCTGTGCACGGCAGTCATTAGGCACTCGGTAAAACTTTCATATTTCAAAATTATTTTCTTTGAAATATCTGAACTTTGAAAAGCTACCCAATTCCTTAAAAGCCCTGAACTTTGTTTATTCCATTCATTCTGAGTAGATGGGTCGTGACAAAGCATCCTCGCTAGCTCCTGGGTTCCGGTTTCACCCCACCGACGAGGAACTCGTTCGTTACTACCTAAAAAGGAAAATCTTGAAGAAGCCTTCTTCTGATTTGATCTCTGTTATCGATATTTACAGATACGAACCTTGGGATCTCCCTGGTAATTTCCTTTTTTCCCTTTCGGTTTGATTCTCCTTTGTTTGGTTATTGAATATTCTGTTAAGTTTTTTTTTTCTTGATCGGAATTTTAACTTCTGAAATTAGGGTTTTTGTTTTCGGTTAACTGTATTTTGATTCATGGGTTTTAGGGGAAATTCAAAATTTCGCTTGAGGTTTGATTGTTGAAGATACTCTTTTTTTTCTTTTTCTTTTTTTTACAGCGAAATGCTTCTTTGCATTTTGTTTTAGGTTTTAAAATTGGGAATTTTTAATTGCTTAATTATACATTTAACTTCCTAATTTCGGGTTAAACTTTACGTTGTACGCATTCTTAAGGTATTTTTCTATAATTCTTGAAATTGGTTTATATATATATGTATGTATGTATATATATCCGCCTTTATCTGTTGCATATTTTAGTTTTTCCTTTATATAAAACTAGATTTTTGAGCAAGTTTGTTGAGTTAAATCAATATTTTCTTCTCAATAGATAAGTCAAAGCTGAAGAGCAGGGATTTGGAGTGGTACTTTTTCAGTGCACTGGACAAGAAACATGGAAATGGGTCGAAGACCAATAGGGCAACTGAGAGAGGCTACTGGAAGACAACTGGAAAGGACCGTGCAATTCGCTTTAGGGAAAGAGTGGTTGGCATGAAGAAAACACATGTTTACCATAACGGTCGTGCCCCACGCGGTGAACGGACTAACTGGGTAATGCATGAATATCGCCTTACCGATGAGGCATTGGCGAAAGATATTCAGCAGGTAAAGATTATAATCTTTGTTGTAGTGTTTTGGCGATTTGAGATTTGATGTTTGTTTGGTATTTAACACTGGGCTGTTGGGGCTGGAAGGATGCTTTTGTTTTGTGTAGGGTGTTTCAGAAGAGCGGGTCTGGGCCAAAGAATGGGGAGCAGTATGGGGCACCCTTTATCGAAGAAGAATGGGAGGATGATGAGGCAGTTATTGTGCCTGGTCAACATGATGCAGCAGTCTATGAAGTGGCTGCCAATGATGAGGCGTTTGTTGAAGTAAATGATATTGATCAGGTGTGTTATGTTTTTGGCTTGTCTTGTGCTCGGAAACTTTGTTTTTGCTATATTTTATGTTGTTATGTTTTAAAATTTGAATAAACTCTTTTGGATGATGCTTTGCAATATAATTGAAATGACTGTAACTAGTGAAAGTTTATAGGATACTGAACGATATAAAGATAAGTTAGTAAATGTTCCTAGGCAAGCTATTTGATTGTCCAGGCTTCTTTTTTCGTGTTGAAAAGAAAAACTTGCTCACCTGACTTGTTCTTATGAAATCTTTGAGACACTATAGCTTTAGTGAATATAGGGTAAGACGCTCATGCTATGAATGAGTTGGTTCACAGCTAGATGAATGATCGTAATTATTGTTGCTTTGTTGACAGAATCTTGACATTGGTGTCTACCATGGGGAGGAATCAAGCAACCATATGGATCATTCAAGGGAGTTTAGTGAAGACAATCAAAAGCCATCAGACAATATGTCTGAGAATGCATTGCTCCCTTCCAATTTCTATTATGGTGAATCAAGCAACCGTGCTGAACACTCGATTGAGTTTAAAGAAGAGCCTAATGCGACAGTTACATATGTAAAACCAGTCGAGGATGAATATGTGCTTGAACCAATTGAAAACATACTTTCCACGGACTATGTAATTGAAGACCAGTACCAGGATGCTAGTGATTATCTTCCAACCATTGATGAACATCCCCTGGAAAGTAATGATCTTTCAAACCCCATTGACCCAGACTCTGATCTTTTTGACATTGGTGAATATCTTTCATTCGATGATGCTGATGATCAGTTGTTAGCCTTTGATTATAATCAAATTATGGGAAGTGAGATTCCTGTTTCTGGCGAAGAACCTCTTATTGAAACGGTATATAGTTCTCTCCTGTCTTTGTTTTCTCGTTGTAGTAGACGCAGAAAATTTATGCTGTTTCTAATTAAATTATTTATTGATAACAGCATACAAATGAAGGAACTGAACATGTGCTTAATTCAAGTAAACATGTTGAAGAACACAGGAATAGTGAAGCATCCTCTAAAAGGCAAGAGTTGGAGACCACACAAGTTGAACTCGGTAAGATGTTTGGAACCACCTAGCTCTTAATGCCATTGTTTACGGAACGTTTGTATTTGTTTGAGCTCACTTTTGGTGCCTTATTTGTGGTATAGGTACCAAGTATCCATTTATTAAAAAAGCTAGTCAAATGTTGGGTAGCTTTCCTGCTCCTCCTGCATTTGCCTCTGAGTTTCCTTCAAAAGACGTAATGCACAAGCTAAATGCAGCCTCACAAGCTTCCAGTTCTGTACGTGTTACAGCTGGCATGATAAGAATAACAGACATGGCTTCTTCTGGCAACCGATTGGACTGGACGTATAACAAAAATGGGAGTGTCAACGTTGTTCTTTCTTTCAACTTGCCGCAAGGTGATATCAACTCCTCCAGTTTTCTGCCACTGGCTGGCCTACTTTCCAGCAAGACAAGAGGTCGGTTCTTCTTGATGCTATTTTGGGCCCTAATTATTTCTGCGAGTTTAAAGATGGGGAGCTGCATTTGCTCAAGGTATTGGCTATGATTCACTCAACGCGTCAATTGATTAAGAATGTCTGGTAATATACCGGTTGCCACTGTAGGTCGACTAGGATGGTAGACCAGGTGATGTTTCGTCATCTATTTTCTTTTTATGATGATTGCGGAATCCGAAACCGTAACATATACATTAATCATCTCATTGCAGTCCTTGTTCACCATATAAAGTTGTAAGGTACATTAACGATACTCTGGGTTTATAAGCTATCATGCAACTATTGCTGGTTGCTTCATCCTCTCATCCTTACCGTCTTATTTGAGTGTAAGATGCTCTCACAAGCTGAATTCCGGTACAGGTATTTGTTGGACGCAAGTGTTCTCAATTTTGTCCAAGTATTTTGGAGTCTTTAAAAAATCTTATTTAAATATAAATTTATTCAAGTTAAAATTCATTTAAATCAATATGAATTAATAGTTTAATTTTAAGTTTTAATGGAGTTTAAGCTTTAAATTCTCTTTTCTTGAATTATCACTTTTTGTAAATTCTATTTTATCATTAATTTTTTATTCTTTTATACTCTATTTTAACAACTTGTCCTAATTTTTTTTCAGAAAATAAAAAATATATTAGATAATATTTTGTGGGTACAAAGATGAGGACTGCAGAAGCAGTTGACTACAATTTAATTGCTTTTACACCCTTAGCATCAGCCAGTAACTCGATATGGGTTAACAAATTGCCAGGTTATAATGTTGCAGAAAAATCAGGATGATCCAGATTATCCGTTGAAGGCAAAATAAGCTGGTTTTACTCGCAGGGGTGTAAATGAACTGAATTTGAACGAATAAGATTATATTCGTGTTCGTTTATTTATTTTTAAAGTTATTCATATCCCATTTGTGTCCGTTTAAATTTTTAATATCATGTTTGTGTTTTTTTTCTTCTTCTTAAAAGTGTCCGTGTTCGTTTATTTGTTGTTCACGAACATGCTCATTTAGTACTTGTTTATACGTACATTTAACATTTGTATATATGTTCGTTTAACGTTTGTTTATATGTTCAATTAACGGTCTTTTTTATATTCATTTAGTGTTTGTTTATATATATATATTTAATTATTAGGTTTTACCCTTTCATTTGTAAAGCTAAAGAAAATTAATAAAATTGTGTCACTAGTGCTTAAACTCCTTGAAATTCACAATTTAAACTTCAAATTTCATCATGTATTTGTCGAAACGATTTTTTCTTAAAGGTGAAAAAAGGTGAGATTTTGAAAACCACATTAATTCTTAATTGTCCCTTTTTAATTTAAAAACAAATGCGAAAAAAATCTCTCGTTTCGAAAAATTTTGAATTTCCTTTACGATCGAAAAATACGGTTTGAAGAGTCGCCACCAATCTTTGACTAGAGTGTGATTGGGCACCAAAAAATGCTTTGTCATTTTAAATAAAAACTAATTTTAATTAAAACAACAAATTGAAGTCTGCGTTACCAAAATCCGACTTCGGGAGTCGGTTACGTGTGGGGAAGGATTAGCACCCCCACAACGCCCTAAATCGGTACCTAGTCGATTAATTAACGTCTTTACAATGAACTTTACAAATTCGAATTTATTTTGATTTTTGATCCCATAAAATAAAAATGTAAATTTAAAACATTCAAAAGCACTCAAATAAATTAAATTAAAATTACCGAGTCGTTTTAGAAAGATAAAGAATGTTCGATTATTTACAAATATCGAGACCAGATCTTAAAAGTTATAACAACCTTTTCTCGATAAATTTAAATAAACAAACATTTCATTTTCTTTCATTCCCAAATTTTAGGTGACGAATCAATTTTTGGTTTCACTTTCAGGATACACTTTTATTTTAAAATCACTAAAAGCAGACCTCAAATCAGTTATGACTGCCCACTTAAAACAATTTTAAATTAAAAGTATATTACCCTTAATCCAATTATGTCATATGGTCGAGTTATGCAAATGATGTTCTCATGCATATTATGCAAAATAATGTCATGCAAAAACTAATTAAAATATGCCATGCACTCAAACAAACTTCTAAATCTATAAAAAAAATCATATGTATTTACGACATTAACATACATTAGAATAAAACAATATATACAATAAAACATATTATTAATAACTCGATTTCATATTCAAAATTACCATGAAGGACCAAAATAAAATAAGATTAAACTAAGCAAGCAAAATGACTGAATTGTCAAATAACCAAAATTACAAGTTATACTTCAAAAATAAAACGTATAAAAACATTTCAGGATTAAAATGAAAAGCACTCATAAAAATGAAGACCAAATTAAAAGGGTGCAAAAGATTCGTTCAAGGACCAAAATGAAGGTTCCGCAAATTACACAACCAATGTAAAAATAGTGCGAAAATAGCTCTAAAATAATTGTGGACTAAAATGGAAACCAAGAAAAAATCTAAGCCAAATATGTAAAGTAACAAAAACTTAAAAACAATACAACGCATGACTGAAATGCAACACGCGCAAAGATTGATACCATAATCAGAAACGTTTAAAAGAATGAACCATGGACTAAAATGTACTTAAACAAAACATGGAAGGGTTTAAACTGAAAATGATCCACACGCGAGAGCTCCTCTAAACGACGTCGTTTGACGCTTCATTTTAAAACCCTCAGACTAAAACAAAATCCCTAATTATCATTTCTCCCCAGCCTCTCTTCTTCTCCTCCAACACTCGACCCCGAAGACCAAAGACAGAGCCACCAAGACTCTATCGTCATCCACAACTAAGGTAATTTTCTAATTTCTTTCTCTGTTATTCTTATTTTCTCGGCTTCAAAAGAAAATTAAAGAACCATACATAGCATTATTTTCAGGAAAAAAAAACAATGAAACATAACTTACTTACAAATTAATGGTATTGCTTTCGAAAAAATAGAATAGGAAAGATCTTGATTACACCGTTCGATCTCTGAATCCCTGGATGTTGTTGACACAGCTTTTACACTCCTTTTTTAGAATCGTGCAGTAGAACCTTCAACATTTTTCGTTGTTTCTAAACTGTAAGAAGAATAGATGGGGAATCAGTTTTTTTTTTGCTTTCTCTGTTAATTATTGATGTCTTTCGGCTGGTTCCAGTTTTTTTTTGGCTCTGTGTTCCTTTCTCTTTTTTTTTTCTGGTTCTGTCTCTGTTCCTTGCTGATATCTCCTCCCGTGTCTGGTGGTTAATTCCAATAAAAAAACTTCCATTTTTTTTGTTTTTCCCTTGATCATGGACCCGTTATTCACCAACTTCACTTTTATGCTTATTAACTCCTCATAACCGTCTTTATTTTCCAGGGGATTCTCACATGGAATGGAAGTTACTCTGCTGGATCTTTGGACTTGAACTAGGCCTCCAACTGGTTTGGGTTGCAAGTGATTTTCTATAAACCGGACAAAACGGTTGTCTACAGCTGCCCCTCTTTGTCCACTGTTGTACAACAAAAGTAGGACAAAGACTAAAGACACCAGTTTTCGTCCCAAGGCAACCAATTTCCATGGGAAACCCATTCCACTGCAACTTCATAATAAGTGAGACTTGAAAAATCTTCAAATGGCGTGTCTGCTCCCTATTCATTCAGGGAGTATAAGACTCGAACAATCTTCAATAAACGGGTCCGCTCCCTATTCATTCAGGGAGTATAGAACTCGAACAATCTTCATAGAACGGGTTTGCTCCCTATCCGTTCAGGGAGTATAGAACTCAAACAATCTTCATAAAACGGGTCCGCTCCCTATTCTTTCAGAGAGTATAAGACTCGATCTTCAATAAACGTGTCCGCTCCCTATTCCTTCAGAGAGTATAGGACTCAAACAATCTTCAACGAACTTGTCCGCTCCCTATTCCTTCAGAGAGTATATGACTCAATCTTCAACGAACTTGTCCGCTCCCTATTCCTTCAGAGAGTATAGGACTCAATCTTCAACGAACTTGTCCGCTCCCTATTCATTCAGAGAGTATAGGACTCAATCTTCAACGAACTTATCCACTCCCTATTCCTTCAGAGAGTATAGGACTCAATCTTCAACAAACGAGTTTGCTTCACTACTCTTTCGTGAAGGCTTATAATTTACTTATTTTGAAGGTCAAACCTGAAAATCAAACATTACCAATCATTAATATATGTTTGAAAAATATTATACTCAAAAATTTAAGATTTGAGAAAATTTCTGAAAATCCATCTCCATCGCGAAAACTTGTCTGGAAACCATTGGATACGTGAATCTGCTTTAGCTCAGTTTTCGTATAAACATCATTCTTTTCAAAATCTCCAAACCAAATATCTTAATCTCGATGCTTCAATATCTTCAATCTTCAACTATCATTGGGAAACCTGCAAATGCTTAAGTCATCATGCAATTATGAGTGCCATGATCCTATTCATGCCTAAATGTATGCAAATATGCAGTTTGATGCACTTTCTTCTTCGAAGGAACTCTATCTCCTTTGATCTCGTTGGAACTCGGCTTCATCTTGGGCACAGAACGTTTGACCAGTTCACCCCAGTTGACAATCTCAATTCCATATCTCTCGCCTTAACATGACCTTGGCTCATTTCTTTCTTGAAACCCGCCAGTATCCCTGACCAACTTCTCGACAAACAACACTCTCTTAGGGTCATCTTTTAATGGCTGAAATTTTCTACGAACTTCAAGATTTCATTTTCCCGTAACCACACAAGCTCAAATGTTTAAACCATTGTCAACTTCAGAATACCTGCATTCTCCAAAACCTTTTGCACAATAATACAAAATGATCTCATGTACTTCAAGTTAAGCTATATGTTTTAACTTTTCAAAATAAGATACTTACAAAAGGGAAACGAACAAGAAAATACATCTCTTTATTTATATAAATACAGAGAATTTTAGGCAACTAAATGGCAAACTTTTAACTGGAAAAAGCAAAAGAACAAAAGAGTAGGTGTCTTCAAATATCAATAATGCAAATGCTTTTGAATTGGCACGCCGTTAGAATGTCTCGAGCGTAGCTTCTGTCAAAAAGATCTTCAAAATTGTGATGCTTAAGAGTATGAAGCTACTTCTAAACTCCCAAATCTCTATCATTGGATGCCCTAAACCAGTATTGAATCTCATGTGCATTCAATTTCTCTTGGTTATTTCAATCGAGACTCATTAATCTTTAGTCTCATCCCTGATCACCAACTGTCATTTTTACTATCCATATCAGGAGCTCTTTCCACTTCCAAAATTAATTCAGAACCTTCCACCATGCACGAATTCTGAATTTCAAATTCAACTCAAGTCGCCCTTTGCGGGTTTTCAACTTGAGACATCCTTTGGTTCCAAGACGCCCTTTTCGGGTTTTCATCTTGAACCCTCCTTTTATTTCTTTTTTTTCATTTTTCTCTTTTTTCATTTTTCATTTTTTCTTCCCTTTTCCATTTTTTCTTCTTTTTTCCTTTTCGTTTTTTTCCATCATTTTTCTTTTTTCTCATTTTTTCATTTTTTCTCTTTTATTTCTTCTTCAAGCAAAATATCTCTTAACAGCGTCGGAATTCACTAGATATGGTAATTCTGATCCGTCCATTTCAGTTAGGACTAAAGCTCCCCCAGAAAAGGCCTTCTTGACAACATAAGGTCCTTCCCAATTGGGCATCCATTTTCCTCTGAAATCCTTCTGAATAGGCAAAATCCTTTTAAGCACCAAATCTCCCTCATGGAATTCTCGAAGGCGAACTTTCTTACCATGTGCCCGTATCATACGTTTTTGGTACATCTGACCATGACAAATAGCTTTCAATCTCTTTTCTTCAATCAAATTCAACTGGTCATACCTAGCTTGGACCCATTCTGCCTCATCAAGCTTTACCTCTGACAAAATCCGAAGTGAGGGAATTTCCACCTCAATAGGTAAGACAACTTCCATCCCATAAACCAAAGAAAACGGAGTTGCCCCAGTTGAAGTCCGTACTGAAGTTCGATAAACAAACAGAGCAAAGGGCAACTTCTCATACCAATCCTTATAGGTCTCAGTCATTTTCTCTATGAGCCTTTTGATGTTCTTATTGGCCGCCTCTACTGCCCCATTCATCTTTGGGCGATAAGTAGTGGAATTATGATGCTTTATTTTGAACTGTTTACAGACCGAGTCCATCATCTTATTATTTAAATTCAACGCATTATCAGAGATAATCCTCTTGGGCAAACCATATCTACAAATGATCTCATTCTTCAAAAATTTGCATATTGTAGACTGGGTAACATTTGCGTAAGAAGCTGCTTCTACCCACTTGGTGAAATAATCTATGGCTACCAGAATGAAGCGATGGCCATTTGAAGCTTTGGGCGAAATTTGTCCAATAACATCCATGCCCCACATTGAGAATGGCCACGGAGCTGTCATTACATGCAACGGATGAGGAGGAGTATGTATTCTATCTCCATAAATCTGACACTTGTGACATTTTCGGGCATAATTAATACAGTCTGTTTCCATAGTTGACCAATAATACCCAAATCTCATAATCTGCCTAGCCATAGCATGCCCATTAGCATGGGTACCACATATTCCCTCATGCACTTCTTCAAGAATCAATTTGGCTTCTTTCGCGTCCACACATCTTAACAAGACCTGATCCAGACTTTTCTTGTATAGGGTCTCACCATCAAGCACATACCCTGATGCCATTCTTCTAATGGTTCTCTTATCATTCTCAGTAGCCTATTCTGGATAACTCTGATACCTTATATATTGCAAGATATCATAATACCAGGGGTTTCCATCTTCTTCCTCTTCAATATTAAAACAATGGGCTGGATACTCATAAGCCTTCATTTCAATGGGCATCATATTTGAATACTCGCTCATCTTAAACGCTGCCGCCAGTGTGGCTAAGGCATCTGCCATTTGATTCACTTCTCTGGGGAGGTAATTGAAAGTTACTTCATCAAATTCTTCAACAAGTTCCATAACTAACTTACGGTATTCTACAAGCTTAGGATCTTTTGTCTCCCATTCTCCCCTGAGTTGGTAAATTACCAAAGCTGAATCCCCATACACTTTAAGCATTTTTACTTTGCGTTCAACAGCAGCTCTAAGACCCAGAACACAAGCTTCATACTCGGCCATATTGTTTGTACAATCAAAATTAAGCCGGCTGGTGAAAGGATAATGCTCTCCCTCTGGTGATACCAAAATCGCCCCGATTCCATGTCCCAAGGCATTTAAAGCACCATCGAAGTTCAATTTCCAATATTTGCTAGTGGATGCAACTGCTTCTTCTACCGAAATAGCCATTAAATCTTCATCTGGGAAATCAAAGCTCAACGACTCATATTCTTCCGAAGCCCTGCTTGCAATGAATTCCGCTATAGCACTTCCTTTAAATGCCGTCTGGTTTACATACTGGATGTCAAATTCGGACAATAAGATCTGCCAACTAGCTAATCTTCCAGATAATGCAGGCACACCCATTAGATATTTCAAGGGATCAAGCTTGGATATAAGCCAAGTAGTATGATACAACATATATTGTCTAAGCCTTCGGGTAGCCCATACTAAAGCGCAACACAACTTTTCAACGGGTGAGTATCTTGTCTCACATTCAGTGAACTTCTTGCTGAGATAATAGATAGCCCTTTCTTTCTTCTCAGTTTGGTCACGTTGCCCCAGCACACACCCCATTGAATTTTCATAAACTGACAAATAAAGAATCAAGGGTTTGCCTGAGATGGGTGGCGCTAAGATTGGAGTGTTCGACAAATATCTTTTCACTGCTTTAAAAGCTCTTTGACAATCCTCACTCCATTCCCCTGAGTTATTCTTACGAAGAAGGTGGAATATGGGATCATACTTTTCAGTCAACTGCGAAATAAACCGAGCTATGTAATTCAATCTCCCCAAAAATCCTCTGACTTCTTTTTGTGTTCGTGGGGGTGGCAAGTCTTGAATAGCTTTTACTTTATCTGGGTCTATTTCAATTCCTTTTTGGCTTACTACGAATCCCAATAACTTCCCAGATGTCACCCCAAAAGTACACTTATTTGGGTTGAGTTTTAGTTGGCATCTTCTTAGTCTTTTAAAAAGTTTTCTCAAATTCCCAATATGTTCTTCCTCTGTCTTAGCTTTGACAATCATATCATCGACATAAACTTCTATCTCTTTATGCATCATGTCATGAAATAACTTCACCATGGCCCTTTGATATGTTGCCCCAGCATTCTTCAGTCCAAACGGCATTACTTTATAACAAAACTTTCCCCACATGGTAACGAACGTCGTTTTTTCCATATCTTCAGGGTTCATCTTAATTTGATTGTAGCCAGAGAAACCATCCATAAAAGAGAATAAAGAATTTCCAGCAGTATTATCCACTAGAGTGTCTATATGTGGCAAGGGAAAATTATCCTTTGGACTAGCTCGGTTGAGATCTCTGTAGTCGACACACATTCGAACTTTTCCATCATTCTTCGGTACTGGGACAATATTCACCACCCACTCAGGATATTTAGCCACTCTAAGAAACCCAGCATCAAATTGTTTCTTCACTTCCTCTTTAATCTTGAGCAACATCTCGGGTCTCATTCTTCTCAGTTTTTGTTGTATCGGCTTACATTCAGGCTTTATTGGCAGTTTGTGAACAACCAATTCTGTATCTAAACCCGGCATATCTTCGTATGACCAAGCAAACACATCATTGTATTATTGAAGCAATTCTATCAAATCATGTCGACCTCCAACTGACAGAGTGGTTCCAATCTTTACTTCTCTCTTATTCTCATATGTTCCCAAATTCAAAATCTCAGTAGGCTCTTTATGAGGTAGAATATACTTATCTTAATTCTCTACCATTTTCAGCAATTCAGAAGGTAGTTCACATCCTTCATCATCATCACAATCTTCGATTTCCCCTTGACATATAGGCTTCTCGAAATCAATCTCCGGGTCAGAGTCATTGGCATTCATATTATTGATATCTGAGATCCTGAAAAAATAATGAAAGAGAAGATATATATACATATATACATATGGGAGGATCTTTTCCCATATAAATAAATAGAAAGAAATAAATACATACATATATACAACAAAGAATGAATGAATGAATGAAATGCATGGGAAAATGTTTGCCATTTGGAACTAACAGAATGCATCTTTTATTGAAAGCAAGAAAAAACAAACAGCTTAACCCTTTACATAAAATCACCTATTGCCCCAGGGTATGAACAACAGGGAGAAAGTTCCAGTGCATTACTCTGTAAAAGATTTGTAAACTACAGGCAGTTCTTCCGCGGTCCTATTGTTCAACACGAAGCCCGGCGGTGCAGGATAAATGCCCATAGCTCTCATTTCCTCAAACTCACCATCAGTTATAACATTAATGCCTAAATCTCCCAAGGCATTCTCAACCATCACCTCGGTGTTCCTTGAATTCCCTTGAAACATATGTCCCCCATATATGAAAATGTTGCTCAACGGCGGGAAGATCATGGGTTCCCAACTAAGGTCTTCACCAGTCAATCTGGCCTTTCTCATTTCCTGACCCTTCTTAATTCCCCTCAGCTTATCCCTCGGAGTTGAATGATACCCCAAACCAAATCGATCTCTTTTAGTAACAGGGCATATTGGATTCACCGGTCCTTGCAACTGTCGACCTAACCCTTTTCCAACTTTCACTCCTCTTCCAAGAGTCAATTTGAGCCCCATCTTGGTACAGTTTGACAATCGAGGCTTTGGTATCTTCTTGCCTTCGGCCACAAACGTAGCATTGACATACTCCAACGATCTGAAAGAACACTCAACGGCTTGCTCATCAACTTCAATATACGGAGCAGTAGTAGAAACAGAAGAAATAATGTCCTCTTCAGCATGAATACATACCAACCTTCCATCAATCACAAATTTCAGTCTCTGGTGCAATGTGGACGGAACTGCACCGACCTGATGAATCCAAGGCCTTCCCAACAAACAATTGTACGTAGGCATAATGTCCATTACGAGAAATTCCAGTTCATAAGTTGCTGGACCAATATTCAGAGGAACATCAATCTTGCCCAACACTTCTCTTTTAGTCCCATCGAAAGCTCGAACCACACTTTGACAGGTTCTCATAAGTGTACTATCTAATGGAAGCTTCTTCAGAGTCACTAAGGGCATCACATTCAAAGCTGAACCATTATCAACCAAGACCCGGGACAACACATACCCTTTACATTTAACTGTAATGTGCAAAGTCTTCTGACTACCAATCATCCCAGAAGGGATCTCATCCTCAGAAAAAGATAAAAAATTATCAGCTTGTATATTGGAAACTAACTGATCCAACTTTTCAATGGGTAATTCTTTCGGAACAAAAGTCTGGTTCAAAACCTTTAACAGAGCATTCCTATGGGCCTCTGAACTCAAAAGTAATGATAAAACAGAAATACGGGCAGGCAACTTGTGTAACTGTTCCACAACACTGTACTCACTGTGTTTCAGAAATTTCAAAAATTCTACCGCTTCACTCTCGGTTACTGGTTCATTGATAACAGGCTTATCTTCTTCTATCTGCACATCAACCTTTTTCCCCTTATCAACTGCAACCTTCTTCTCAGACTCTTTAGGTGGATTAAGAGAATAACACCTACCGCTTCTAGTAAAGCGTCCCACCTCATCTACTTCCTCATTCTCTTTTGTTACATCTCTCATCTGGCAATCATATCTCCAAGGCACTTGTTTATTATCCCGATATGGGAATGGAGATGGAGGTGTAATAACCACTTTCGGGGCTACCTTCTCAGCAACTCGATTTTTAGGAGTAATAATTAGGGGATAACTGGTATTGTATACCCCTTTAGACGATCCTTCTGAAGCGCAAACTTCCGCTTCCTCTTCTTCAGCAATCTCTCTAAAGAACTCAATTTCTTTACTGTCCATCATGTCTTGTACCAAAGATAGGAAGTCAGGACATTGCTGAATATTGTGTCCTTCACTGTTATGATACTAACATACCTCTCCACTATTAAACTGTTCAACCACCAAACTGGGCTTCAACCATCCTACCTTAACCATCTGGCACCACACCCAACTCATGGGTGATACCACCTCACTAATATTCCTTACAATTCTCTTTCCTTTATCTTCAGTAATCGCATTAACACCTGCCCCTGCATGGCTTGGCAACGGATTCTGAGCTATATTTGGCTGCTCACTGTCACCAAAGTTGATGACATTCCTCGTTCTCAAAGCTTGGAAAACCTTCTTAAAAGCAGTACCATTCTCAATGGAATGCCCAGGGTTCCCTGTATGGTACTCACACTGAGCACTAGTATCATACTATTTGGGAAAATGAGGTTGTATTATAGTCACGTGATACGGTGAAACCACATGTCGATCATACAAAATCTGAAACAATTCCTTATAAGTCATCAGAATTGGATCAAATTGAGGCCTCTCTCTCCTATGGTCCCTTGCCCCTTGTCTATTATCATTTTGTGTTGACGACCCTACTCCTTGAGGACGGGAAACAGTGATGTTATTAGAATCGTACTGCCTCACATTACTGACTTCGTTTTCCTTTTTCCTTGTTGGTGGCATCTTACTAGACTCTCCTCCCTCGAGCTTTCCACTCTTAACAGCCATTTCAATCATTTCTCCCGCCGTAACTACATCAGCAAAACTTCGATAAGGATTACCGATAAGATGCGAGAAAAAAGGAGCCTTTAAGGTGTTGACAAAAAGCATATTTGTTTCCTCCTCTTCCAATGGCGGGTGGACTTGCACTGCTACATCTCTCTATCTTTGAGCATATTGTCTAAAACTCTCGTTAGACTTCTTTTCCATTCCTTGCAACATCATCCTGTTGGGCCTAACATCTTTCACATGTTTGTATTGCTCAAGAAAGGACTTAGCCAGGTCTTTCCACAATTTAATATTAGCTCTACTCTGCTGGTTATACCACCGGATTGCCGAGCCAGTTAAGCTTTCCTGAAAGTAGTGTATCAACAATTGATTGTCCCCTATGTATCCAGTCATCTACCTACAAAACATCGTGATATGCGCAGAGGGACACCTAGTACCATCAAACTTTTCAAAGTCAGGAACTTTAAACTTTGGAGGCAAGACCAGATCAGGAACTAGACTTAACTCCTTTGCGTCAAATCCATAGACACTGGTATCTTCCTTCATGGCTCTGACCTCTCTTTCTAACTGCTTCCATTTCTCTTCCAACAGATTGTTTTGGTCTTTCTTGGCTTCTTCATCAAGGTCCGGAACTTGATGATATTGATGTTCTTCCTGATACGAACTAGATCCAGGCTGTACGTTAACAGAAGCACCGAATGGATTAATGTGCACCTTCCCGACATGAACAGGGGTCACTTGAACATTCTGAGATTGTTCTGGGGTTAACCCTGGATGATGAAGTGGGTCCTTAGTTACACCTTCTGGCATAGGGCTTTTCCCATGTTCTGGATTTCTTCCTTCCAACATACTCGTAAACTTGGCAAACATCTCCTTTTGGGCATTCATCATATCTTCTTGCATTTTCTTGATATTATCTTGTAACTCCAATCGAGCCTTCTCAATTTGGGCAAGTTTTTCTTCCATAACTTTCTTCCTGGTTCTGTAGATATGCTTGGGATTTTCCAGTATTACTCTGTCACAGAGTCATTTTGTTATCGCTGATATTTATTAATGAATATGAAATATATGATTATGAATGAATAAAATGCGATGCAAAAATTAAATGCATTAAAAATGCATATGCAAAATACAGGGTGTTGATCCTGGAACGACTCTTTAGAACAACTCTTTATATTAGAACGACATTCAATTACAAAGTTGAAACATATCACAAATAAATCTGCACCATCTCTCCTATTTGTTGTACATGTGCTAGCAACTCCATGATCTTCTGGTTTTCTTCAGCCTCGGGATCCAGTTCTTCAGTCACATCAGCAGCTTCCTCAGATAGAATGACCAATATTGAGCTATTCCCCGCGCGTGGTCTAGGTAACAAGCAATAAAATCCTCTATTTGCTTAACTCTCGCCTGAGCTCGCTCCCACCGAAAACGCCACTGTATATCCCCCTCATAGGGAACTATCGATAGCTCACTTGCTTGCCTCTGAAACTCTTGAACCATGGCTTCAAGCTCGCCCACTTGTCTCTTCAAACTTTCAACCTCCCCACGGCTCGAGCTACCTTCCCCGCTTCGGTATCGTCGTAATGCAGTCTCTAAACTTGTAATTTTCCCCTTCAACTTCTCATTCTGGGCTTGACTCTCTTGTAACCGCTGCTCTAAAGAATCATTTTCCTTCGATAAAATCTTAACTTGGTGCCTGCTTTGCTTGAGATCTTCTTGACTCTCTCCGGCTATTCTTTTGAGGCTCGCCACCTCTTGCCTCAATTCGACAGACTTACTCGAGCTAGAACCTACTTGAGCTTTTACCATTCGCTGATAAGTTGACCGAAGATCGTTAAAATCCAGCCGAAGTTGCTTCTCTACTTTTTCAATTCAATCTGATCTACTCTTCTGAATGTCAATCTCCAATCCTTTTTGATACACTTCATCTTCTAGCTTCTGCAAAGTCATTCTCCATTGTCTCCGTTCTGCTTCGAAATCGCGCTTGGCTAACTCTAATGGAGATGGCATCACTCTCAACTGTTCCTCCATCGGCTGAATATTTTCAGGATTCACCATCGGGATATTGTCATTTACTCGACCGCTTCTCCACTGCTCGTACTCTTGAGATAACTCGAGATCATAAGTGAACAGATTCACACGACAAGTTTGCTTCCAAGCCTCAGTAACCCCTTTAACTTTAACCTTATACTGATCTCCTTTGAATGCAAAATCCGATCCTACCAAGTCCCACGTGGCTGGGATGAACTGCCTCGATCCATACTGTCTGGAAACTAGTAGCGGTGCATACCCAACAGAACCCCATATACCTGGAAAAAGAACCCAATCTCGCTCTCCACATCGGTAAAGTATAGCTGAAGATACATTCCATGAAGCTCGCCACAAGATATCACCATCTCTAATATTCTTGAAGATGACCATCCATTTTTCTTCGGTAAAACCCCCAGGCCACTCTTTAGAAAGAAAATCCTTCAAAGGTGAGAAACTGTCTAAAAATACTCATCCTGGTGCCCTTTCAACATGTTTGAAATGACTCAGAATCCACACTAGCAGCAAAGGCGCACATCCTATAAAGCGTCCTTCTCCCTCGCGCCTACAAGAACTCAAAGACCAGAACGTCTCAGCTAGAATAGCTGGAACATGATCCACGCGCTTGTCTAATCTTTCAAACAGGTCAACAACTGATACGTCTACATATCCTAGCACTTTTGGAAAAATAATGAGCCCATAAATCCCTAAAGCAAACAAATCAAGCTTCTTTCTCTTATCAGGATGATGAGCAATTACTTCTTTCAGAGTAGCCCACGAGATGCATTCACTGTCTCCCTTCTTCTTAATGTTTCTGATTACCCAATCTTCACTCATTCCGGTCATCAATAGTAATTTCTTCTTAAATGAAGGAGTGACTGTAGCTTGGTATATATTCTATCCATTTGGGACCTCGGACAATGGACCAAAGCTTGATACTCCTCTATTGTTGGTGTCAGGTCCACCCTACCAAATGTAAAACAGCTATAAGCCGGATTCCAGAACTGCGCCAATGCTCTAAACAGATTTCGGTCAATAGGAACATCCAGAAGGTAAGGAATATCGCCGTACAACTGATAAAACATCTCCTTATCGGCTGCTTCCCATTTTCTCCATATCTCTCTTAGCTCACTCAGATCATTCTGACGTACGTTGATGTGAGTGTAACCAAATAACTCTGACACATATCCGGGCATCACGCTGTCTCCATTGGTCAATTGGGACTGTTCCGACCACCTCAGAACATCTGCATTGTCCTCAACCTCTTTCTGAACCGTTCGTTCCATATTACTGGCCTTCTATATGGATATCGACCCCAAATCAACACCATGTAATGGACAATGCAATGCAAAACAGAAAAGAAACAAGGCAAAAACAACAAAAGATCGGTTAGTAAATATGAAGCAATTAATTCAGGATAATAATTTGTTCAAAAATCCTACCCACATATGCTGACTACCCCATCATGCTTTATCAGATCTTACCCAACATGATATCTACCCCCATGCTTTGTTATTCACAAAAATAAATCTTAACCGCATGATATCTAATTTGCATGCTTGTTCAAAAAATAAACCTAACCGCATGATATCTAGTTCGCATGCATTTATTCGAAAAAATGAAAATAAATGACTCAAAAAAGCTTTTCCTTGTGTACCCTCCTCACGGGATTCTTAAGGTTCGGGTTTGGTTCAATCTAAGTTCATGCTCTATGTTCACTATATGTCGGGTTAGGTTCTAAAGTAATAGGTTCTCGAATTGTCCTTGTCGGTGTCCCCTTAGGTTGCCGAACCCTCAATCCTGGCCCATCACAGGCTTTAGGGGATCGAGTTCAATTTCGAGGGAACACACCTCCTTATGTCCATGCGGAGGTGATTACCATCACGAGGACCATAAGGCGTGAGCTCCAGGAGCGATCCACTATCCCATGCGGAGGTGAAAACCACACGAGGGCATAGTCTCTCACTCCTACTTAAATAGGACGGAGTGGGGTTTTAGCTCATGTTATGATAATGCATCTGTGCAGTGTGTGAGGAAAAGCGAAAAAACAAACAATAAAAACACTCAAAATCAATTCCTCAAACAAACAATTATTCTGAAACCATTAGCAAACAGATTAGTACAACTATTTAATTGTTAATCGAATTAAATTAAAAAAAAATCAAAATACAAACAAAACTTATTAAAAACCAAACTAGGGATCAAAAACCAAATTAAAACAAATTTATAACTTTCAATTGCAAAGACATTTAATTAATCGACTATCGGCCTGACTCTCTAAAAAAAGTTCCCAGTGGAGTCGCCAAGCTGTCGAAACGATTTTTTCTTAAAGGTGAAAAAAAGTGAGATTTTGAAAACCACATTAATTCTTAATTGTCCCTTTTTAATTTAAAAACAAATGCGAAAAAAACCTCTCGTTTCGAAAAATTTTGAATTTCCTTTACGATCGAAAAATACGGTTTGAAGAGTCGCCACCAATCTTTGACTAGGGTGTGATTGGGCACCCAAAAATACTTTGTCATTTTAAATAAAAACTAATTTTAATTAAAACAACAAATTGAAGTCTCCGTTACCAAAATCCGAGTTCGGGAGTCGGTTACGTGTGGGTAAGGATTAGCACCCCCACAACGCCCTAAATCGGTACCTAGTCGATTAATTAACGTCTTTACAATGAACTTTACAAATTCAAATTTATTTTGATTTTTGATCCCATAAAATAAAAATGTAAATTTAAAACATTCAAAAGCACTCAAATAAATTAAATTAAAATTACCGAGTCGTTTTAGAAAGATAAAGAATGTTCGATTATTTACAAATATCGAGACCAGATCTTAAAAGTTATAACAACCTTTTCTCGATAAATTTAAATAAACGAACATTTCCTTTTCTTTCATTCCCAAATTTTAGGTGACGAATCAATTTTGGTTTCACTTTCAGGATACACTTTTATTTTAAAATCACTAAAAGCGGACCTCAAATCAGTTATGACTGCCCACTTAAAACAATTTTAAATTAAAAGTATATTACCCTTAATCCAATTATGTCATATGGTCGAGTTATGCAAATGATGTTCTCATGCATATTATGCAAAATAATGTCATGCAAAAACTAATTAAAATATGCCATGCACTCAAACAAACTTCTAAATCTATAAAAAAAATCATATGTATTTACGACATTAACATACATTAGAATAAAACAATATATACAATAAAACATACTATTAATAACTCGATTTCATATTCAAAATTACCATGAAGGACCAAAATAAAATAAGATTAAACTAAGCAAGCAAAATGACTGAATTGTCAAATAACCAAAATTACAAGTTATACTTCAAAAATAAAACGTATAAAAACATTTCAGGATTAAAATGAAAAGCACTCATAAAAATGAAGACCAAATTAAAAGGGTGCAAAAAATTCGTTCAAGGACCAAAATGAAGGTTCCAAAAATTACACAACCAATGTAAAAACAGTGCGAAAATAGCTCTAAAATAATTGTGGACTAAAATGGAAACCAAGAAAAAATCTAAGCCAAATATGTAAAGTAACAAAAACTTAAAAACAATACAACGCAGGACTGAAATGCAACACGCGCAAAGATTGATACCATAATCAGAAACGTTTAAAAGAATGAACCATGGACTAAAATGTACTTAAACAAAACATGGAAGGGTTTAAACTGAAAATGATCCACACGCGAGAGCTCCCCTAAACGACGTCGTTTGACGCTTCATTTTAAAATCCTCAGACTAAAACAAAATCCCTAATTATCATTTCTCCCCAGCCTCTCTTCTTCTTCTCCAACACTCGATCCCGAAGACCAAAGACAGAGCCACCAAGACTCTATCGTCATCCACAACTAAGGTAATTTTCTAATTTCTTTCTCTGTTATTCTTATTTTCTCGGCTTCAACAGAAAATTAAAGAACCATACATAGCATTATTTTCAGAAAAAAAAAACAATGAAACATAACTTACTTACAAATTGATGGTATTGCTTTCGAAAAAATAGAATAGGAAAGATCTTGATTACACCGTTCGATCTCTGAATCCCTGGATGTTGTTGACACAGCTTTTACACTCCTTTTTTAGAATCGGGCAGTAGAACCTTCAACATTTTTCGTTGTTTCTAAACTGTAAGAAGAATAGATGGGGAATCAATTTTTTTTTTTTGCTTTCTCTGTTAATTATTGATGTCTTTCGGCTGGTTCCAGTTTTTTTTTGGCTCTGTGTTCCTTTCTCTTTTCTTTTTTTTTTCTGGTTCTGTCTCCTTTCCTTGCTGATATCTCCTCCCGTGTCTGGTGGTTAATTCCAATAAAAAAAACTTCCATTTTTCCGTTTTTCCCTTGATCATGGACCCCGTTATTCACTAACTTCACTTTTATGCTTATTAACTCCTCATAACCGTCTTTATTTTCCAGGGGATTCTCACGTGGAATGAAAGTTACTCTGCTGGATCTTTGGACTTGAACTAGGCCTCCAACTGGTTTGGGTTGCAAGTGATTTCCTATAAACCGGACAAAACGGTTGTCTACAGTATTCAATTTAATTACTTCCTTAACCCATATTTAAAATGTAAAAAAAAGATATACAAAAAAGGAATTGTGTAAATGAGCTTATAAATGAGCTTGTTCATGAACATAAATGGACGAGTCGATAAACAAGTTTATAACAAGCTTTTTCGTGAACATAACAAACCGAACACACCTATGCTAATTTTGCTCGTTTAGGAAATAAACATAAAACTTTTGTTCATACTCATTTATTCAGCATAACAAATAAACATAAACGAATGTTATACGAACGGTTCATGAACAATTCACTGAATCCTCTGTTCATTTACACACCTATTTACCGGAAATCATCAAAAGAAGCTATCTTTTTGTTTTTAGGAGAAAAATCTCAAAAGAAACGCATGCAAAGAAGCTATAGGATTTCTCGTCTTCAAAATAATAATGAGGCTATTGAAATCACAAGAACAGTTACTTCAATTCCTGGAAAAGACATCGATTTTTTAAATTTCTGATCACTGGGGGCAAAGATATTTGTAGTATGCAAATTGATTCCTTTCATGTGCATGAAAACTTTAATACTCAAAATCGAAACTCGGAAGCTCACAAACACCGACTGAGAAAAGTGCCGTAAAACACGTTAACAGTGTGCATGATGTAAGTGTTATTCAAATAGACCGCACCCACTTATACCAGTTGGTTTGGAACTTACCTAGTCATTGCTCCAGAGATACAGGAGCAACACTAGTATGATCCTTTGTTTCGAATGATATGCAACTTCTATGTGCCTCCGGCTATCCACCGCCAAACACCACCCGAACCTTGCCGCTGGGCAGATGAAAGCTCCATCTCCTGCTCCAGTGCAGACTTTTGCCTCTTAAGTATTTGCACTTCGTTTTCTACTGTTTGAAATGATTCCAACATCTTATGTAGTTCTGCAATTTGAGCCTGGAAATATAACTATGTGTTAGATCTTGAATCCGCGAAACTGAAAAAAGAATACACAAAAAGCTAGAATGAAACCAAAAGATATGAAAATTGGAAAACCTCAAGTTTAAAGCATCTTGATCTCTCTGATATATTGGAGTTCCTGCTCGACCGCAAGAAATTAAATATAGCAAACACTTCAAATCGATTTGTTAATCATCAGAGCTATATAATTGACGACGACTTTTTTGAGTCACTTCAAGATCATACCTTTGATAATTCAGTATGATTGCTTTTTAATTCATCGATCTTCTCCCTCAGCCTAGAGTTTTCGGCCTTGACTTCCTCAATCGATGTCTCCAATGCCTTCTCTTCTTTAATTGCATCAATTTCCGTATTGATATCCTTTTGAGGAACACTCTTTTCAACTGCATTAAAGTTCAGATCTATTATTTGTGGGAATTCCAATTTTTCAGACTTCGCCAATGCATATGCAGCAGTAACAGAAGCCGCTGCTGCAGCTGCTGCCGGGGACTGGAAGATCTTCGGATGAGATAAGTCTCTTGGCTTGAGTTTCATAACAAAAACCTATCAGCAAACAACAAATAAAATATCTAGGAAATGGTAAAATGATGCATAATGAAATATAGATCAGTATGAGCTCTTCGAGAAAATGATTTCATATATACAACAAATACCTCATTATTATATTTCCCATTGTATCCACCAAAGGCTACCAAATATTTCCCCCCATCAATTACAGCCGAGCAAATACTTAAGCCCTGCAGTTTAAATGATGATTAGATCATATCACTCATGGGAAAAAAATAGGGAATTGATTGTTTCAAGGTAGGAGTGATCGATTCTTCTCGATAGAAAATAATTAAATATTATGGTGTTTTCGTCCTAAAATTCAAATAATATTATTTGTATGAGATCTTAAATTAAATTAAATTCGAATTCGTAAATTTCATTGCAAAGACAATTAATTGATCGACTAGGTACCGATTTAGTACGCTGTGGGGTGCTAGTCCTTCCCCACGCGTAACCGACCCCCGAACTCAAAATTTTGGTAATGCGTATCATAAATTTATTGTTTTAATTAAAATTAATATTTTTATTAAAATAACAAATACGTTTTTGAGTGCCCAATCACATACTAATCAAAGATTGTGACGACTCTTCGAATCACATTTTATAATTAAAAAATTCAACAAATTATTCGAGATGAAATCTTTTAAAAATCAGATTTTAAAAATTAAATTTGTTTTTTTTAAAAAAATCGTTTCGACATTAGCCACATAAGAAGATACTAGAATTTGAGCTAGGTTTTGGGGATATTTAAATTGATTATTTAAGTGTTTAGTGCCCTTTGCAATGCCCCATAAATAGAGGACCCTGGCCTTCATCTTTTACACAATTCAAGAGCCAGGCTTGTTAAAGTTTTTCCTGTCTGTATCATGGATTCAAATCGCAGTTTCGTTTTCGATCATGTCGCGTTTACTGTGATTACGGTCATAGCGAGTGCTATTACGGGTATAACGTTTATATCAAAAGGCAGTGCTACCGTTATTTCGCGACCACTATCGCTGTCGTAGACCACTATTTAAAACCCTGGTTTATACCGTGTGAGAGTGGTTGCATTTAATTCCTTTTATTCTGTTTTTGTTCACTAGCTTTAGAATAATGGGGAGCACTAGGGTTATTGGTGCTGCGTTTTTGGTTTTGGTTCTATTGGACTTGGCCTTTGCTGCTAGGTCATTTAGCGGCGTAGGGAAAGGTGGCGAAGGTGCTAATGGTTTGGACTCTGGATATGGTTCCGGAAGGGGTTCCGGGTATGGTTCTGGTAGAGGAAGTGGAAGTGGAGGTGGAGGTGGAGGAGGAGGAGGAAGTGGCTCTGGATCAGGCAGTGGGTATGGGTCCGGAAGCAGTGGAGGAGGTGGAAGGAATGGGAGCGGATATGGCTCAGGCTATGGATCTGGATCGGGATACGGAAACGGAGGTGGAAGAGGTGGTGGTGGAGGAGGAGGAGGTGGGGGTGGCGGCGGCAGGAATGGTTATGGACAGGGTCTGGCTATGGTTCAGGGGTACGGCGGCGGAGACGATGATTACTCGCCATAAACTAATTAAAAGATGAAATATTGGATTCAGGTAGAAGTAAGGATATTATAGTTAATTATTGTGATTTATGATTTGAAAATAAAATAGAAATGTATAGTTTTTGCATGGGGGTTGCGTAATATAGTGCAAGACTTTCCACGCCTTTTGTAAGGCGTATTATAGACCATGTTTCATTGTGATATACCGATCCATAAAGGACACTTGTTAATTCTACTCTTCTTCTTCTTCTAACCCTCATTAGGTAGTATGAAAATTTAGTTGGAAAAGGAAATTTCCATAATGATAAGTTGGCTCTCTTACTGCCCTCCGTACAAGAAGTTGTTCCCTGCACTCTCGATCAGGCTACTCTGTTCGTTCAATGTATGGATTCCCTTGATCGAATATCTATATAATTTTTTGTAATTACTTTAAAAATTAAATCTACTTGGTATTCATTCTAGTAGTTACAACTGATAGATTGAATTGAAAATAAACAATCTAACCAAGTTAAATAAACAAATTTGCAAACCGTCAAAAGACAAGAAATGGGATCAAGGTTCAACCGGTTGAGATTTTAAAATTGAGTAAATTACAAATTTAACGACCGAGCGATAAAAAAAATCCAATATACTAAGTTCAACGAGCAAAATAGGAGAGATAATAAAATTTAATAATGAAAATTTTAATTTATCTTAAAATTTTCTAATTATTTTTAATTGGTAATTGAACCAATCAAGCAGAATAAATCAAAAATCAATATTTAACCAAATTTTCACCGGTCTAATTTTTAAAACATTCTTATTTACATTAAATTTACCCAGTAAATCATTTTTTTACAAAATTTTGCATTCTCTAAAGGAACATCCAATCAATATAGGTTCAGTAAAGCGAATTGAATCCGAATAAGTTGAATACATAATTAATATAGATTTAGATCATAATGAGTATTCCACCGTTAATATATAAAAATGCTGCCTAAATTGAATATAAAAATAGGTATCATCTTAAAGTTATAATTCAGCTATTCAATAAAAGTAAACAATTGCTAGCTGTTGCAATTGATAGCCTATTCTAACATAATTTTTCTTTTTGTGTTTTTATTTTTTCAATCAAGAAAATTAGTTTGCATGTTTCGAAAAATACCTAAATAAGAGCTCCGCTCGATAAAAAAAAATTCCCCTTCCTGCTCTTACATCTCTGTCAACAACTCATTGCATGCCAATGAATGCAAATACGTTTTCAGTCAAACTATGTGAGCAAGTCGGAAAACTCGACAATAATGGTTTCGAATCTTTTGATAACCGGAAGACTAATCCATCACCCTCTCAGTGGAGTTTGCCACCTTCTGCTTTATCATTGACTCAGCTTGACGAATTGCTCTTTCTGATCCCATGATTGTGACTTTCCTGTTGCACGAGGTAAAGGGGAAAACATTACCTATGAACTCGATGCTTAATGGCAGATTGATCAAATCGGGATTCTCGTACCTGTCGGTTGTTCCGGACATGAAATCGCCTCTATCCGATATTTTTATCCTGGCGCCGCTTACCTGCAATGACAAAGTGCTCAAATTCATAACACAAGCGAAAATATTATGGAACCAAATGTGTATATATTTCTCATTTATAAACCTGACTAATTTCCATGATATTCCTTCCGCTACGACCTAGAACCAGTCCAATATGCTCATCGGAAACACCAATTGTGATGGAGTTGCTATGATCCTCCTGTATAGACATGTAAAATAATTCCGTCAAGCAAAGACCGATTAACGACAATGTACGCATATAGTATGAGTTGTTGATTTCAGAATATCAGTCACATCACTTACAAAATAAATAATAAGGGTTTAGTGAGACATTAAAATTTGAAATGACACTAGAAATACAACTATATTGCTCCTATTCTTCATTTAGCTTAAAGCACCCATGTCTGACATATACGGAAATAAATAAGGTATGGGGATATGACACCCCCTAAGGACCCTACAAAAAACATGGAAAATATTAGAAAAAATTAAACAATCCAGTGTTGGACACATACTCGTATCCAACACTCATACCAAAGTCCGAGTAACATATACTACAATAAAACAGTTCTAGAAGTATAATAAAATTTGGCAGAAATGAGTTAACAAATTAACTATTGTACGAGTCTGCAAAAAAAAAACAAATGGAAGGAGCATGTTATCATCCTCCGTGAAAATGCCAAAACAAAAAATAACAAATTAATATACTTTCCCTAGCACAGAACAGAACGAAGTAAAATAGCATCGGTCACCAGGCAGAACAGAGAAAGCACACAGAAAGAGATGAACCTTGTGATTCGGAAACTTCACTCCAGCCCCATTTGGTGCATAGCTCATTGAATTGTAAGTCACTGTTGCAACAGAAGGAAACACGTATGCATGTGGTATACCATGAAAACCAGAGAAGAAAATAGCAAAAATTTCAAGTTAAAAAAAGCTTACCAGGACCAAATTAAAGAAATCTTGCTAGTAATAGATATAGTAAGAACTCTACAAGGGTCATAATACCTAGGTAAATCACAATTGTACATCACGGAAAACTCACACCATAAATTAAAAAAGAAAAATGACCATTAAGAATCAGATTATTTGAAAACTGAAATTTGTTAAAACATCCTTAAAAAAAAGCTAAAACTTTCAAAGAGCTGAACCTCTGGAGTTTAAACACATAAAGGAACTTCCATAATATCTTATTCTCATGTACGAAGTTGAAAGAGGCATCATGATTTTTCGGCCACATTTTTTGAAGACTTTTTTTTTTATAGAAATTTTTTGAAGACATATTATTTTTAATCATTTGAACACCGTCAGTTGAAATTTGCAATTAGAATAAATTACATAGGTGCAACACTTCCAATTTTTTGTGTTTGTTATGCCCCTTTGCTTTTAGGTTTCTGTGATCATTCTGAAAGGCCCAGGTCCAACGGAAAACAATGTAACAGTTGTCTAAGCATTCAGCCCTCGAGAGTTGTTTATTTATGTATGTATTTTATACAATGTGAAGGCAAAAAGAGCATTAAAATATCAGAAAATGGGATGGAAGACTTGTGTCAGACGCGGTCTCAGTGGAAGGTGAAATACTGAAAAAACGATTGTTACAAAGGCAGTGTGTTCTATATTACAAAAAGAAATTTGAAGATCATGCTGGCAGCTAAGTTTAATGTTTAAATTCACAGCACATCCAGAAAGTTCTAATGAGAAGGATGACTACTGTCAGGCTTGGGCTTAGTACTAGATGGAAAATTGTAAAAAGGATAATATGGATGAACGGAAATACATCTAGTTTTAACTGTTTAAAGTCACGTTACAGATAAAAAGTTCTCTTTGTCAAATATTAAATGGTAAATAAGTAACTCTTTGCATATCAGAATTATGATATCACCGTGAAAGAGGTGGGAGATAAAATGGAAATATAGTGTTTATAAAGCAGAGACAGATGCAACCATAGACACAATAGCAAAATAAAACAAGAACACACCTGGATATGAAAATGGGGTATGCATAGCCTGTGAATAATGAGGGTCTTCACAAAGCTTTGAAAGAATCAAATCAATTGCCCGCAACTGCTCATCTATTGTGCCAGTCACTGTTACTAGCCTATCATTCAAGCCATAAAAGTTATTATCCTGTGGAGATATCTTAATGCCAGCTTGGGAGCCATCAATAAATGACCTACCAAAAAGGGATAAATAACAATTAGGATATGTCTAAGGCAGAAATACTCAATTAAAAGGCACAAATAATGCTTCAACAGTAACTAACAACAGACCATGGACCACAGACATATAACATGAGCCTACTTTAAACAATTACTTTTAGTATATGTTTCGTTTCTCGTTTCATCAAATGCATTCAGAAAAGATTATGTTCACAGCAATAATTTTCTTATGAGGGGAGCATGTTAAGGATACACGAGCTTTAAACAACCAATTATAACTTCATGTGGGACTTAAGCCACAAGTAGCAGCTATAATTCACTTGAACAGCAGTCATACTTTATAAATCAGAAAAACTTCCGAGTCAAATCATGCTCACTTAGGTGGAAGTAGTGGATAAATGTAGAAAAGCACAGGTTAGCACTAATTTTCCTTGCATGTGATAGTTACATTTAAGAGACTGGTCCATCTTGAAGAAAATGTCCTCAGCCCACACAGTACCCGAGCACCAAGGTACAATGATAACATTAGTTTGGTTCTTTTCCATGATCCTAATTGATATACAATCATAAATAAAGCTCAAGGTACTTCCATTGTAAAAAGAAAGCAAAATATAGCAAAATATCATGCAGTTTAGATATTGATGGCTAGCTAGACCTTCTAATAAGAAACCAATATTCTCAAAAACCTTAAGCTGCATGTTATGAATATGCAATTCTAGAAGCAACTTACTAAGCTGCATCAAAATTATAGCGATTGTAATCTTTACTAAATTTGTTCCTATCACCGAAATTTCTCCTTTTCAATGCTAGAAGTTGTCTAATCATCCCTAACTTAGTTGGCCATGTATAACCTTCATTGTAGACATTCTCAAACATGATTCAATTCCAAAGTAAGCAAACACCAGTCATGCCTATTTGAACATACTATAGATCAAGTGTAGTTTAAAATTTTTATGAAGTTTATTCCCAAATAAATACAGCATTATGGAAGAATGAACACATATTCTTTATAAAAACAAGCCGGGTTAGTATGCTACAATTCTATGAGCATACTAAAAACTATATTAAAAATTCCTTAGATTTCAAGCCTGCAAAAACATCATATCCAGGTTAATTGCCGAAACAAAGAAACAAAAATATGTACAATAATCAGAGTGTCCAAGTAGAATTCTTACTTAATGGTAGCCCCTCCTTTCCCAATTATGCTGCCACAAGAGCTATTGGAAACTATTAGCCTCACTTTTGTTCTAGGTTCAGCATCATCATTATCTTTGATATTAAGCTAACCAGAAAAAACAAACTTCATTACTATAAAAAAAGGTCAGAAAATTTAAAGAGTTAAAACTTAGAAAGTCCTCAAAAGAAAGATCACCTCATTCAATAATTTTGCAAGGATAAGTTCCATGGCTTTGAGTATATCATCAATTGCTCCAGAGACCATAATGATCCTGTCTGATGTTCCTGGAAAAATTTCATGACTGCGTGACAACTGAATTCGAGCTCCTGATTTGGACTGAAATTCAGTAATCGTTGAGCCACCCTTTCCAATTACAGAACCAGCGGAAGCATTCGATACAAGAAACCTGATATACGTAGGCTTCTCTGCATTATCTGCCAAAAGAAATATGTTAAAAAAACATCACTAACATACTTGTAGTCAATGAGGAACTTTGGAACCACGCATGAAATTTTTATCAACTGAAACAATCTCCTCTCTTTCAGTGCAAAAAACAAATAAGAGGATAAAAAGATCAACTGTGTGAAGTAAATGAATTAAAAACAGAATCTGTGGTAGCCTGATCTCAACAAGTACTGCTTATTAAGACATGCCACCTTGATTTCTGATGGTAATAATGTCATCTCACACATGGAAAAAGTGGAAAATCTGATCTTATGGTAATATAAAACTTATATTTTCAATGTTCACACAAGCCTTATCAACATTTTGAATTTTTGATATACATTTGAATAGTTAATAGCAAGCAACACAGATCGGTAAAACATCTCCTAAAACATCTCCTATTAACATCTCCAAAGTAACTTAAATCCCTATCATCTGTCACTTAACATTTAAAAACCAAGGGATGATCCTGAAGTAGACTGTAGGCTGGTAGCTGTAAAAGGACAGATCTTAAACCTAGAGAATATGAGTCGGAGAAAACTACAGGTATACGAAAGATAAGAATGCAAGCTGTAGATAACAGGATATACACTAGATGTTCTACATTTTAGTATTGAAAATTTTGAAGGACTAGTTTGTTAAATATAGCATCTAGGAAGTCGAATCAATTACTTCGATGATATCTTCAAATATATAAGAAACAAAAACATTTTATACATATGCCTTTCCATCAATGACTTCAATTTATTTTCTTTGGTTTCACGTCTAATCTTTAAAGATGAGCACCAGCACCGTGACCAAAACAACCCTTACTTGCAGCTCATCACACCTCCCAACATTGTTGAACTCATACATAGTCGGTTCAACTTTCACAGTTACTGTACAAATAAACGCAGATAAAAGATACTGTCAGCGGAACTCCAGGATTTCTCACCCTTCTACTCTGTTACTTTGGGCAGCATTTAACCATACTGAGAACACATTCTTTCCTCACAATAAAATTAGCATTTCTCCCCAGAGCACAATGCTAGGGTTAGAGTTTCAAATTCTAATCAAATCTAATCTTTAGATTAGGAAAAGAAAAAATAAAAAAAAAATACATAACAAACTTTTCCGCCATTACTCGAAAAACAGAAAACACACAAACTGAATAGCCTAAACGAAGATAAAAGGAAGATCAGATCAAAAGCTTACCAGATGTCGGCGATTTAGGCGGAGGCGGAGATCTATTCCTCGCCGCCTCTGGTGATGACATGTAAGACGACTCCGTCGACTCCATTTCTCTCTTCTCCTCTTCTAAACCAAAAATCAATAAAATAAAAAACAATAACAATAAAACAAGGACACCAAACTACATAAATAAGTAGGACAAGAGAAAGCAAAGGTTAAGCAAATTAATCAAAATCTTCATCTAAATTAAGGTAATTTTAAACAAAAACAAAAGGATTTATACTTCTTTTCAGAATTTGCTATCTAATCTAGCTTTTTTTCTTTGAGTTCGCAGCTTTCGTGTTCTTCGGTCCAGCTTAAGGTTTCTCTGATATTCTCGTTATCTATATACATCGGTCGCTGGTTTAGGTTCAATGCTAATGGCTCGTTTGAGAGTTTTCTTTTAAGGGTAAAATACAACATTCATCATTCAACTATTATCTTACTCCTATTTTGGTCATTTAAATTTAATTAATCACTTAACTTTTGAATTGTTTCTATTTTAGTCCCTCTACAAGTAGACAATCTCATTTATCTATTTTCAGTCACCCAACAATTCTAAAATAATGAAAAACTAAAAAATTTACACTAAATATAATCTTTACATGTGTAAATATATATAGAGAGAGAGATACATGATCCATTAACATTATGATTTTTTTTAGTTTTATATTGTTAAGATCGTTTGATGAGTTAAAATAAACGATTGAGAATAATTGTAAAAAATGAGAATATATTCACTTAAAAATATAAATAATTTTAGTCATCTATTTTCATTTATCCAATGATCCTAAAAATATATAAAGATAAAAAAATTTATACTAAATGTAAGTGGATATATATACATTAGGATATGTTAACATATTATAAAACTTTTAAATTTTATACATTCTTTAAAATTATTGAATGAATGAAAATATATTATTAAGATTAACAATAACGAATAAAAAGATTTTTATAAAAAAATAATTATCGTCATATTTTAAATTTTAAATTTGAATTATTAAATTCAATTAATCAATTGATTGAAAAATATGTAAAATTTTAAGAAATATATCATATAAATAGATATTAATCCAACAAATTAAATGATAAAAATATATTATTCAATCACTTACTTAAGAAATAAGTTAAAAACAAGTATCAATTAAGATTTTTAGTATAAATTTAATATTATTTTTTTATGATTAAGCTAAGATGGTTATAAAGTAATAATTGTTTTAAATATTTTTAAGTATTTAGGGTTTATGACTAGGAAGATGACAAAGACGACGTCAGCGGGTTTGAGTTAGGGATTTAGGATTTTTAGGTATTTGAGACTTTTTTTACACATGTCACTTAACGAAGAAATTTAACGACAGTTACGGTCAGGGCATTTTAAATGATAACATTTATAACGTTAGACACCTGGATGATTCAAAAAGTTTAAACACTTATTTTAAAAAACGATATAATTTATACACTTATTTTATAATTAAGCACAAACAAAGATTAATTGTGGGTCAAACCTAAAATTTCAATGGGTTGAAAACCATCTAACTACCGGACTAAACAAAATTTTTTATTATGTTCTAACAACAAAAGTTAAGTTAAAATTTGACCCTTTAACGACATAGGGTTCCATATCATCTTCCGTGACGGAAATGAGTATACCCGTTAACGAAATAAAATATTATATATTTTTTACGATTAAGTTAAGATGATTATAATGTAGTAATTGTTTAAAAATATGGTAAAGATAAATAATACAAACTTAATGTTATTCTACACACGATTCAATAGTTATTATATACTATGTTTTGAGTGATAACCTAATATTACGCCCTTTGTGCTTTTCTTAACCTAATATTACGCCCTTTGTCCTTTGCCAAATCTTATACGTGCCCTGTGATTTACTATATACTTTTAAAGGTTAAAATATACACGAATACATATAATTTTTAATAAGAAATAGATTTCTCTTTGTTGCCTTAAGTCAATTTACAATTTGCAACGATCAATTTGCATATAAATTTATTTTGATCGACGTTTGTTTGAAGCTATTTTTTTTTATAAAATATTAAAATATAACGATGCGTCTGTCGAAATAGACTTGGAAAGTTTGAGTAAAATGCAATGATGGTCGGTAAACTTTTAAGGTAATTTCATTTTGGTCATTGAAACAAAATAATTTTTTATTAAAGTTACTATGATTAAGAAAAACGTTCATTTCGATCCAAGTTCATAAACAGCTAAATTAGGATATGTATCACTATCAATATCTTATTGGTGAAAAATTAAGAAAAAACAAAGTAAGGACTTATGGTGGATTGAACATAAAGACCTTTGAAAAAGATTTCTAATATCCAACTATTAGATTAAGCAAGATGTTTTATTATAGTCTTAATTATAAAATAAGTGTACAAATTATATCGTTTTTCCCAAATAGGTGCATCGACCGTAATGGTCGTTAAATTCTAGCGTTAAAGGACACATGTCATGTTCTGGTAGTTTTAAAAATTTTATTTAAAAATAAAAAATTAAAATTATATTTAAAAAACAAAAATTTTGAAATACTTTTTTAAACCCCACAACTTTAAAAACCCTAATTTCAACCCCTAAACGCATGCCAACCGTCGCCTTTTGCCGTCAAAGAACCTCCACCTAGTCTCACCTCCACCTGACGATTGATAACCCTATGAAATCGCTATCAATCGACGGCCAACCGACGTGTGTATCATGATGAACCTGACATTGTAAATCGTGACCTCACGCGATCCCGACGACCAATCGACGATAATTATGGTGACTTATGACTAGAAAGATGGTAAGGACTACGTCGGTGGCTGGCAAGGACAATGTCAGCATGTTAAAGTTAGGGATTTATGATTTTTAGGTATTTGAAACTTTTTTGTAATCTAGGAGAAGTTTTTTTCTTATAAATATAATAATATTTTTGTCTTTCTAAATGTAATTTTTAAAATTATCATAACGTGACACGTGTCACTTAACGAAGAAATTTAACAACAATTACGGTCTGGACACTTAAAGTGGTAACATTTGTAACGTTAGACATCTGGATAATTCAAAAAGTTTGGACACTTATTTAAAAAAAAAAACGATATAATTTAAACACTTATTTTATAATTAAACACAAACAAAGATTTAATTGTGGGTCGAACCTAAAATTTCAATGGGTTGAAAACCATCTAACTACCGGACTGAACAAATTTTTTATTATGTTCTAACTAAAGTTAAGTTACAAGTTGACATCATCAAATCTCGAATTTCAAATATATGTGGCAAAAACTAACTCAATCATGATTTTTTTTTTTAAAAATAATATGGTCCAACATCAAAATAAATAAATCCATGGGTGCCCTGCCTCCTAGACAAGACCATTTGCTAATATTTTGCCATGTACTCCATGGGTGCCCTGTCCCCCTAAACAATAGCATCGTTGAAAAAGGCAGTCCAACATACAAGAATAATGCAAAATACCACATTTTTGCAGTGTACATTCTACATTATACTTACATTATTTATTTATTTTAAAAAGTCATTGTCTGGTAAAGAACTTGAAACTTTGAAAGTATATAGAAAATGAATTGATAAATCCCAATGAATATGAAAAAAGTTGTTAATCATTGTCTTGTCGGGTAATGCACTAACATAATTAAAATTGTTAGTTTTATTAAAAATAAAAAATATTTAAAATTATAATAAAATTTTTCAGACATAATTGTAAACTTAAAATATAATTATGATATTTTTATATTATCATAAAAAAATTAATTATTCTATATAAATAATATAATAAAGAAAAATGATTACGTGCCCCTCCTTTGGAAATTGGTGCGTAGCTCTCCTTCTCCCCATAAATAAAAAAAAAAAAAGTAAAAGACGAAATTATCTCTCTTTTCTTTCATGTAATAGAATTATAAATTTCTCAAACAATCATTATCTCTTCCTTCCATTTTCTATTTTAGTTTATTTTGTTTTGACAAATAGAACTTGTGTTTCGGTTTCCTATTTTCACGTTTTAGCAGAGGAGATCCTTCACTTCAGTGCACGATAAACAGCAATGAAAAGCTAGTTTTCTTTCTTTTTATTCTCAGCTTGCTGTTTTCAAAATTTACCGGTACGTCTCTTTCAGATGAAAATTTCTTTCACTTTCTGCGATTTTCAATCAAATTCCCTCGTTTTTTTTTGGATTTTTTAAAACAGGAGTTGTTAACTGGTGAAGAAATTAATTGGAGCTCTATCATTTCCAATCGGAGAGCATAGGGATATTTTTTTTGTGTGAAAAAATTAATGAAATTTGAGAGCTGAATTAGGGTTTTATTTTGTAATTTTTGGCATATTTGTTTCAAAGTTGTGATATTGGGTACATTATCAGGAGGAAAATGGGTTATTTGCATTAGACGAAAATGACAGATTTTCAAGCTTTACAACAAAAACCTGAATCCCCACTCGATGATGGAGCTGAATTCGAAAGGGGTTTGGAGGAATTGATGAGGGGGCATTTTGACGATTGTATGTCATTTGCATCATGTAGTGTTAGTAGAAGTCCTGATGATGAGGATGATGAGAGTGATCGACTTGTTAGGAGGAGGGCAAGGTCTGATATTGAAGGGGATGACTTAGCTGAGTCATCCGCAGCAAGAAGGCGACATTCTAGGATTTTGAGTAGGTGGGCTGCTAGGCAGGCTCAGGAAATGATAACTACAATGGAGAGGAGAAACAGGGAGTCTGAGCTGATTGATTTAGCTGGTTTACATACAGTTTCAATGCTCGACTCCTCTTTCTTGAGAGAGCCACAGTCACCTACTTCTAGGCGACAAGGGGGTAATGTTGACAGATCCAGTACTCAGGCTTCTGCTATTTTGCAAATGTGGAGGGAGTTGGAGGATGAGCATTTGTTGAACAGGGAGCAAAGGAGTGCTGATGGTAATAGGACCATGTCTAGTATTACTCTGTCCGAGAGTCATGGGAGTGAGAATCAAGGGAGTGTTGGGGATGTGACTGAGTGTGAGAATGACTCTGCAACTTTGTCGAATGATCAGGGTGTGTCACAGAATGATCCTGGGAATGACAATGGGTCTAGTAGGGAGCAGTCTCCTGATCTTGGGGAAGTTGAGAGAGAGAGGGTGAGACAGATTGTTCGGGGATGGATGGAGAGTGAGATTAATGATCATTCATCAAGTGTTACCCAAAGGGCTGGCAGTCCCAGAGCTGAATGGCTTGGTGAAACAGAGCGTGAGAGAGTTAGAAATGTCCGGGAGTGGGTTCAAATGACAAGTCAGCAGCGAGGAGTTCGTGGGGTACAGAGAGAAGATCAGGAAGCTACAATTGGTGCACAAGTAGACCATGTTCCTCATAACTATGCTACTGACCAAGATGAAGGTCAACCAGAGCATATTCGTAGGGACTTGAGGAGGTTGCGTGGAAGACAAGCTGTAATTGACTTGCTTGTGAGGAACGAAAGAGAGCGACAAAGGGAGCTTCAGGGTTTGTTGGAGCACCGTGCTGTATCTGATTTTGCTCATCGTAACCGCATTCAGGTCAGTTAGCTATCATGTAGCGTTCATTTATGCTTTCTCTTGATTTATGCATTTCTTAAATTTGTTCATAATAAATGTTTTACAAGTTCTCCACCTCATGATGGGTGTTAGTTCCATGCTTTGAGTCAAGGTTTTGAATTTTGAGTCCAACATGTATTGTAGTTTCATATGGGATTAACCTGTTTCAATAATAAGGTACTATGTTCTATTTTAAGTCAAGTCACTTTACTAGGAACTTTATGGGAACTAAGCATGTTTGATTGGTTCAACATTTAGTTTGACTTGATTTCTAGTTCTGTTGCTCAAGAACTTTGATCAATTTACTTAATAGGATCTGTGTAAATTGATTTGTTTTTCTTATAAGGTTTATGGTTCTCCTGATGCCAACTTACTAATTAACCAATAAATAAATAATTAACAAGTGGAAAACACTGTCAAAATAGAGAAAGCATGACTCTAGCTTTCATCCCCGAATAAAAATATTCAATATTAGTCTGAGGCTCTGTTCTGCACTTTTCTGCAATGCTAAGAAGCTTGAATCTTGCTAATATTGGTTAGATCCATTTGAGTGGTGTGCAATAGTTAATTGATCTTGTGTCATCACGTATCATATTGATTTTTTTCATATTCTTAATCACTGCTCAAGAATTTCAATGATGATAAATATTCAATGATTTTCTTCTTTTTTTCTTTTAGTAAATCCTTCATAAATATGTTTTTGTTACCCAAGCTTTTACCATTCAACCCCCTTCTCTCATATATTCATGCTAGGCTGGAAATTAGAGGAGGCTTTTTTTCGAAGAATAATACTTTCTATATCAGGTTAAGACTGAAAGTTACATCATTCTTATGTTTTTAGAAAACATTTCAATTTTAAAGTAAAATATGTAATAAAGATATGCTGATGCTGGAATTAGCTTTATACATCACTCCTGGACTATTGTATGATCAGGTGTCTTGACTCTCGGTGTTATTATTGAATTTCTGTGAAAGTCCTTTGGTAGTTTATTTTCAACCTGTGGCCTGGTTAATTAGTAATCCTTTTATCTAAATTTTGCAGTCACTACTCAGAGGTAGATTCTTACGAAATGAAAGACCTGTTGAAGAGGAGAGGCCACCTTCAGTGGCAGCTAGTGAATTAAGTCAATTAAGGCAACGGCACACTGTATCTGGTTTGAGGTAGGAATTTTTTTTCTTTCATGCTTCCATTATGGAATTTTTCAGAGAACTTTTCACTATTATTTCGAAACTTCTTGGTGATAGTTTTAAAATGGTTGATGTTTGTTAAACGGTGATGTTACAAGCTGAAGAATTTTGGCATATAGATGTATAAAACAAGCTTCATTGCCTTAACAATTTATGATCTAATTACATTTTGTTGATGTATTATGCAGTTACACCCCGTTTTATAATGTTTTGTTTGTTTTTCTACTCTGTCTCTGTGGTTATTTATTAATATTATAACCTTCTCCTGTTCATGGAGAATGGGAACAACTTAGGTTGATTTTTCTTTTACTTTTAGCTCCTTTTTCTAAAAGAACACATAAAAGTTTATCTTGCTTGTTAAACAATGAGAAATCTGTGGCACATGTGTGTGTGAGTGTGTGTATAAAAATAAGGCATGGGTCACTGTGCAGAGTCCATCTAGTGGCATCTAGATTATAGGTTGAAAAATTCTCTGCAATGCCCTCTTCAGCTCTTTCAAGTTTTCCATTGATTTCCTTAAAAGCCAATTCTTTTTCTTATTCAGGGAAGGGTTCCGCAACAGATTAGAAACAATTGTACGTGGTCAAGCAAGCGCCAGTTCTGAAACTATATCTAGCAACGTCATCAATGATTCTAGAAGTGAACTTCCCCAAACAAACACTTCACAAAATGTCCAACATGAAAACATTGAGGATACACAACCTAGGAGTTTGAGAAGTCACACTGAACAGTTGCCTAATCAAACAGGAAGTATGGTTAACAACGTGCTAGTTGTTGAAAGCATAAGTTGGCAAGAAAATGCTAACCAAGGTGGGAATTGGCGGGAACCAACAACCAATGATGAGGGAGGAAACTGGCCACAGTCAATGGGTCCCCTACAGAAGAATTTCTTATTGATAAAGGGTTAAGGCAAGGATGTAGCCTCTCTCCTATTCTGTTCAATGTTGTTGGGGAATTGCTTCACAAGATGCTTTCAAAAGCAGTGGTTTTGGGTCTGTTTCAAGGGTTTTCGTTCGGCAATGATCAAAACTCCTTTAATTTATCACACCTTCAGTTTGCGGACGATTTAATTATATTCTGTCGAGCCTCTATTACCCAGATCAAGAATGTTAGAAGAGTTTTGAGGATTTTTGGCCTAATGACGGGGCTCCATCTCAATTTAGCCAAAAGTAAACTTTATGGTATTAATATGGAGAATGACTTACTTGAAGAATGGGCGAGGGATATTGGCTGTTCTATTGGCTCTTTCCCGACAGTTTATTTAGGCCTCCCTTTGGGGGCAAAAAAGAATTCAGAGAAGTTGTGGGAGCCGGTCATAGAGAACTTTAGTAGAAAATTGGTGGGGTGGAAAGCTTCATCTTTATCCATGGCTGGCAGATTGGTGCTTATAAAGTCGGTACTTTCATCTTTACCCATTTTTTACCTATCTATTTTCAAGATGCCATCTACTATTTCTCAACAGTTAAATTCTTTGATGTCGAATTTTCTTTGGGGTGGAGGGGGTGAGAAAAAGAGAATGCATTGGGTTAGTTGGAAAAAGATTTGTAAGCCGTTGAGTGGTGGAGGTTTAGGAGTTGTTGATTTGAATCTTACCAATCGAGCGTTGTTGGGGAAGTGGGTATGGAAGTTTGCAAATGAGAAAGACTCGATATGGAAGAAATTCTTTTGTTGTAAACACAATGTGAGTTGTCATTCCTTGGATATCACTAAGGCCCTATCTCATAAAGACTCGTGGATTTGGAGGGGAATTGTCAATAACTTCTCAAAGAATGACTTCATTGGAGGGTGCCTTAGATCTCATGCAAAAATTCAAATAGGGAATGGAGAATCTGTCTCTTTTTGGAAGGATACTTGGCTTGGGGATTGTCCATTAAAAATACTTTTTCCTAGGATTTTTGCACTTTCTACTAACAAAGGTGGCAATGTGGCTGCTTTTGGTAGTTTTGATTTGAATGGATGGGAGTGGAATATTAAAACAAGGAGGAATCTTTGTGATTGGGAAGTGTTGCAGTTGGTTGAATTATTGAACAGCCTTAAAGACATTAAACTGATTGAATCTTTGGAGGATTGCCTGCTGTGGGATGGCTTGGGGGACGGGCTGTTTTCTGTCAAAGAGTGCAGGAAATCTCTAGAGTCTGTTTATGAGGATACATTTCAGTGGAGAAACTGTGTTTGGCTGGGATTAGTCCCTCCTAGAGTGGAGACTTTCCTTTGGCAGCTATCTCATCAAAAAGTTGCTGTTAGAATGGAATTGATGAAAAGGGGGGTTACTTTAGGGGAGGATACTCTCTGCCCTTTTTGCAATCTATGTGAAGAATCTGTCCAGCATCTTTTTTTGTTCTGTCAGGTTTCGTGGGAGCTGTGGAATAAATTAATTTGTTATTGGGGTATTAGTTTAGCTTTTCCACTTGACCCTCCTTCCTTACTTAGTTCTTGGTCTGATTTGAGGCCTTCTTCGGTTATTTGGAAGTTTATTCCGGGTGTAGTGCTATGGTCAATTTGGAGAATCAGAAATGAAATTATCTTTGATAATGGTAAACTGGACAAGCTTTCACTGTTTTTCACTGTTCGCTTAAGGCTAGCAAGATGGTTTCTAGCAAAATATCCTCTTTCCTATATTAAGGTGGATTCTTTAATTGGTGATCCTTCCTTGGCAGATAGTATCTCTGCCCCTAAGGAACTTCACAGATCAGGGTGCGGGTGGATTCCTCCTCCAGTTGATTTTTTTAAATTCAATGTGGATGGGGCTTGTAGTAGAGTTGGGAGAGTGGCTGGAATAGGGGGTCTTCTCAGGGATTGGAATCGGGTTACACTCATCTCTTTTTCAGAAAATGTTGGTCCTTCTTATCCCTATTTAGCAGAATTGAAAGCTGTAAGAAGAGGCATTGATATCTTTGTTTCTTCAGAATGGTTGTTGAAGGGCAGACTCATTATTGAATGTGATTGCAAGCTGGTCGTGGATTGGATCAAAGATCAAGCTTTGGTTCCTATTTCCCTTTCGAATTTTGTTAAGGAAATTGTATCTATTGTTTCTTTTAGAAATTTTATTGTCAGGTGGATTCCAAGGTCTTGTAATTGCGAGGCTGACAAGCTAGCAAAAGAGGGGATCGGGTGATTTTTTTTGTCTGTTTCAGTTGGTGTCTGTTTCTGAGCTTAGAAGCTAGAGGAGTGTGTGAAGTCTTATGTTGTTTGTAAAAGTGTTTTTAAGTCTTATGTAACTTGGCTTTCATTAATAAATTGAGGTACTCTTTTCCTCCTTCCGCTAGTTGGGTCTTACCTTATGGGTAAGATCCTCTAAGAGGGAGGTTTTTAATGAGACCTCCTATTCCTATCAAAAAAAAAAGGAAACTGGCCACAGCCGACCTATGCTCGGTTCAATGAATGGAGAGAGGGAAATGCAGAAGAAATGGATACAAATGGGCAAGAAAGTTCAGTTAGTGAGTATCGCCAAGAAATTCCTGAAAATGTAAATGGAGGAAGTGATTCTCAGGAATCCCATAGAGTTTGGCGCGAGGATGACTCACAGGAAGCTGTTGAAAATTGGTCAGAAGAGCCTTCTGATCCTCCAAGAGCACGTCGTGCACCCCCAGTTAGAAGGTTCAATAGATTTCATCCGCCTGAAGATGACAATGTGTACAGTATGGAACTTAGAGAACTCCTGAGCAGGTATTTGATCGCATAGTTAATCTTTACACTTTTATGTGAAATGACTTCTTTATTGATGCATTTTATTTTGTAGGAGGAGTGTCTCTAATCTTCTTCGAAGTGGTTTCCGGGAAAGTTTAGACCAATTAATACAGTCTTATGTGGAAAGACAAAGTCATTCTCCCATTGATTGGGATCTGCGCAGAAACTTGCCAACACCAGCCTCACCACAGCATCATCAAGAGCAGCAGAGAGATGAAACAAATGATCATCAGAATGATGCTACCAACAGGCCTTCACTCATGTTACCTTCTCCTCCAGTGCCTCCACCACAGCCGTTGTGGCATCAGGATTTGCATCACACTAGCTGGTCAAGGCACAGCATGCATAGATCAGACCTTGTGAGCCTTCTATCTTAGTCTTGCAACTGCATATATATTTTGCTCCAACCTTTCATTTTTCTATAAGTATCTGTGTCTGACACCCATGTTCAACACATTTTCAAACATGGATATAGGGATAGCCCGATAGGACCCTTCAAGGATCTTAAAATAACTGGAAAAACTTGGAGATAATGAGGATACATTTTTCTGGACACATCTGGGTCTATTACTCACACCCGAGTTCAAGTAACAGTGTTGCATATTACCGTAACTACTGAAAATGAGGATACTTTTGTTTTCCTATCCAATTTGCAATTATACTGTCTCTATCTAAGTCGACACATACTTATATCCAACACTTGCACTTGAGTTCAAGTAACGTTGATTTGCTACTGCTTGTGTACCATTATAGGTTGTCAGTCGTCCCTAGTTGAATAGAAGATGTTGAAATATCTTATTTGAAGACCCTGCCAATACTTTTTGTTACTCTGCATCTTTTCAGTTATTTTATGAGACTGCTTATTGTTTGCAGGAATGGGAGATGGTTAATGATCTAAGAGTTGATATGGGCAGACTCCAGCAGGGTATGAGCCACATGCAGAAGATGTTGGAAGCCTGCATGGATATGCAGTTGGAATTGCAGCGATCCGTCAGGCAAGAAGTCTCTGCGGCTTTGAATCGTTCAGCTGGTGAAAAAGGTTCATAAATCCTCCCAACGTTTCTTACCTGGAAAGCTTTGTTTTGTATTTTTCGAGGTCGTTTTGATTGTTTCTGTTTTGACTTCGTCTTGCATTTCAGGTTTGAGTGCAGAAACACCAGACGATGGTTCGAATTGGGGTCATGTGAGGAAAGGGACTTGTTGTGTTTGTTGTGATAGCCATATTGATTCACTTTTGTACAGGTTTTACCTTCTGAACTTTTCTAAATCTTTCCATGGTCAAATATCATCTATGAAACCATAATTTTGAACTCCATTGATGCTTTAATTATACATTGCAATTGCCCTCTTTTTTCACATTAAAGAACTGGTTGCAGATGCGGACACATGTGCACTTGTTCAAAATGCGCAAATGAGTTGGTTCGTGGCGGAGGAAAGTGCCCTTTGTGTCGAGCACCTATTGTCGAGGTAATCCGTGCATATTCAATTCTGTAAAGAGATGAAGAACAAAATTGGAATTGAACAGTCTGTTAAAGGTCCAAAAGAGCCAATGGCCAGATAAAAAGGCCCCGATTTGTAGAATGTTGAGTTGAAGCTAGTGTTTTTCTGATTATTTGGAATCGGAGCAGCAGTTGGCATCATTGATTCATCATTCATGCATAAATAAAATATCGTCTGTAAATTCTTTTCTTCCCATTTTATGTTACTGAATATCTAGGGGTGACAATGGGAACTGTGGACTCGATTATTTGTGGATATCCAATCCATTTTTATGGATTCGGTTTGATGCTATTCATTAAACATTAAATTGATAAGAGGAATCCAAGATAAAAACGAGACTAAAAATGGGCCTATTCTAAAACTACTCATCGATTGGATCATACATGAAACAGCAAAGTGTTTATGTTTTAAGTTTTTAACCGACGCCTAATCTAAATTTGACTTTTGGGTTAATATCAAATTTTGTCATCCTATAACTAATTAAATCGATGGGTTATAAGATGTTGTTTTGTTAAGTCTCTCGACTATTAAAAGTTATAAAATGGTCATCCAACTATTGATATGTTTTAAACTCGTTTTTTTTAATTAAAAAAATTAATAATATTTTAAGTTAGACGTTAACTTGCTATTTAGGATATGATAAACTTGATTGCAAAATCTCAAATGACTATACAAGTCAAATGGTTTTGGGATTAGATTTTATCATATCTCAATCAGTATGTTACGTTTATTTTAGGCGACCGTCAATTTTTTAACATAAAAGGATGAATTTAGAAAATATAATTGTCGATTGATTATTTTGTAACTTTTAATAGTAAAAGAACTCGATAAAACGGGATAATTTTATAACTTTTGATAATTGAAAGACTCAACAAAAGTTATACCGTATGATCATAGGATAATTTGTTTACTTTACTCTAAATCGATTGATACTATTATTTTTTACATAATTATTATACTTAAAAATAATATACGTTGAAACGCACTTGTACTGACGTTGTCTCAAATGCTAGCATAATAGTAATCATATCAATTGAATCAAAACTTATTCAAGCACCTGACTTCATGTCAAAAATGACCTTTTTAGTCTCTTGAAGATTAATTTACTTTAGAATTCATTACATTTTTTACTATTACATTTTTTTATTAAATTAATTTAAACATGATAAAATAGTAACATCAATTATTTACAATTTTACGTGACATTGTAAAAGGAAATTGAAAATATATATACATAAAAAGTTGATATAAATATCTGCATGATAATAAATGAATTAATTTTAAATTATTTAACAACATAGTAAAAATTAAAATAATTAACATCAATTTCAAGATACAATAGAACACCTATAATTAATATTCGATAAATTAATAATTTCTCTAGAATAATATTTTGATAAGTCACATTATACATTAACATCATTCAATTAGTCAATATAAAGTGAAGATTAGGCAAAATAAGAACAATCTAAATTCCAGCTTGATTTAAAATAGAAATGTAATTACTTGATTAAAACTCACTTACTTGAAAAAAGCATCCATTAATCATCATGCTCAAGCTTCAACCTCAATTTTTTATCCTCAAACTCAAATTCGAGCCGAGATTCTTCACTACTAACCCCAAGATACATCGGCAAACCAATTTAAACGTAGCTCACTCAATATCTCGAATTATGACAGATAAATAAATAAACTAAAATGACGAAATAAATAAAATAAGACAATGGATATTTATATTTATTAAAATAATTTCATGATATGAAAAATACGAAAAAAGTCTAAATTGAACTCAAACTGAAATAAGATATATCTAATAAATAATAAATAGTATTGAAAATAATTTTATTCAAATAACCCTCTGAAGGGTATCCCAAGTATTTGGAGGTCTTCTATAGATTAATCGAACAAAAAAAGATAATACATCGACTTAAAATTAAATATGAATTTTGACAAATCCAATAAAAATATTTCTTAAAATAATTGTACTAAAAGAAACACAATCAAATAATATATACGTACAGAAAATGTACCTAAATAATACTAATAAACATATATATATATATATATATATATTATTCAACAATAATATTTCAACAATAAGGACTTGTAATTGGGCCGGTTAGGCTTGTTGTATGGCCTTCGGGTCTATAAAAATAATAAATAATATTAATATTTAATACAATAACAAAATAAAATAAAAATGCCAACCCGGACAAAAAGGTGTCTAAAACATGAATTGCCAAGGATACCGGGATGGTAAGTTTCCGTGCGTTTAGTTCACGGAATATAAGATTATCTGTGAGAATAAAAGATTATCAGTGAGAATAAAAGATTATCGGAGAATAGGATTATTGGAAATGTTGTATTTTGTGTTTGGTTGGTTTAACAGAAATGTAAGATTACAGTGTTTGGTTAAAGGAATAAAAGATTATTGGAATGTATATTTTATCAAATTATCCTTTTTATATATTTGTTTTTTAACCAGTTGAATTCTATTATAATATTATTATAATTAATATATATATTTTATTTAAAAAATTTAAATTCATAAAATTTATATAATTTTTTTTACAAAATTAAAAAGATAACTAGGTTTAATGAAATGTAAAATTTTATTTTAACCCTGAACTTCATATAAAATTTTAATTATAATTTTTTTGTAAATCTAAAATAGTTTGAGATAAAAATCCACTGTTGGTAATAAAAGATTATCGGGAATATGATTACTGGTCAACTAAACGGGGAAATGAGGATTCCATTCCTCCGGTAATATCTTATGCTGTGAACCAAACGGCCGCTTATGTTTAAAGAATGAGGATGGAGCATAAGTTGAATACGTTTGCCTTAGTAGAGCCTTGTATCAGTGGTCATAAAGTTGATTAAGTTATTGCTAAATTGGGTTATAAGAAATCTTTCAGAGTTTAAGCTGATGTTTTCGGGGGGCATTTGGATCCTTTGGAGTTAACCTATTTTGCTTGAAGTTGTAGCGGTTCACTCTTAGTTTATTCTCTCAAAAGTGACTGGTTTATTCAGCTCTGTCTCGGTCTTTGTTACAGTGGTATATGGAAACCCTCACAGGGAAAAAATGAGAAGCTCTTTGGAGAGACCCTAGCTCGTAGGACACATCCTTTAGATTATCGCTGGTGATTTTAATGTTTATATGTCTAGTGCAGAAAAGACCGGCGGGACTAGGAGAGGTGTTGGGTGTAACCTTTTTCAATAGTTTGTGGAATGATATAAGCTTATTGATGTCGAATTTAAAGAACCTCAATTTACTTGGAATCATGGAGGAGTTTTAAAACGTCTGGATCGTATGTTGATTAATGACAATTGTAATTTAGTTACATCGTCCTCGACGGTCTATCATCTGCCGAGGCTCAAGTCTGATCATAAACCCCTTCTTCTCCGTACTCTTGGTGATCCCAAATCGACCCTCTAACGTCTATTCCGCTTTATTGTTGACTAGGCTAAGCATCCCGAGTTTCATACTTTCACCTATGAGAACTGGATTTTCGACGGTCGAATTAGTAGAACTACAATCACCTTAATCGATGCTCTCAAACTATGGAAGAAATACGAGCAGTCATATCATCCAAAAGAAAAAAGACCCTTAAAAGACAACCTACAATTATCCAGGACAAGATGGACAATAGGAGGGATTCAAGGTTAGAAAAGGAGAATCTGGGTAAATTTGAGGAGATTCTGGACCATGAAGAGCTTTTCTAGAAATAAAAAATTGGAGCACTTAGATGTTGGAAGGGGACCGTAACACCAAGTTTTTCCACAGGCAAACCCTCCACTATCGTAATTCTAATCGAACCCAAGCCTTCAAGGTTAGTAATTGTGAGTAATATCTGGGCATGCCTTTATTTCATAATAGGATAACCAATAGCACTTTTCAATTTATTATCGATAAAGTTTGCTCTAAGTTGAGTGGCTGGGCAGCTTCTAAATTGTCCTTAGCTGGTCCGGTGACCCTTGTCAAAGCAATGCTTCTTTCAATCCTGAATTATTTCATACAAACCGTATCTATACCCAAAAGTTTGTGCACAGATTGTTATTCCCTTAATGAAAAGCTCAAAGTTAAATTGGGACATTGATGTAATCGTAATTTCAGGTAACTTATTCGTATTGTTATTTTTAGCATTGTAAAGTACTGGTGTTGACAACTTATTTTGCCTCAAGCTGTTATCAAAAGCATTGATCAGCTTTGTGTCAGGTTTTTATGGAAGGGATCTGATTCCTCGGCTGCGGGTGCAAAGGTCAGTTGGGTCCAGATTTGTTTGCCTAAATTCGAAGGGGTCTTAGACTGCTTGCTTGTTTTCTCTTATGAGATATATCTTGGCGGGCCAGGAGTCTTTATGGGTTGCTTGGATTCATTCTTATGTGTTGAAGGGTGCAAATTTGTGGTAGGTTGACATTAAAGGTCATTTTAGCTGGTGCATGCGGAAGATCCTCAAGTCTAGGGAGCAAGCTTTTCCCCTTCTTGGTTCTGTGACGGATTGAAATGTAGTTGCTTCCTCTTGGCTTTGGTGTGAGGCGTGGGTTAAGGGTGGCGTTGTTTTCTGACATCAATTGGTGTGGTTTTCTTTTCAGGTTTCTAGGCACTTTGTTATTGTTTGATTTGCTGTTTTGGGGAGACTCAATACAAAAGATCCACTGTTGCGATGGGGTATCGTTACATATAGCTCTTGTTTTTTTATGGTCTGTGTGAGATGAGGAGCATCTGTTCTTCTCTTGCCCGTTTTCAAAAGAGGTTTGGGGTTGTTTTGAGATTGAGTAATGTTTCCTGGTCAGTTATGTCTTGGGATCATGAGTTGCTTTGGGTTGTTTCTTTTCTCAAGGGTAGATCGCTGATTTTTTGTATTTTGAAGATAGCTTGATGCGCTTATTTGTACTTTGTGTAGTATGAGCGAAATTGCAGAATCTTCAAGGATAAGCCTCGCTATGCTGATGATATTTTGGCTTTGATTAAGAGGGTCGTTGGCATTAAGTTTTGCAGGAAATGCATTGATAGTGCTGCCTATTTAAAATTCTCAGTTGTGTGCTACTTGGAACATATCGTTGTACGGACTGTATTTGTTTTTTTGCTTTATTTCTCTGCTGCTTTCATGGTTGCCCTTCGTCCTGCTGTTTGCTTTTAAGGGCAGGAGATGTTTGAGTTTCAATTAAATGCATTTTAAATAAATTTTGTAAAATGAAAATATGGATGATATTGGACATTGAAGCATGCCATGCACATTATGACGTTAATCTAATTTTCTTTATATAATCTATTTATTCATCTATATATAATTATTATTTTATACATTATTGATGTAGTTCTTAAAATTTACTGAAAAAACATGTTAAGATTTTGACAAATAATTTCTATTTACTTTATTATTTGTTAAAAAAATCCAGTTTTGACACTTAATCATTTAATGATAAAAATCCATTTTCTTAATTTAACTTTTTACCATTTAATTCGATTTTGACAAAAGGATGTAGCTTGCTACTTCTACGAATTTTCCTTGTAAACTACGTTCTGGATTAATTAATATGGACAAATTCCATCATACTCCAACGTTCTAAAAATCTTAACTTATATACGAACTAAATTATCCGAGTGATTAAAAAAATAATTATTGTTTTTAGACGTCAATTAATTATAGGTAATTTAAATATTAATTAGAGAAAACCCTAAAAAAATACGATGTCAAAATTTAATTAAACATTTTGGAGTGGTTAAGATGTATTTTTACTATCGTACTTAAAATTTATAATTTCTAAAGGGATTAAACCACAAATCTATCATTTTAGGTTTCAAATACATGGAATTTATAAAAATATAAAAGGAGTAAAACACAAATTTACCATTTTTTGTGGCCTAGGCCCGTATATGCCATTGGAGTCCTTTTTGTTGTTAGTATCGTATTCAAATTATATTCTAATTCCTAATATATTTTACATTTTCAATTAAATATTTGTGCTAATTGATATAATTTTAATTTTTTAATTTTTAGAATTGAAAATTTAGTTAATATATTTTTATTTTTTTAAATATTTTAAGTAATTAAATTTCAATAAATCAAATTTATTTATTTTTCGAAATTTTAAAGTTGATTTTCATTGTACCATCACGTTAATAAATCTATGTAAATTCCACTTCTTTACCACGTAATCGCTTTAATCAACGTGTCAAATATATCAACTGAATTTACACGTGGCATTCATGTAGAGCAAGTGAACATCACGCTAACTCAATGCCACCCCCCATAAACGTATCAAATCAAGTTTCCCATAAAAATTTAAAAAAGCAATTTATTGAACAAATAAGCAAAGTTTTCCAATTTAATTATTATTATTATTATTATTTAATGATAATAAAATATTTTTTAAATTTTTATGTTACTATAATTTTTTAGTGTATCGTTTTTTTTGGCTCTGCCCTTAATAATTATACTTATAATATTAAGAAATAAAACCTATAAAAAGAAAAAAAGAAAGGGAGAGCAAAATGGTGATGATTTTTCCTTAGAGAAAAAAATACAAATAAAAACAACGGTGGTTTATATGGTGGTTGCTGGAGGCGGTGAGAACGGCGGTAGTGGAGGAAGCTGCTGCATGAAGTGGTGGCAGCATAACCGTAATCACAATAATCACGTCCTCCACCACCATCACCACCACCACCACAATCATAGTAGCAATGGTAGTGGGAATGGTAACAGTGGGAAGTGTTGGATCATAAACTTGATCCATTATGGGAGCCTAAACCCAAACCCAAACTAAATTGATGTCATTACTTACATCATTTAATTAAAGATGTCATTGCTTACATCATTTAATTAATGATGTCATTGCTTACATCAATTTAGTTAGGTGAGAGTTAGATATTTGTTGAATTTGTAATGGTTTAAATTAGTTTATTTGTGTGGTGTAGGATTGTTCTTGAGTAGTATAAATACCCCTTCCCATTTTAGTTTTAAGCATCAAGAAAAATTAAGAGCTTCTAAGTGAGTGAAGAAGCAAAGTCTTATAAGAGTGAGTTGTAGTTCTTGTTTTTGAGTGAGAGTACTCTTGTAATATTTGTTTGAGTTTCAATAAAAGTTGTTTGTGTGAGTGTTTTATTTCCAACAAAGTGGCATCAGAGCGAGTTGGAAAGATCGAAGGTCTCGACGAGAGGAATACGACGCCGCCAGAATTTTCTCAATCTGAGTTCTGACGCACCGCCACGCACCGCCGGAAGACTGCTGCCAGAAAATCGAGTTGACTCACCGAGTTGAGCCGATTCAGCCGAGTTGGAGCCCTTGACCGAGTTGTCCAAGTCCCTCCAAAGTTTTTTTTTTCATCGTTTCGGATTCATCCGTGCAATCGGATTTTACAAAATCTCATTATATGAGAGATATGGCAAATGGTATGGCACCATTCCAAGTTCCGACACTCAACAACAACAACTACGACAATTGGAGTATCAAAATGAAGGCACTTCTTGGATCACAAGATGTGTGGGATATCATAGAGAAAGGCTATAATGAGCCTGCGGATGATGATGTTTTTGCTACTCTTACACCAGATCAAAAGACAACTTTGAAGGATTCAAGAAAGAGAGACAAGAAGGCTCTCTACCTCATCTATCAAGCATTAGATGATGATGGTTTTGAAAAGATTTCAAGTGCAAGCTCTAGCAAGGAAGCGTGGGAGAAGCTGCAAACCTCTTACAAAGGATCTGAGCAAGTGAAGAAGGTTCGTCTCCAAACATTAAGAGGTGAATTCGAATCCTTAAACATGAAAGCATCTGAGTCTATTTCAGATTATTTCTCAAGAGTAGTAGCTGTTTCTAATCAATTAAAAGAAATGGTGAAAAGTTAGACGATGTGAGGATAATAGAGAAGATACTCCGTTCGTTGGATCCCAAATTTGAGCACATCGTCGTGACGATTGAAGAAACTAAAGACTTGGAAGAAATGAAGATCGAACAGCTCCAAGGATCATTGCAAGCATACGAAGAGAAGCATAAAAAGAAGCATGAGTTTACTGAGCAACTCCTCAAGCTGCAACTCAAGGATATGCATGAGAGCCAACGCAATGATAGAAACCAACGTGGCCAAGGTAGAGGTAGAGGCCATGGACGAGGTGGAAGTCGAGGTCGTGGACGAGGCTGGAATTACAACAATAACAATTCCAACAACAACTATGAGAAAGGAGAAAGCTCAACACGAGGCCGTGGAAGAATTAATCCAACTCAAAGTATGACAAATCTCAAATTCGATGTTATAATTGTCAAAATTTGGGCATTATGCTTCAGAATGTAGAGCTCCCAACAACAAAATTGAGGAGAAGGCCAATTACGTGGAGGAAAAGACAGATGGCAAAGAAACTCTTCTTCTAGCATGAAAGGAAACTGATGGTGTCCAAGCAAATTCCTGGTATCTTGACAGTGGTGCAAGCAATCACATGTGTGGAAGGAAAGACATGTTTGTGGAGCTAGACGAGTCAGTAAGTGGAAATGTTTCGTTTGGAGATGATTCCACAATAGCAGTGAAAGGGAGAGGTAACATTCTTATCCGTTTGAAAGATGGGAGACATCAATTTATTTCAAATGTCTACTATGTGCCCAATATGAAAAGTAACATTTTAAGTTTAGGGCAACTGGTAGAGAAAGGTTATGATATTCATATGAATAATTATAATCTTTCTATAAAAGATGATAAGAATAACTTCATTGCTAAAGTGCCGATGTCAAAGAATAGAATGTTCTTGATCAACATACAAAATGATGTTGCAAAGTGCCTGAAAGCTTGCTACAAAGATGCATCATGGCTTTGGCATCTTCGATTTGGGCATCTCAATTTTGGAGGTCTAGAGCTATTATCTAAGAAGGAGATGGTGAAAGGACTACCTCACATCAACCATCCTGACCAACTCTGTGAAGGGTGTCTAGTCGGGAAACAATTCAGGAAAAGCTTTCCAAAGGAGTCAGAGACAAGAGCTAAGAAGCCACTTGAGCTCATCCATACCGATGTGTGTGGACCGATCAAGCCAAGCTCTCTCGGTAACAATAACTATTTTCTTCTCTTCATTGATGATTTTTCAAGAAAAACCTGGGTATATTTCTTGAAACAGAAGTCAGAAGTTTTTGAAGTCTTCAAGAAGTTCAAAGCAGCAGTGGAGAGAGAAAGCGGTAGAAAGATCAAAGCCATGAGATCCGATCGAGGTGGAGAATTTACTTCCAGGGAGTTTCAAGAGTTCTGTGAAGCAAATGGAATTCGTCGACCAATGACAGTCCCTAGATCCCCCCAGCAAAATGGTGTGGCAGAAAGAAAGAATAGAACAATCCTCGACATGGCACGAAGCATGCTCAAAAGCAAGAAACTACCCAAAGAATTTTGGGCGGAAGCAGTATCGTGTGCAGTCTACTTGTCAAATCGATCTCCAACAAGAAGTGTATGGGGAAAGACACCGCAAGAGGCATGGAGTGGAAGAAAGCCTGGCATTTCCCACTTGAGAACCTTTGGAAGTATAGCCCATGTTCACGTACCAGACGAGAGAAGAACGAAGCTTGATGATAAAAGCGAGAGTTTTATCTTCATCGGCTATGATGCTAATTCGAAGGGCTACAAGTTGTACAATCCAAACAATAAGAAGTTTGTGATTAGTCGAGATGTGGTCTTCAACGAAGAAGGAGAATGGGATTTTAATTCTCATAAAGATGACTTCAATTTCTTTCCTCAGTTTGAAGAAGATGAGCAGACAATGAGGGAGCAACTAGATGAATCTCAACAAGAGCTTGCAACTCCACCCACTTCACCAACATCAACCACTCAAGGAGACTCATCACCTTCATCATCGTCAAGTGGGAGTCAAAGTGAAAGAGTTGTGCAACGCACAAGAAGCCTTAGAGATCTCTATGAGGTAACTGAACGACAAGATAATCTTACATTATTTTGTCTGTTTGCCGATTGTGAACCAGTGAGCTTTCAAGAAGCGGTACAAGAAAGAATGGAGAGATGCGATGGATGAAGAAATCAAGGCCATCGAGAAGAATGACACATGGGAACTTACCTCACTTCCCAAGGGACATAAGGCGATAGGTGTCAAATGGGTGTACAAAACAAAGCAAAACGCCAAAGGAGAGATTGAAAGGCACAAGGCGAGGCTAGTTGCTAAAGGCTATAGTCAAAAGGCTGGAATTGACTATGATGAGGTATTTGCTCCTGTTGCTCGATTGGAGACTATCAGACTAATCATTTCTTTGGCAGCTCAAAACAAGTGGAAGATACAACAGATGGATGTAAAGTCCGCCTTCCTAAATGGAGTTCTTGAAGAGGAACTTTACATTCAGCAACCATCAGGCTATGAAGTCAAAGGGCATGAAGACAAGGTGTTGAAGTTGAAGAAGGCTCTTTACGGGCTAAAACAAGCACCAAGGGCATGGAATAGCCGAATCGACAAGTACTTCCAAGAGAATGGCTTCAACAAATGTCCCTACGAGCATGCTCTATATATCAAGATCAAAGATGAAGATATTTTGATCGTGTGCCTCTACGTGGACGATTTGATCTTCACTGGAAGCAACCCAAGCATGTTTAATGAATTCAAGGATGTGATGATGAAAGAATTCGAGATGACAGACATGGGGCTCATGGCGTACTACCTTGGCATTGAAGTTAAGCAACAAATGATGGAATTTTCATTTCACAGGAAAGCTATGCAAAGGAGATACTGAAGAAGTTCAAGATGGAGAACTGTAAGCCAATAAGCACACCGGCAGAATACGGGATCAAGATGACCAAACATGAAGAAGGCGAAAGTGTAGATCCAACATTCTTCAAAGTTTGGTAGGAAGTCTACGCTATCTAACTTGCACGAGACCCGATATTCTTCACGCAGTTGGATTGGTTAGTCGCTACATGGAATCCCCAACAACCACCCATTTTAAAGCCGCAAAGAGAATTCTTCGCTATCTGAAAGGTACAATTGACTTTGGCTTGTTCTATTCAGTTTCTAATGATTACAAGCTTGTTGGATATAGCGACAGTGATTGGGGTGGAGACATAGATAATCGAAGGAGCACTACTGGATTCGTATTTTTCATGGGAGATATTGCATTCACATGGATGTCAAAGAAACAACCGATTGTCACATTATCCACTTGTGAAGCGGAATATGTTGCTGCTACCTCATGTGTTTGTCATGCAATTTGGCTTAGAAATCTATTGAAGGAGATTGGTTTGATACAAGAAGAGCCTACCAAGGTTTGTGTCGACAACAAGTCAGCCATTGCCTTAGCAAAGAATCCAGTATTCCATGATCGAAGCAAGCACATTGATATTCGCTACCACTATATAAGGGATGTGTTGCAAGAAAAGATGTGGAAGTTGAATATGTGAAGTCACAAGATCAAGTTGCTGATATTTTTACCAAGCCACTGACCAGCGAAGACTTCTTAAGATTAAGGAACCTACTAGGGGTCACGAGATCAAGTTTAAGGGAGGGTGTTGGATCATAAACTTGATCCATTATGGGAGCCTAAACCCAAACCCAAACTAAATTGATGTCATTACTTACATCATTTAATTAAAGATGTCATTGCTTACATCATTTAATTAATGATGTCATTGCTTACATCAATTTAGTTAGGTGAGAGTTAGATATTTGTTGAATTTGTAATGGTTTAAATTAGTTTATTTGTGTTGTGTAGGATTGTTCTTGAGTAGTATAAATACCCCTTCCCATTTTAGTTTTAAGCATCAAGAAAAATTAAGAGCTTCTAAGTGAGTGAAGAAGCAAAGTCTTATAAGAGTGAGTTGTAGTTCTTGTTTTTGAGTGAGAGTACTCTTGTAATATTTGTTTGAGTTTCAATAAAAGTTGTTTGTGTGAGTGTTTTATTTCCAACAGGAAGGTGGTGCGGCGGGGTTCGTCTTTTGTTTGTTTTGTTTTGTAATACATGGGTTGATCGCTGTTTTATATGGGTGGCTGATTTTAACGCCGCCGTCTAGTTTAAACCAACGAAAGGGTTTGCCTTGGCTTGGTTGTCAAGAAGATAATGAAGGGTCTTGGGCTATTGGTGTTTTCATCGGTCAATCCCCTTTCTCTCTCAAACCCATTGAAACTGTGAGTTGTCTTCTTCTTTTTTGGGGAGGGGATGTTTGTTATTTTCCATCATTGCATGTAGTTATCATGTAAAAAAAGTTTTTTTTTTCTCATTTGAGTAGATTTTTATTTTCCCTTTCGGCTATGAATACAGGAATGTTTCTGGGTTTAGTTTAGTTTTGTTTGTGAATAAATTTGGGTTCCTCAAAAAGAGAGGAAGAAAATCATTACGTGGGGTTTTCTCGTATGAATGTACAATTACAGATGAGATAATTTCATCCTGATTTCTTTTAAATATTTGGGTTTTTTGTGATTTTTGGTGGGTTTTTCTCTCTCAAGCTAGTTGAAGATTGAACTTTTGCACTGGTTTCGTTTATATTCTACTGGAATGTAAAAAAAAAAACTAATTTTGGTTGCTGTGTATTGGTTACTTTTCATCACTGTATCTAGATGTCATTTTAAAAATAATGGGTTTTTTTTTTCATTCAAGTATATGCAAATTTTCTTATTTCTGGGTTTTGTGTGACCTTTGGAAAGTTTTTTGATTTTCTCTTATGCTTATGCAGTTAAAGATTGATTTTTTTTGTTTTGTATTTGTTTCTTTTCATCATTGTATGCTGTAATTATGTAAAACTGTCATTTAAAAAAATGGTTTTCATTTCAATAGTTTTTTTTGGCTACCAATACCTGCAAAATTTCTTATTTCTGGGTTTTACTTGGTTTTTGTGATACTTTGAGGGGTTCTCTTATGGATGTAGAGTTAAATATTGGATATTTATGCTGTTTTCTTTAGAATTTTTGTGTTTTTTAATGGTTTAATAATTGGAAAAAAAATTTAGGCTGAGATATGGATAAATGAGAGTGCAGCATGGCCAGTGGCTAACCCAGTTATAACCTGTGCTTCAGCTTCTGATTCTGGTTTCGCTAGTAATTTTGTTGCTGATCCTTTTCTTTATGTTCAGGTAACTATTGTTTATTATCTTTTTAAATATTTTTATTATTTTATTGCCACTCCTTTCTTTATTCATATGTTTCTGCTACTTGATTCTGTCTCTTTAAGCCAATGTAGGAGATTTTTTGGGGCCCAATAAACAGTAGTAAGTTGAGAGTTATATATTCCATACATCCAACTTCACTGTGTTGACTTTTCTGTTATTTGTTTATTTCAATTAGCAGAAGAATTTCTTGTTTATATCTTCAGGTCTTCCACCAAATATATCTTTTGTTTGAGATTAGTGTTGATGGTGTCATACATGTTACTTGGGGTCGAATTTAGCCAATGGACTGGACCATGTAGGAAATTGGTTTACTGTTTATAGATTATTTATTTCTCGATTTATTTTCTCCAACTTTATGTTGTTGAAGTAGGATGAACTATGTAAGACATGGGGTGCAGAGCTGAATTATAGATACCGATCCTTATTAGCTCATTGTTTTAGGTCTCTATTCACAATGAAGTGTGCAGGGACATATATAGATTTTTGAATATATAGATTTTGTTTTGGCCAGATATGCTGATGCAGTAGAAAAATCTGCCGAGAGGGAGGAATTGTAGGGTTTCTTTCTGCTGCCGTTTTAGTTAATAATTGCTGCTTTCTATAGGATTTGGGTTAGGCACTCCGGCGTCAGGCACAAACTCGTGTCTGAATCTTGCACTTGAGTCCAAGTTAACATGATTAGGCACTATAGAGTGGGTAGTGAAGCTGCTCAAGGAAACAACGCAGAGTCGAAATATAGGTCCCATTTTATCGGCTCTGTTCTTGTTTTGCTTGAACTAGAAAATCAGAATGGAGATTATCCTTGGAAGACTTGAGCTTGATTCTCGAGCATCTTTAACTATTTTATCTCGGAGATAATGCGAATGAGAGTATGAGGCCTAAATCAAGAATAGGGGTAGAGGATTTTGCATAAGAGTTAGTGATTCTCTCCTTGACTTGTGGCACAGTTAGTTTGTGCGATTCATATGACAAATTCCTTGACCTAGAAGTCTGTTAGTCATCGGAAAAACCTTAAATTCTATGAAAGTGCTTGTTCCCCCTCTCTTCTTACATCTTGTTGCTATGAGTTGTCAGTAATAGTAAAGGAATAATTGATTGGCCTCAAATCATCTCTCGTATGATTCTTGGGATTCCTGGACTTAGATGGAATAAGGAATTCATCTTCCATTAACTATTGTTACATTTAGTGTAAAATGAACTAAGCGTATCGCTTATGTACTGAAGAATGGCAGAAGGTACCTAGATATGGTGCAAATCGTGTCCTTTAAAGCATTGTCATAAAAAGTTTATCTTATATGTTAGTTTTTGTTTATTTCTGAAATTTGTCCTCATGTTCGCTTGATCCAGGGAGATACCTTTTATCTATTTTATGAAACAAAGAACTCATACACCATGCAGGGGGACATTGGGGTGGCAAAAAGTATAGACAAGGGAGCAACATGGCAACAACTGGGCATAGCCTTGGATGAGGAATGGCACCTCTCATTCCCATATGTCTTTAGCTATCTTGGCCAAGTAAGACTATCGATTTGTTCCGTTAGTTTTTCTTTTACCATCTATATTAGGTTCGATATTCATGCAATTGTTGCTTAGTATCAACAACTTTTAAGCACCTTCTGATTTCATAATCTCGGAAAACAAGATGGCACATAACTGGTCCAATCTAATATGACATGGCCAAAGTAGTGTCGAACATGAATGTATAGGTTGGTGAAATCACTAGTGTGCTGAATTAGTTGACACAAATCGGTACCTGACACGTATTCTAATATGGGTACCAGGGTATGATCCACCATTTTTAAATAATTTTTTTTTGAATATGCCCATGTCGTATACATCCACACATCCGAAACTCACCCTCAAGTTCGAATAACATAGGAATTTTGAACACCAATCTTTCCAGTTTCTAGGATTGACCAGTTAAAATGTTACTGTTTCTTTAGCGATCAAGTACCATCGTATTCATGATGGTTATGTAACCTACTCAATAGGTTATCTTGTTTATTGACAAAAGTGTTTTGTCGTTTTGTTCATGGCTACAGGTATACATGATGCCCGAAAGCAGTGAGAAGGGAGAAGTTCGCCTGTATCGAGTAACCAATTTTCCCTTAGAGTGGGAACTGGATAGGATTATCATGAAGAAGCCTCTTGTTGATTCATTTATTATCGATCATGATGGAGAGTACTGGCTTTTCGGATCAGAACACCGCTATTTCGGAGCAGCAAACGGACAGTTGGATATTTGGTATAGCAGTTCACCCCTTGGTCCCTGGGAACCACACAAGAAGAACCCTATTTATAATACTTACAGTAGTTTTGGGGCTCGTAATGGGGGACGACCATTTAGGTATAATGGAAATCTTTATCGGATTGGTCAGGACTGCGGCGAAACATATGGACGACGTGTGCGGATATTCAAGGTTGAAGTTCTTTCTAGGGTTGATTACAAGGAAGTTGAAGTTTCATTTCCCTTTGAGGAGTCCAGCAAGGGTCGGAATGCCTGGAATGGTGCCCGGTACCATCATCTTGATGTGCAGCAGCTAAGGTCTGGTGAATGGGTTGGGGTTATGGATGGGGACCGAGTACCTTCAGGAGACTTGGTCCATCGTCTTTTTCTTGGCTGTGCTTCAGTTGCAGCAGTTACAGGCCTCATTCTGTTATTAGGTGTCCTAATCGGAGCAGTGAACTGCATTGCCCCCCTTAACTGGTGTTCAGATTACTCAGGAAAGAGAAGCGATACTCTTATTGCTTGGGAGAGAGCAAATGATTTTTCTTCGAAAGTGAGGTGGGTTTTCAGCCGCTTAAATCGAACACCTTCGTATCTGCGAAGCTGGATAAAACCAAACACCTGTACTGGAAAATTAGTTTTGGCTCTGGTGTTTGTTTTAGGAGTTGTGCTTTCTTGCATAGGTGTTACGCTTATTTACGGAGGCAATGGTGCTGAAGAACCATACTCATGGAAGGGTCAGTTTTCGCAGTTTACATTGTTAACAATGACTTACGATTCTCGTCTCTGGAATTTGAAAATGTTTGTGAAGCATTATTCGAGGTGTGCTTCGGTAAAAGAAATTGTTGTCGTCTGGAACAAAGGGATACCCCCTAAGTTGAGTGATCTTGACTCAGCAGTGCCTGTTCGGATCAGAGTCGAGGATCAGAACTCCCTCAATAACCGATTCAAGATTGATCCATTAATCAAGACTCGTGCGGTGCTTGAGCTTGATGATGATATAATGATGCCCTGTGATGATATAGAGCGTGGATTTATGTTGTGGCGCCAACATCCTGATAGGATTGTAGGATTCTACCCTCGGTTTGTAGACGGGAGCCAATTGAAATATAGAGGTGAGAAATACGCCAGAAAAAATAAAGGGTATAATATGATTCTTACAGGGGCTGCTTTCATCGATACTCAAGTAGCCTTCGAACGGTATTGGAGCAAGCAAGCCAAGGCAGGGAGAGAAGTGGTCGACATGAAATTTAACTGCGAGGACGTGCTAATGAACTTCTTGTATGCGAATGCAAGCTCGTCTAAAACTGTTGAATACGTGAGACCTGCTTGGGCAATAGATACATCAAAACTTTCCAGTGCAGCAATCAGCAGAGACACAAATACACATTACAAAATAAGAAGCGAATGCCTTAGGAAGTTTACTGATATGTACGGTAGTATGAGTGGTCGGCGGTGGGAATTCGGGTCCCGGAAGGATCATTGGGGTTCCAACTTGTTCATCGGTTCTGTTACCTGACGGCTAAAATTCGCGTCTCCTCTCAATGCGAGTTGTCGATATTAGGTTGCACATTGATATGTTCATGTTTTCTTGTTACATAGAAAAGGTTTTAGAATGCTGAATACATGATTGCTAATCCCCTTTACTCTTCTTAATTAGAAACAATAATATCTGGTAAATGAATGTGTTCAAGGATTTAGTCATTGATTGAGAAAATAATGAAAAACAAAAATAGAGATGGCATGGGCATACGAATTATCAAGGCATTAGTTTCTTTTTTAAAAATAAAAATTAAATGTTTTAACAATAAATGAATACGATTCAGGTCTACACATTGTCCCTTAACAAAATGGAGATGGCAAGGACATACCAAAGGGGCATTTTGTGACCGTATTGAATAGGTCCAACCACAAATGTGTCATTAGATTTTGCCGGAAAATGTCTTTTAATATTTAGTTAACACTGACCACCTAGGGTTGGATTTATTGTTGAATATTATTAGAAATCATTCTTCGAATTTTATTTAAAATTATATATATTTTTAAAAAATAAAACACAAATTTTGAAATGAACCAAAAACTTTGAAAACCTTCGTTTCAACCCTTAACTCCAAACCGACCTTTGCCTTTTGCCATCGACGAACCTCCACCAGTGGCGGATGCACTAAGCCTCCATAGGGGCCAAGTGCATCCCCATTATTTTGGAAAAGTAGTTAAATTTAGCTTAATGTGTTAAGGAAAAAAAAGAAAAAATTACAATTTTTGCATACCCATTATTTTTAAGAAAAGAAAATTAACTCATTCTTAAATTTTTAGATCCGCCACTGACCTCCACCTGACCTCCCCTCCTATGGCGATCAAAACCCCCATGAAAAATTGATCGATCGATGACGTATCAAGTTTTATACCCGAGAACCCTATGATGAAAATTGTGATCCCACACGATTTCGACAACCAATCGACGGAAATATGATGGCGTATGAGTAGGAGGATGACAGGAACTACGTCGGTGACAGTGGTCGTGGCCAGAAAGGGCAACGACGACAGATTAAGATTATGATTTGGGATTTTGGGGCTGTTTTATAATATAAGAAAAGTTAGTTTTTTTATAAATATTGTAATATTTTAAATATTTAAAAAAAATAAATTTCAAAATACCAGATCGTGACATGTGTCATTTAACGGAAAAAATTAACGTCGTTGATGACCAGAACATCTAAATAAGTAACGTTTATAACGTTAGACACATGGATGAGTCAAAAAATAATTTATGCAACTATTTAAAAAGTATAATTTAAACACTTATTTTATTATTAATCCTTAATTTAATTCTAAGTTGACATATTTTTATAGTAATTACTATTTTTATGTCATTTATATCTTAAAAAAACAAAAGAATCTCTATAATTCAATTTGAACTCTAAATCAATGAAATATGTAACCTTAAAGGCTTAAACTTATTTCAATTCGGACGTGCATGTGCATGTGCATGCAGGTCCTGGGGCCTAGACGAATATTGATGGAACATACAGTATTGATTGATCAAACAGGAAATGTATCCTTTCCGACAAAATCAAAGATTATGACTTCCATGTCTTGTCTATGTCTATGTTATTTTATTTCTTTATGTGATATGTCTTTCAGCTCCCTTTGTTTGGGTCCATGTACAATTTATGTCCCAATCAAAAAGTAATGGCACACTAATTACGGATGAATAAATGATTTTATATTAGAGGTGAATTTAAATATAGTAGAATAAACTTTAATTTATAAAGTTTTAAAAAGATAAAAATAGATTTTTAATAAAAAAGATATAATTTTTTTTAAAATATATAATAATTTTAAATTTTTAGAAAATAAATGTACTTTGTCTCTCCAATCCATCCCCGACACTAATATAAAAGCTATATAGTAAATGGAACTCACTTGCACAAGTGGAAACAACACTGATGATTTGTGGTTTACTTTTTATATTTGAGTACAAAATAATTGATTAATTAAGTGATTTAGTGATAAAATAGAGTATATTGTTTTAGATTTGGATAGTTACATTTGTAAAATATGTGCATTGTAAAAAATTGAAAGTAATTTTAGATTATTTTTATTAAAATAATATATATTTTTAATTTTTTTAATTTATTGATAATATATATACACTATGTAGATTTAACAGTTAGTTACAAAGTCCTCCACGTGACCTTATCAACGGTGCCAATATCCTCGTTTTGCGCTTTGTTGATCCGACGGTCACGTTTAATTTGAATCCCATGGATCCCACTGTAAAAGATCTGATTGTAGGCGTCCCCTCTAATCTAATCCAACAAAATAATTTATTTTTTTTATTCCTCTTTGACTGGGACCAAAAATAGCAAAAAATCTGTTCCTTTGACACCCCATAATTTATTTTTGTATTTTTATTGTCGTTTTTTCCCTTAAATTACTTTTTATTATTAGTATAATGCTAAAGGAAAAGTGGGAGAATCTCGGAGAGAGAAATGTTGACAAAGGAGAAGGATTTTGATCCAAAGCTGGGGAATCAGGGAGCCAATAATAATAATGACGATGATGAGAAAAATGCTAATTGTTCTTCTTCTAATGGTGAAGCTTCCAACAATATTGTGAAATCAAAAAGCTTGTCGTTTAGAGCTCCTCAGGAAAATTTCAGTATTGACGGCTGCATATGTTCCTGCTGAAGTCCTTAACTCTTCTCCAGCAACTTTCGGGTTAGTCTTGCAATATAGATTAAAACCATCAAACAAAACCGATTCTTAACCCATTTTAGTAACAGTTTTAATTATTATCTTGTTAAATTGTTGTTTATAGGATAACTAGTTTGTTCTGTCTAACATATTCAAACAGAAATGACATCTGGGCACTTGGCTGCACCTTGTACCAAATGCTTTCAGGGACTTCTCCTTTTAAAGATACAAGCGAATGGCTTATATTTCAAAGAATTATAGCCAGAGATATAAGATTTCCAAACTACTTTTCCGAAGAAGCCAAAGACCTTATCGATCACTTAATGGTAAGCTGCAATTTTTATGCATGTGGGGATTTGGTTTCTGCTATGCATTCATAATCTTGTAGTTAAGACTTTGAAGATCTTTGTTGACGCCGGACAGAATAATGATTATCCTGCAGGCGCTCCAACAGATGATTCACAAGAGAAAATTCGTCCAAAAAAACAAGAGAAAAAAGCCGGACTGTTATAGCAAAAAAATCGTCTTTATTCGAATTTTGTCAAAAATAGCAAAATCCCGAAAATCACTCTAAATTGAAATTCGAAATAAAATAAGCAATCTCCAAAAAATCCGGCCTAAATCAGATTTAAATTGACTTCCTAATTGACAATTGAAATATTACCATAAATAATAAAAAATATCTAAATATAGTGATTCGGAGGAGAAAACGACATAATTTGAGGTTGAAAAAAAGGCCACATGGAGCTTAGCTCAATGTGGAGAGTGTGCGCGTCGAAAAGAGCTTTCCGGATTGGGGTCTTATGCGCGATTCTGACACATGTAGCCAAAGTTATGGCCAAAAGACTGAAACATACTCAAAACGACCCAAATGAGGAATATGTCACAATCAATTCCCGTCTTTGTGCTGATCAAGGTGCAATCTGACAGCTCAGCATCATCTGTCTCGGATCCCCTGCATCATTTGTCCAGTTATCTATTTATGTTATCAGATGAATATCAGATTTGTTCCGTTCCTTTTCACGGGAAAATAACAAATAAAAGCCTTGTAATGATAAATTCTTCTCTGTCGTGATTGATCTTGATTTACAAGAAAAAAATTTGTAGTCGTATAATTGTGTAATGCGAATCTGATGCAGGATACCGATCCCAGTAGACGAGCAGGTGTTGGACCCGAAGGTTATGCCGCACTCAAGAGGCATCCTTTCTTTAGGGGAGTTGACTGGAGCAATGTAAGAGCAGGAACCCCTCCAAAGCTTGCATTACAGAGCGGGGTATGACAGCGTACAGGCTTCAATATCTGTATTCTGTCTTTTGAGAGTTTTAAAATATTATCATTATCATAGTGATTCTTCACAGAATCCGACCCCCATCCAATATGGTTCAGGTAGACAAAATGATGGATCATCATCGACTGAATCACCTGGCCATATAAATAGAATGGCCTCCATCGACTCCTTTGACTCAAAATGGTATTTTTTGTTGTCTAGCTATTTTCTCAGCATTTGTTCTTAGATTTTGTTGTAAGGACATGACTTTAGCTTGCAAGCTTGTCCAATTGTGGATATCGATCGATCCAGTTTTATCCAGATTTTTCTAAGATAGTAGTCTTACATAATGATTTTTCCGATTGTAAACTCACTATTATTGTTTACGTACACTGTGTTAACATGCAGCAATTTCTGGAAGCGGGAGAATCTGTTCTTATGATCTCAATGGTGAAGAAACTACAGAAGTTATCAAGCAAGAAGGTGCAGCTTATCCTCACCAACAAGCCGAAATTGATTTATGTAAATCCCACAAAAATGGTCGTAAAAGGGAATATTATTTGGTCCGACAACTCTAGTGACCTTAGTGTCCAGGTCACAAGTCCGTCACAGTTCAAGATTTGCACGGTAAGTCTCTGCAAGTGTTCCAGTAGGATAGAAATGAATTCCTCTAATTCAACATTCTCCGTAGTCCTTTGTGTCCCTTTTGCTTGTTATTCGCCGTTGACGATGAAAACTGCAAACTTACATATTAATCTGTTCATGATTTCGATTCGTTCTTCTATGTTTGTTTCAGTCGAAAAAGGTCTTGTCATTCGAAGATGCAAAACAAAGAGCATGGCAGTGGAAAAAAGCAATTGAGAGCCTACAAAACCAGTGAAGTGATTTATTCATGGTGAAGAAGCTCATTCATCAGACATTCCGACATTATCGAGTAAGTTGAGAACCCATTAAATACAATCGCCATCTCGAAGCAACCGTTTACGTCATGAAAGCGGCTCAAGAGTGTTTCTATTCAGCAGTATTCTGGTGCAGGCGCGTCTTTCTGTTCCTATTAATCTTTCATCCACTATCTTGTGGAATTTGGTACGTAATGAAGGTTTTCTTGCATGTTTCAAGCTGTCCGAAATGAAATTACAATCTGAAATATGGTCGTAAAAAAGGCGCGTCTTATGTCGATTGAGATTGTTCTTAAACAGGGTACATAAGTTCAACTGGTAAGACGGTTGCAGAGAACTAGCTAACGAAACAGCTAATAATATGCAGAGAAATAATTGCATTCCTCACCGTATTAATCTTGTGTAACGTCGTTGAATAATTTTCTTTTGATATTCCTGAGCATGGAGATAACCATATCTGTCCTATCTTCTGGCAATTCAGCTGAACAGTCCAAGGCTAATTTTATAATCGATGATATGCAATTTGCTTTAACAACAAAGAATCCATCATCTTCTTTCACTAAACTGGAATCTCCTGCCCCCATTATTCCATTCGATAACCCCATTATTCAAATGTGGATGTGTTATAACCATTTCTTTTACAAATAAAATTAAATATTTTTAATATATTATTTAGGATTATAATTATTAATATATAAATATTATTTTTAATTAATTATTTTATTATTATAATTTAATTTATACTCGTTTGGTGTGACTTTCTAAAAACACTTTTAGTTAAAGGAAATCCATTTTGACCACAAAATTAATGTCAAACGGGTGAAAGATGAAAAAAAAATTGCGGTGAAAACGGTGGTTTCAAACTAATCGAAAACATAGGATTTCTAGCTTTTTCATTTTCAACTTACGTTTGAAAGAAAATTATAATTTTATTCTTACTAATGCATAGGCTCCACTTAATTATGTATTTACATTTTATTTTAAAATTTAATATTAACATCCTTAAAAAAATAATTTATTACGGAAAAATTTATTTTAATTACTTAAAACTAAATAAATTCATAATTTATATATTAAAATATTAATAGTGAGTTATTATAAAATATATTTTCATTATAATTATAATTTTTTATTTCTGTACATTTTAAAGGCATTTTTAAAAGCATTTTAAAATCATAAGTCAAATAAGGGGTTGTTTGTTTACTGCTGAATGCTGAACCGTTCAACATTTAGCGTGTTTGATTCTTACATTTGAATGAAGATTATGCTGAATTAAACAACAAAACACTGCTGAATGATTCAGCATTAAAGTACATTCTGAATCATTAAGCACCCGATATTTTACCATAATACTTATTTTTTCACATGTCGTCTTATTAAACAATCATATCTTATAATATAATAAATCATTATGAAGGTAAAAATGAAAATATTCATAATTTAGATTGTACATTCAGAACCATTGTCAAACATCATGTCACATTCAGAGCCAATTCATACAAAGCCATCGAATCATTCAGGCCATCGAATCATTCAACGCTTAATCATTTTATTTTATCAAACAGCCCCTAAGTAACAAGTAGGTTAGAAGAGAGTCAAATATCAAATAGGTCTACCAACAAGATATTTAAGGTCAGGTTTGAGAATTAACTCATTGATTAGAGATGATACATGGATAAAATTTGATATTAATATATTAAATATGTGATTTATTTTTAAACTTATATACCAATTAGATACCTAAAACAAATTCCAAAAGACAAAATATGCATGAATCCAAGAATTAAAACAAGGCTGCAAACAAAGACCAACTAATTGATGGACATGAAGGTGTATGATGGAGACATAAATGGATTGATTGGGTGATGAATTTTATTGGGCTTAGAGGTTAACACCCTCATAGTTGTTGGGTTCAAACAGAATCATCCCACTTTCTTAAATAAGAGCAATTCAAAATTCTCTAGCCGCCTGCCTAGTATCTTCAAGAAGCTTTAAACCCTGGGTAAACCTCCAAATTATACCGCTATATGTAGCTGACGTTTCAGCTCCAGAAGCATTGTTCTCTGTTTTTGAAGCGAACCCCCCAAAAAAATGGCCAAAAACCTTGAGATCCAGATCGAAGACAAGAACCCAAAATTCCCCAAGAACTTGTTGCTATGGCTACCGAAACTTCCCTTCAATAGAAAACGTAGCGTTGAAGTTGTAATCCAAAAGAAACCCATTGAAAAACAGTCGGGTGGTGACAACGAGAAAATTAGCAAAAATAATAAGGCAGCCGATGTTGTGAAGTTCTCGGAGCCTCGGCCGGCTGTTCCACCGCCTTTGACGCTTGAGGCCGACGTCTCTGGATCCACTTCGAACAAAATTATTCTCTGGCAGGTCAGACTCCACCTTATTCTGCATCCCCCCCGGTTTTTTATTAAAGTGGGAGTGAGTTGGAATTTAAATTACGAGCGTATACATGCCTTATTTTTATTGAGTATATATAGAAATGCTCTTTAGGTGATCATGTATATTAATAATGAAAATTTCTTGCATGGATGAACATAAATAAAATTTTAATGTGAGCACATCAGTAAAATATCAATTATTATAAAGAAACTTTAATTTCATTATGAGCATTTACCTATCCTTGAACACACTTACCTCCACCAATGTTTTTATTGATATGTGAACTTGTAAATCTTAAAAAAAAATCAATAGCGGAGGAATATTAGATGATTAATTAAATTTTATGCTCTCTTTTTTTCAAATTTTGGTCGATTGATATTATTTTTTAACATATGGTATGGTAGATGGTAGGTGTTATTATGTTAAAGGTGTAGTATCATCTCAAGTCAGGGCCGGTTCTGACTTTTTCTTGGCCCTGTGTACAATTAAAAAAATTAGACCTTAATTTAAAAGAATATTAAAAAATATGCAATATAAAATTTTAATTATTTTTTATTAAATTAAATAAATATTAATTCATTACAATATCAAAAATGTCAAAAACATATTTAAGCATATAAATACTCATAAAAAAACATTGCCTTCGAGCATTTCTTGATGCAAAATCATTGATGATAGTGTCAACATCAATGTTTTCCAACATATTTTTCTCAATATATAATATAGCTAGCCCATTCAATCTTTCTTGTGACATTATTGACCTCAAGTAATTCTTCAATAATTTCATCTTTGAAAAACTTCTTTCCGCGGATGCTACCGTTACCAGTATTGTTAATAAGATTCGATAAGCAATTGAAACATTAGGATAACAATCTCTAGCTTTAACAAACTCAAGAACTTCAAGCGCTGATATAAATACATTTGGCAAAGTCAATTGCAACACTTTATTTTCAGAAAAAAATCATCTGCATCAACATCCGACAAATTATTATGAGAAAAAAATAATCTTAAAATTATTACAACATTCTTTTAATAAGTCAATAAAAAATAAGTTTATGAGCCATGCTTTTAATTTAGTATATTAATATAGTTTTTAACGTTATGATGAGAACAATAAATTATTAATAAATAAGTTTATGGGCCCTCTTGTATTAATATAAGAAAGTGGTATATTAATATTTATGAGCCTTATTTTTTATTTAGTTTATTAAAATATAATAAATTAATATAAATTAAAATTATGAACCCTGGGCGGATGCCCCTCTTGCCCCTGCCCAGAACCGGCCCTGTCTCAAGTTTTGATATTATATAAAAAGAAATTGTGTTTAATAAAATACTAATAATATCTACCAATAGGTTGATTCAAGTGGTAAGTTGCTTGATATCCCTTAAGCAATGTCTCAGGTTTGAGTCCTTATGTATGCGGAAAACTCCAGCTCGGAGACTCACCCACCGAAATCAAGTGTGTTACATAGGTCGGTCCACGATCTAAATTAGTCAAAGTAAAACCTTAAAACGGGAGGCAACAAAAAAAAATACTAATAATATATTTGTTATTAGATGAAGCGGAGAATGTAGTGCAAACTGTAATGATGTATAATTTATGGATAGAAAAAATGAATAGATAAATAAATTTTGAATTATAGTTTAGGTTTTATATTTAAGATTTAATATTCAATTTTTTTAGCACTTAATCAAATACCTAAACCACACTTCAATTTGATAGGATGAAAATCTATCTAAATCTGGAAATTAAAAAAGAGCACGCGATAGGCACGTGACCTCTCTGATCTCTCCGCCTATACAGTAATAAATACAAACCTGGGTCAGAAACAAGTCCAAGGTAAGCTATGGCGGACGCTAATAACAAAGAAATCCAGCGCAAAGCTGAAAATCCTTTAGGACCCATAAATTTTTTCTCAATGTTTCCCAAACTGGACCTGAAATTCCCTCTCTTTAACCAACCATTGAAAAAACCTCAAGTTTCGGTTACAAAAGAGGAGGAAATTGAAATCCCGAAACCACCATCTTTATTTCTTGGAAACCGCAGGAAAGTTCCTCAGCCGTTGGAATTTGAGGCGGAGGAGTGCCTTGGGAGAACTTCTAATCCTATAGTTCTCTGGCAGGTATACTTTCCTTTTTCTTGTTTCTGGGTGTTTTAGGTAACTAAATATGTAGTTAAAAGAAGCAAATTTTGGCTGATTTTTCAAATGCCACCTTTTTATTTAAAATAAATCGAAGTCGATTAGCATATTGTGTTCTATTTTGTCTCTGTTGTATGATTCTTATATGAATTGCCATTGAGCCAAAATTTTCCTTTTCATTATAATTTTAGTTATATCTGGAAAGGGTTGTTTCGAAGAGTGTGGTAGAGATTATTTGCCAATCTCTGTAGGAAGTAGAAAGAGCATGTATCTGTGCTGGTCTTTTATTCAGTGTTGTGAAGAGCACAAGATGCACTGGTAAAATTCTGCTATTAGTTCCCAGTAAATTGTTTGAACAAAATATTCAAAGCTATGGCTGAAATTGTTAGAACAAGATTTATTTGAAGAAAAAAATCTTCTGGGTTTGTTTTGATAGAACCATTAATGTTGTGTAGGGGGAAACAACAGGCAGTCAATAAAATTGGGCTGAAAAAAACAAGAAGAAAGAAGTTGGAACTCTGGAAAAAGTAGGGCTAACGAAGAAATAAACTTTACAGCCAACAATATGCTGACATTCTTACTGTTTTCTTTGAATTAGTAGAGAGAAACTAGAGGTTTTTATAACCTTATGTTTTCTAGTGTTCTAACTTCTTACTCGTTTGTTCTTCCGTGATGCAATTGCTGTTGTATAAGGCAAAGTAAATACTCGTGGGAGATTACTAAGATACCAACTTATCTTTTATATTCTCTTCCAAAGAAATGGTTTATTCTACCAGTGAACAGTGTTGTTAAGACATGTAGCTAGGAACTTTTAACTGCTGTATCTCAGTATGAGAAAACAAAAACATTTTAAATCATTAGAAGTGAACCACGTTCGATCAACTACAAATTTGGTCACGTAGGCATGCTTTTTTCTACTGTTGTAGATGCAGAAACTAGATTGAAGTTCTTTTTAACTTCATTAGTATTTTTAGTTCTTCTTTTCAATATATTGTAAAATAAAAATCTCAATTTCTCTACTCATTGTATAGTCTGGGAGCATAAGGAAAACATGCATGTTAGCCAACAAAATCATTTTTGCAGGTTTTGTATGGTAAAATGGACTGCTGTCCAGTTTTTATTATTGTAATTATATGTTTTAAACTTATTATTATTATTATATATATATATATATATATATAATACTGACATACATAAAATAGATACACATATGCACCTTACTTCACTTAGGCGAGTGCTTTATCTTACACCTTGTGCAGTTGTGCTTTAGATCCTATAAGGGTTCTAGCCTCTAGAGTGTGCCTTACGCCCTTGACTGCACTACTTATGAGAAGTTTCGATGATGATTTGGGTGTGTAGGTATTTTATTTTCCTTGGTGTAAACTGTAACGATGTGACACCTAAGAAGCTGTATGTGATATTCAACATTTATTTTCTTTCTATTGGGAGCTAGGATCCAACTCCTAGGGATTCTAACTATTTGTAACACTTCCCTCAAGTTCATTTTCATTGGTAATTTGGGATGATTGAATGAAAATTATTTTACCTACCTCCACAATCCCTGTGCCATGGATGATTCTCTATATATACATTTTTTTCTATGTTGTTAGTTTCTTTCTATGTTACTCGGATTAAGGTGTGAGTTTCGGATTAAGGAATGTTGCAAATACTGGTATACTTGATTAAGGATTCTCGGATTTAGGTTGCGATATTTCCCTTGTACCATAATTTTAAAGTTTTGCGTATTGATATTTGACGCTTCTTTTTTCAATTATAGTAAACAAATAGCTGTCGTTGGTGTTGTAATATATTGAGCTTGAATACAATGCTTTGTGTTTGATTCCCAGCACCATTTTAGTTCATGTGTGATTTTGTCAGGTATATGCGATAGGTGGTATCTTCTTAGTGAAATGGATATGGGCAAGATGGAAAGAAAGGAAGGAGATGGGATCCAAGAAGGAATCCCCCGATGAAGACGAACAGCCTCCTGCTGTCGATGACTCTCAATATGTATGATTCTCTAATTTTGTTTTATGGTGCAGTTTATATCATTCCCAACTTTATGAGGTATAGTAAAATCAAGACCGAATCCGTATACTGTGTACCTAATGCTTGTTTGCCGCCTGCTTAGTTGAACTTCTTTATCGCCACAAATACAATTTCATGGTTTTCTATCTTTGGTAGGAAAAATAATATTTGTTCAACTTCAGCCATTAGGTTAAATTCATGTTTGCGTGGGATTGTTTTATCTATTTCCGTCGGATGTTTGTTTATTTCTTTCTTGTTTTTTTCACTTTCACTCGTGAATTCTATCAATTTTACAGGGTGAATTGACAAATTTATTCTTAAGCCGTCTTAGAATTATAAATAAATTATATCTATAATCACTGAAGATTCAAGGAGTCCATATCAATCATCTAATCACTGAAGTTTCAATGACTAAAATTTCCGGTCATGAATCACAAAATATTATATTAATATGGTGACATGTTAATAAAAATGTACAGTATTACATTTGACTTTTGAATTATAACTGAATCTCTTGTTTACAACTTTAACCCCTTTCTCCTATTCTCCGCGATCCCCATAACTTTTAAGATTTTGTCACGATAAATCTGGATCGATTTGTATCGAATAGACTTTTATGGGTGAGTCTTTCAACATTAGACTTTTGCATGTACACCGATTCAATTTGAGACCTGTGATATTATTTGAACCAATCCGAACCAATCCATTTGACTTTTGTGGGTCAGTCTTTCGACGTTAAATGTTCATAAGTAGGACGACTCAAATTTGACACTTACTATCTGAGATTTATGATATTAGTATTTGAACCAATCCGTTTTTGCAACACCTTCAATTTTATAGTTTTCATTAATTTTGGGGACCAAATTGTAAAATTTTAAACCTTTGGGTCAGTTTTTAAAGCTTCTAGAAGTTTAGTGACCTAGCTATAGATTTAACTCTTCTTTGTCTACAAAGAAAATAAGTAATAATAATAAAATGTGTATGTGGTTAGGATCACTGTTTTTAAAATCGGATCAGACTTTAAACCGGTGAAAGTACTGGTTCACAGATTCAATCGGGTTGAACCGGATTATATAAAATAATATTTTTTTAAAAATTTTACATAATATTCAAAGCAATATTAATAAATACATCACTACAGGAAAACGTCTAAATAGCATAGAAGAGCAAAAATAGGAGAACAAAACAATATCACATGGCTAATAAATATAGAAGAGCATCCCAAAAGTCTAAAGAGTAAAAATAGGAGAACAAAACAATCCCACATGGCTAAGAAACGTAGAAGAGCATTTCAACTGACTTCTATAAATAATAGAGGTAATTTGACATTCAAAATCATGGAGCCTTTTGGTGAGCACAGAGCGAACTATTCTTTCGCTTCAATCGATCTCGAGTTTCAGGCTTCAATCAAGCTTCTATTTTTTTTGAGTTCGAGCCTTTTCGAGTTCGAGTTTCAATATTATATTTCGAGTTCGAGTTGAGCTTGATAATTTTTAGCTCGCGAGTTTTTGAGTCGAGTTGAGCTTACTTTTAAAGTTTTCGAGTTCGAGTCGAGCTCAGCAATACTTGAGTTCGACTCGGCTCGTTTAACAAACGATGTCGTTTGGTTTAATTTTTTTTTAAAAAAAAGAAAAAAACAGAACTAGCGGTTCACACCAGTTTTGCCGGTTCTCAACCGGTTCTACCAGTTTTCAACTGACTCGTTGTAAAACTGGTTTTTGAAGTTAACCGGACCAGACAGGCAACTGGTTGAACTGACCGATCCGGTTCGGTTTTGACAACCATGGTTAGGATTGAACCCTTGACCCTTGACATATTAAACCATCATCCAAATCCTTAATCATGTAGCATAAACTACTATTAGCTGATGAGTTTAGGTAAAAATATCTTTTTTTTCTTTGGTCTGGGATTTTAAATCCCTAAAATTTAAAATTAAATCCCCAAATCGTGAAACTCACAAGCTCCTACCAACTCCAATCATCGCCCCTCCATTCACTGATCTCGTCGTCCCCGGTAGGCCCTCTGTCAATTTTTTGATAACCGTCATCGATCGTCGTGAAAAGTCTCGGGAAAGTTTCGTTGAAACCTAAGAACCTCCGTTTCTGTTTATGCTCGATTTCGGCCACCATAGATGACTGTAGGTTGCGTCATCGCCACCAATAAACTCATCGTCCCACGCCGAGCAAAACCCAATCAACCTCTCTCCATCTAAACCTATCGTTCGTCACAAATTTGCTGACAAAGCCTCGACAGAAAACTAAACCCACCTTCATTGTTTTTCGCATTTTCACATTGATCCTATCGTCGGTTGGCCTCATCGCCATCGTCAATGGGTTTCCCACTCTGTTTCGACCATAACCCGACCGATATCGTCCCCTTCTGTTGCGTCCTTCGTCGTTCGTCGTTGAGGGTAATAATTTGTTATTTTTTCGTTAATTTCTATTGATTTTGGTTGATTTCTGGATTGATTCGAGTTATTTTTGGTGAATGGTGTCTTTGGGAGGAATTAGCCGCCCCTCTTCGTCCATATCGTCGTCGCACATACCGCCACGCGCCACCGTCGCGCGTGGGCGTTGTTTCTGTCGAGTCTTCTAGATGACTAAGTCAACTAGCCTGAGTCAGTCGAGTCAACTCGTCTGAGTCAAACCTAGTCAACCCATTAACTGTTAACTGTTGACCTGGATCGTTGACCGAACCGTTGACTTTGACCAAAAAGTCAAATTTTTTGAAAACTCTTATTTTATTTTTAAGATGCCCTGAGTTCGATTTCGAAGTCCGTTTTGCCAAATTCAACCCCGATAAGTTGTTTTTCGATGTTTTATCTCCCGATTTGTTATGAAAGTTTCACGTTTAAGTTCTATTTCTAGCGTAAATTCGTTTGCTATGTATCCGAGACTTTATGGGACATGGACTTAAAGTTTGAGGGCGTTCGAATGAAGTTTAAATGGTCGATCGATGTGACTTATAAATCGAGGTAATATATTACAACTATTTGCATGTTTTATATAACACGTTCATATTGGTTATTACATGAATGAAATTTATTGAATAGTTTTGTATAGTTAATTTTATTGGAACACTCAAAGAACTTGCATAAGAAATTGGAAAATCGCTATAAAGGTAAATTTCAAGTCAACTCGTTAAGGTCTGGAATTGAACTCGAGTTCGAATCGAGTCAACCCGAGTCAAACGTTGATCGAATCGAGTTCAAACCATGCATGAGCTACTCAACTCATTAAACACCCTAGACTTGAAATAGTCTAACAATTTGAAACAAACATGAAAGAGTAATCAATAATGAAAGTCTATCTCTAAAGAGAAGGTTGAATTTTGTGAAGTTTTAAATTATGGGGTTGAAAATGGTGTGTCTATGCTTGTATAGTTTTTGAATTTGATTCATGAAAAGTTTAGTTTAAATTCAATTATTTAAATTATTAAGTGAACCGAATTTAAATATCAATTTAGAATGAACGAAATTTTTTTGTATATAGTTTAAAGACCCACTCATAATTTCAGAACTAAAACCAGCGGCATTGAATCATCGACTGGATTTAGACATACTCTAAAACACAACTCGTAATAACTCAACTCGGCCACGTTTTTTGTGATTAGTCTAGGGTTAAAAGCCAGGGGGGCATTGAATATTGTGAAGGACATGAATTCGACCACAAGTCTGATGTGATGGGAGTTGTGTTTGGTTGGTTTAGAGATTTAAAAAAAGGATGTTTTTATCAGGAAATGCTTGAAAAATGGTCTTTTACTGCACTTTCTGTTTCTAACATTAATTAGATTCTGTTTGGTTTGAGATAGACATTATAACTCGGATTCCATCATTGCTAATGCTTTTCCAACGAGCCAAAGCTTAAAGCTTTACTAAAGTTTCCCATACATGGGAATTCTCAATTCTTGATTAAATATATTATATCAATAAATTAATATTAATTATTATTTATATGGAATGCATTAAGGTAAACAAATTCGCAAGGAGGGAGAGAATGCATGTGTGCCCACTAGGAAGGAGATATGATTGGTCATCATGGCCTCTTCTTCTTCCCCACATGAAGTGCCCATTCAACCAATCTTACCATATTAAAACAAAATTATAAGCACTTCCCATGTGTTCATTTGGAGCTGAAATTCTTTTTATTCAAGCAAAATTAATACATTGCGTCTATCATTTACTTTATCAATAAAAACCTCCCCTTAATATACGCACGGTGGAACTAAATTCAAGTTGAGACACCCCTACCTTCTAAGCTTAATTATCATTCAAAATAAATCTTATTCTATTAAAATATATTTCATATGTTTCTATTTTTTTAACCATCATTTCCCCAACGTGTGAAAGTTAATAATAAAATGGGAAGTTGGAGGAGGCAAAAGATTCATAATTTACCAACTTTTCCATGTACTTTACTTGGTTAATTTACAAATGATGATTGGTCTAACAATCATTTAAGAATAATTAAGAGAAAAAAATAATTAGCAAATTAATGAAACATAATCCTGCCAAAATGCAGTCAACCTATTCAATAGCACCCTGAATCTGAACTTCAAATTTCATCTCCACCATTTAATTAAATAATTTTCCATGCAACTGAGAACTAAATAAATTAATCTTCCCTTATTAAAGTTGATCGAAAGCAATGTCTAAACTCTTTTGGGTAAGCTAAATTAAACTAAATTTGGAAGTTGACATTAAATTTATATTTAAAAATGAAGTTGTAAATAAAAAGTTGCAGGGTTTGGACTTTCATTGCAGGTTTAGGATCCTCAGTCCCTTTCCTTTTGACCAATTATTCTTTACAATATTTTACCATATAATATATATATATATATATATATATGAAGATTAGAAACTGGGTGTGCATCAAGCTCTTAATTACTGTCTCTCTTCTCTAAACAAGACAGAGAGAGAGAGAGAGAATTGTATAGGAAGACTAGAAGCTGCAATGGAGTGCTTTTGATCTACTTACTGACACAAAGTTTCCAGCTTGCTGTTTCTACAACATTGCCTATTCGTAACTCACAAGCAAAAACCAAATAATCACTCACATCCCAAAACCAAACCGAAGATTCGTGTTCTTTTCGCAAAGGCCAAGCTAAACCAAACCTCATATATTAATCCCACTTTCTCAGACAGCCTTCTCATCTGTCTGGTCGGTACTCCATCAGAGCTAAACAAAATATACATAGTGATGGAGATTTCGGGTCAGTTTGGGTTGATCTGGGAGCAAACGAGGGCGCCATTGTTGGTGCCAGTGCTGAAAGTCATGGTGGTTATGTGCCTGGCAATGTCCTTAATGCTTTTTATCGAAAGGGTTTATATGGGGATTGTGATAGCTTTTGTCAAGTTGCTTCGGAGAAAACCTGAGAAAATGTATAAATGGGAGCCGATGAAGGACGATGTTGAACTTGGGTATTCGGGTTATCCCATGGTTTTAGTTCAAATCCCAATGTATAATGAAAAAGAGGTCCGTTATCCGTATATATAATATACTTTTCTTTATTTATATATATATGTAGTGAAATTTGCTTATGTTTAGTGTTGTGTTGGATATATAGGTGTATCAGTTGTCGATCGGAGCTGCATGTGGGCTTTCATGGCCGGCTGATCGGATCATAATTCAAGTGCTCGATGATTCAACGGATCCTGCCATTAAGGTGCTCTCATTAAACCATGTAATGGTGTATTTTTCACGTAGATTTTTTAATTGCAGTGTAGGATACATTCTAATGGTATGGTGGTGTAGACTCTGGTGCAGCTCGAATGCCAAAGATGGGCCAGCAAAGGCGTGAACGTAAAGTACGAGATAAGGGACAACAGGAATGGATACAAAGCAGGTGCTCTAAAAGAAGGGATGAAGCATAGCTATGTTAAACAATGTGATTATGTTGCCATTTTTGACGCCGATTTCCAGCCCGAGCCGGACTTCTTAAACCGATCCATCCCGTTTCTGGTTAACAACCCTGAACTTGGACTAGTTCAAGCTCGTTGGAAATTCGGTAACCTTTCATTAAAACCTCCCTCTTGTTATGCTTCTTTTGATCTAGTCATGGCTTGAAGCATGTGTGGGATGTGTTGCAGTGAACTCGGATGAATGCCTAATGACAAGGATGCAAGAGATGTCATTGGATTACCATTTCATAGTGGAGCAAGAAGTGGGATCTTCCACCTATGCTTTCTTCGGTTTCAATGGTAGTTCTTTGAATTTCACACAAACCTCATATGACATCGATCGACGGCTTTTATGTCCTGTAATGAACGCCATACGGTTTCTATGATGGCTGCAGGGACGGCTGGCGTGTGGAGAATTTCAGCAATCAATGAAGCAGGAGGATGGAAAGACAGAACAACAGTTGAAGACATGGATTTGTCTGTCCGAGCTAGTCTCAAAGGCTGGAAATTCGTTTACGCCGGTGACCTCAAGGTGAAAAATGAATTGCCTAGTACTTTCAAAGCCTACAGGTTTCAACAGCACAGATGGTCATGTGGCCCTGCAAACCTCTTCAAGAAAATGGTAACAGAGATCATGAGAAACAAGGTATATGTACATATAAATCTTATACATGGTAACCTAATATGTACCATATTACTGAATGGAATTGTGCATATCATTGCAGAGAGTTTCACTGTGGAAGAAGCTATATGTGATTTATAGTTTCTTCTTTGTCCGAAAGATAGTGGCACACATCGTCACATTCGTGTTCTACTGCGTTGTCTTGCCTGCAACCGTGTTTTTTCCCGAAATCGAAGTTCCGAAGTGGGGCGCTGTCTATATTCCTTCCATTATCACTCTACTCAATGCCGTCGGAACTCCAAGATCATTGCATCTAGTACTATTCTGGATCCTGTTCGAGAATGTCATGTCCTTACATAGGACAAAGGCGACATTCATCGGTCTGCTGGAGGCAGGAAGAGTGAATGAATGGGTCGTTACAGAGAAATTGGGAGACGCTCTGAAGCCTAAATCAGACGGTAAGCCTCCGAGGAAGCCTCGTATTCGTATCGGAGAAAGGTAAACTACTCTTAATCGATCGAACTGGTTCCGGCTTTTTCGTTTTTCTTGAAGTGTTGGTGTGACTGATTGATATGTGGTTGGTGGATATAAATGAACAGAGTCCATCTACTGGAGCTTGGAATCGGGGCATACCTATTCTTGTGTGGGTGCTATGATTTGGCCTTCGGGAAGAATGGGTATTTCATATTCCTGTTCTTGCAATCCATTGCCTTCTTTTTGGCAGCTGCTGGTTATGTTGGAACCATTGTGTCTGCTTAATTATTTCATCGAACAGTCAGATCTCTCAACTCTCTGATTGTCCAAATATGCGATACTGTTGGATTTCTTTTAATTGTTAGATTATTACAGAGGGTGGCCATTCTTGTTTACAAGCCTAGCCAAGTGGATTTCAACGATAAGGTTGAATTGTATTATGTTTCTCACATGTACAACTTACATGTTCAACAAAAATTAAAGAAATTACTTAAATAATATTGTTTAATTTTATTCTGCCGGTTTATTTTCTAATATATATATATATATAAATGACTAAACATTTTTATTAAATGTGGATTTGAATATCTATAAATTATTTGAATTTCCATTTTAAATTTATTGATTTAAATTTAAAATGGTTAAATATAAAAATAATTTAAAATCTTGAAAATCAAAAAGGTAAAGTCAAAAATCAACCGGCCGGGGGTTTAGCGTCAGAGTAAACAACAAGAGTCCCTACTCTCCGAGTTTGCACTTTCTACTCGGTATAGTGATATTAAAAAAAAACTATTTTAGTGTTTTTTCTTTTAAATTTTAAATTTGATTTTTTATTGAATAATGAATAAAAATATAACATATTTCTAAATTAAACTAAATTATTTTATGCTTTCGTCATTGATAATATTATCTATTTTATTTTTTGTAAAATTAAAAATATTTTAAATTTATAAATTCTATAAATTATGAAATAATAAAATTTATTAGAAAATAAAAAATCGAAATTAAAAGAATTTGAGACCAGCTTAACAGCTTTCGCTATTTTCTTCTATTACTTAATTTAATAAGAAAATAAAAAAATGAAAATTTAAAGACAAATTATTTTGTCTAAAAATAAATTGGAAGTAAAAAAATATCGTTAGGCCAAAAACAGGCGTGACCCAGTTGGCAAAGCAAGGGCTCTTGGGATTATGAGTTGGTCTCATGTCCTAGGTTCGAACCGCGTTGGCTAAGAATCCTGGAAAAAAACGGGAAGACATAGTGGTGTGTTCTTTGAGCCCCTCCAGAGGTTGCCTTGTAGGGTCGAGTTATTTAGTCTGACCTTGGGAGGTCTTACGTTATCAAAAAAAAAAAAAAAAATAACAAGAGTCGACTTGGAAACTTGAGTCGTCGTCTCCTTTCAATCTCAGGCTCAGCTCCGACTCTGATTCTTATTACGAAAACAGTATCTTGTCCGAATGCTCGGACGGAGGCCAATCCAACTTTGGCGATTATGATATCATCCCTTGCTTAAGTACTAAGCCAGGGTTCTACGTTAAGTACACGGATTCCGATTGTGCAATCACCAATTTATTACACGGATTCCGGTAGCGTTGATATTTGATAGGAGTAACAATTTTCACTTCCATTGGAGCCGGCCGGGGTGCGGTTACTGCGAATTAGGCCGCCAAGGTTGTCAACGAAATGAGACCAACTCCTCGGGCTTTGAATGCTTTGACATCCCTATCAAACATATGGGTAGCTTCTTCATAAATCAATTTCCATTCTTCCTATAATTTACCTTACCGTTAAATTTGAATCACTGGTAGTTGCTTCATGCTTATCATTTTGAAGAGAAAAGTATTCCTCCAATACATGCTTTTATTGACACTTGACTTACCTCTTTTTCCAATTAAAGCTTTCGAAGAAGCAACTTTTAAAATGAAATCTTAATAAAATATTAGCTTAAGTAAATTACAATCAATTACTTAGTTTATGATTTAGTCATTTGACTGTTAACTTTTTAAAAGATTATACTTAACGTTACGTCTGTTTTGGTCACATGCCGTTAAAAGATACATAATTAAAATGTAACATTAAATATGATTTTGATAATAAAAAATTTAAAGTTTGATGACCAAAACAGAAACTAAATAATAGGTGAATGACCAAATAAGTAGTTTTCCCTGTTACCTTTATAATCCAAAAGAAAATTTTGTATCAATCAAATCTTTTCCGTTACCTCAATAGTTTAATTTTGATTATAAACATCAGTGATTTGAAAACCGGATCGGACCGGATCGGCCGGTTCAACCGGGAACCGTTGTCTGGTCTGGTTCACTCTACACCGGTTAAACTGCTACTAGTTAACCGGAAGGAACCACTGAACCGGCTGTGAACCGTTCGAACCGTGAACCAGCTGAGAACTCGAGTATTGCTGAGCTCGACTCGAACTCGAAAACTTTAAAAGTAAGCTCAACTCGACTAAAAAACTCACGAGCTAAAAATTATCAAGTTCAACTCGAACTCGAAATATAATATTGAAACTTGAACTCAAAAAGGCTCGAACATAAAAAAATTTAGAAGCTCGATTGAAGGCTGAAATTCGAGCTCGATTGAAGCGAAAGAATAGTTCGCTTTGTGCTCACCAAAAGGCTCCATGATTTTGAATGTCAAATTACCTTTATTATTTATAGAAGTCAGTTGAGATGCTCTTCTATGTTTCTTAGTCATGAAGGATTGTTTTGTTTTCATATTTTTACTCTTTAGACTTTTGTGATGCTCTTCTATGTTTCTTAGCCATGTGAGATTTTTTTTTAAAAAAATTAAACCAAACGACATCGTTTGTTATGATTTTTGTAGCCCCAAATTTATTTTTTTGATTATAGTTTTATAATTATATTTATTATTTAATATGTTTTACCTTAAATATTATGTTGTAGTTGATTTAAATCATTTTGTTTAACTTGATTTTATGGTTTTTAACTTATATATGTTATGACTTGCTTTGAATATGACTTGTGATATAAAAATCTGATTTTTATGAAATGTTTTTGGTATTTTTATTTAATTTTTTAAATAATTAATTAATTATGACGTCGTCCGGTTCTTCCGACCGGTCTGACCGGTTCGACCGATTAAACTAGTGAACAAGTAGCACGGTCGATTCGTTGACCGGTCCGGTTCTGAAAACCATGATAAACATAGTGTGCTGATAAAGTTGTAAATGTCATGTACAGGTCTAAAAGTGAAGCTGATGATTTCAGGTACATTTAGTTTTCCATCTAATGAGAAAATTAATGCAACATCAATTCTAATTTCTTACAAGGATCCAACCCTGTTTCTTCGTTGCAGGTTTAACAGTCGGTGGATTTGTTCTTGTATCATGTCTCATCGGATTGCTTTGGATGTACCATCTACGTAAAATGAAGAAGGACGCTCAGTATAAATCGAACAGTTGTTGGAAGATTACAATGCTCTCAAGCCCTCGAGATACTCATATGCCGATATCAAGAGGATTACGTTTCAGTTCAAGGAAAAACTGGGCCAAGGTGGTTACGGGACAGTGTATAAAGGAACACTCTCCAACGATGTCTCGGTTGCCGTCAAGGTCCTCAACAATTTCAAAGGGAACGGTGAAGAGTTCATCAACAAGTCGGTTCGATGGGTCAAAGGGAAATGTGACTGAACATTTAACTTTAGATCAAAAATCACCCTTGATGGATGGAAATCGTCAGTCAACTGACGCTCAACGTCAGACGCTGACAGAGCAAGCACACAAGGACATAGAAACTGGCGTGCCATGTCTATGTCGGAGATCATGATAACGTGACACAGACACGTCAGATTTTTTAAAAATAATAATTTTATGATTAATATTATTTATATTTAATTATTTACGATTGGTGTTTGTTTAAAGCATCTATTAAAAAGGGAAACATAAGGGAGGAGAATCAAACCTGGACAAAAGCTATAGAATAGCATAACCTTTACCACTAAACCAAACTACTTATTTGGTTAAATAATGAATTATATGATATTTAATAGATTTTACAGACCCCATCACACAAAATCACGTTAAAAAACAGTGGCTCTGGTATACTGATTTGATCTCTTCCACGACGATATCGCCGTCACAAACGCAACCACTACATTTGTCACTTCCACCATCAGCACCAAACACGGAGGAAAATTCATCATGGACACAACCAATGTAGCAACCCATCAATAACCTTACAAAGTGAATGATGTTGTTGGTTTCCAATATTAGGTGCAAAGTGAATTTAGAAGGGTTGAATTGATCGGTTACCGATTGCTATTGAGGTTAAGAGTATTGGATCTGGATTGAATATTACATTTGAGTTGCATATTGGATTTGAGTTTTGACTAAATATATTTTTGTTTTATTTAAATTCGGCCTTGATGAGTATATTTTTAAACTCAAATAAAAATAATGTTTATAATATGCATTTTTACTTATTTTTTGACATAAATAAATCCAGGGTGAGCACAAAAAAATTTAGGAAAAACACAAATTAAATTTAGAGTCGGCACGTATATAAAAAATAATACTTAATAAATTAATTTTAAATATATGACCACCCCAAAGAGATAGAAACTTCTTACCCGCTGCCTTTGAATTAGCCTCATTATTGAGGAAAATGTACTTAATAAATTAATTTTAAATATATGACCACCCCAAAGAGATAGAAACTTCTTACCCGCTGCCTTTGAATTAGCCTCATTATTGAGGAAAATTGTCATGTTTATTTCGTGTACAATCTTGTTTTTATGTTCATCCCTCTTGTAGCTGGAACTTAAGGCGTATTTTTAAACTTAGAACTGAGGCTTCCTCAGTGTTGTCTGCTGGAACAATGAAAGTTTCTGTAATTTAGGATGCAATTCGTGATAACAGATCCCAAGTCCACTGGCAGAAAATTATCTGGTTTCTTTTACACATTCCTAAACACAACTTGATTTCTTGGATGACATTACTTGATAGACTTCCAATAAAAGTGAGACTTCACCAAATGGGGATTATCAATGAATGCCATTGCTTATTTTGTAACGATCCTTGGGAAACAAGGGAGCACTTGTTCCTCCATTGTCATATGGCTCAACAATTATGGAATTATGTTTTCACCACACTGGTCTGCAACATTCCTTAACCTCTTGGGATGCTTTTTTTTTCGTGGGCAAGCTCTACTTGGAAAGATAAATCTTTGCTAACTTTGATTTTGAAGCTTGCTCTTAATTCTCTCATCTATGTCCTATGGGAAGAAAGAAACAGGAGGCTCTTTCAAGGTCACTACAGAAACACCCAAGAGTTGTTTACTGTCATTAAGGATGTGGTGCGATTCCAGCTGAGGGATAGGAACATAAATAGAAATGATAGCACTAATTCTACCATTTGTACACTTTGGAATATAAATTGCTCTTAATTCTTTTGTAAGTAATTTTTTTGATATACAAAACACTGCTGGTTTTGTAGTAGTTTCTGTTCTTGTTGTTGAACTTGTTCTTTGGATAATGAAACTGATTAATTTATCCAAAAAAAAATCTTGTTTTTATTAGTTATTTTTGTTATCATATCCCCCACGTCTTATTTTGTTTTATTCCATTAAAATGTTTTGGTGGTAAAACTTTTCAAATTTTAATTATAATTATTTTAAATAACTTTATTTTATAATATATGAAGTTTTTAAAATATATTTTCTTAAAGTGTTAATAATAATAAAATTTAAATGATAAGAAATTAAAATAAAAGATTTTGATTATAAAAAGATCAATAAAAAACTATTTAAATGAGATGGAAAATATAAAATATAAATGAAACACATATATAATTAAAGTGGTTCGAAAAATCTTATAGTAAAATTTAACAAATATAGAATCATATTATTGTATTTGCACCTTAAATTGTGTCCTCTTTTATAACAAATAAAGTAATAATAATAAAACCTATTAATTGATCCGTGATTAAGAATATTCATATAATCTCATCTCTATAAATATTAGAATTTTAATATTTATCTGAAAAATGTAATTAATTAATGAAACAAATAATATCTTTATAAAAATATTAGCTTGTCTAATTTATTAAAAATCTTATTTGAGGTTTCTTCCCCAAACTTAATTTGTTCATACCCAAGTCTAATAATTAAAAAAATAAATTATTTTACTAATAAAATAAAGATAAAAGGGTAACTTTTGTCCATGTAGTAGACTCAATTTATCACTTTCACTCTTATCGTATTTTCGTATCAATTTAGTCCCCAAACTTACTCAATTGCATCATTCTATGTCCTACTCTTAACTTAAAATTATAACTCTAGGGTTTAGGGTTTTAAGTAGGGTTTAGAATAAAGCAATTAAATAATTTTGAGGGCTAAATTGATGTGAAAATACGATAGAGATGAAAATAATAAATTAAGTCTACTACAAAGACAAAAGTGACCCTTAACCTTAAAATAAATTATAAATTATTGTTGAATAACATCTTTATCAACTAATCATGGTACAGTTTGATAAGTTAGAAAATATGGAGGGACTCATTCAACAAGGGAAACCCAACCACCTCATCGACTTTGCTGACCAAGTAATCATACCATATTCCATCAAGTTCAAATTTGTATATATTAAAAAGATTTAAGGTATCCATCAGATGCCCTCCATGGAACTAATAATATTGCTTCTTGTGGAGATCATTGCCATGGTGGTGTTGCTTGGACTTGCCGGCATTTTCATTCGCCTTTTTGATGTTCTTGTTTTGACGCCCAAACGGACTCGTTCCCAGCTCCGAATTCAAGCCGTCGGCGAGATTGCTCCGCCGTCGTCCTGGCTCAGAAACTTTCAGCCCCGGAACAACACTACATTCAAAGGAAAACAAGTAACTACTAATTCATCATCTTTACTTTTTTTTTCCCATAGTGTCAGCTCTATTTGCAGCCGTAATATTCATGTATGTAATCACGATAAACACGACACGATACGATATCCGGATTTATGTTTGTATATTTTTTTGTTAGGTTCAACGCATATGTTTTCATCGAGGGGAATACAGATTTTGCAGAGGAAGCATCCTGATACGGCCGAAAATGGGTACAATATGAGAGGAAAGGTTATTTTTTCCATGGAGTCTGTAAATTAATGTCAATACTGCTGAATAAATTTCTGGAAAACATGAAAGCTTGGTTGTAATGAATAATGAAGATGATGGCGTAGACGTGCAACCTTAATATCCTTTAGGTAGCTCAGTTGTCTTTCTCTATTGCTTCTTTTTGGGTAAACTACACTTAGTACTTCAACTATCATCTTTGTCTAGTTTTTGGTCGATTATTATCTTTTTCAAAATCATACTTAACATTAGGGGTGAGCAAAACTCAACTCGACTCGAAAAATTGATTTTTTACTCGACTCGATTCGAAAAAACTCGACTTAAATTGAGTTCGAATTATAATTTCATAAACTCGACTAGACTCGAAAAAAATTCAAATTCAAATCGAGTTGTAAAATACAACTCGAATAACTTGAAAATTTTAATAATTAGTAGATTGATTTTCAAATTTAAGTCAAAATTTGAGTTGACTCCCTCAACTTTATATGGTATATGTAAATCACATATGAAAAAAATACAAAAAAAATGTATATATATATATATATTGTATATGATTATAAAATATCATTTAAATTAGAATTAAATAATTTCATAATATTATAAATATTATTATTAAATTTAAATAGAAACACAAAATTTTGACTCAACTCGAATTTTATAAAACCGACTCGACTCGAAAAAATTTCAAATCAAATCCGAGATATAAAATAGAACTTATCAACTCCAATAACTCAAAATTTTTTGACTCGACTCGATCGAACGCTCACCCTACTTAACGTTACATTTTGATTCTATTTTATTTACATGATGTTAAAAAAATAACTACTGACATGACATCTTTTTAAAAAAATCAAAGATGATGTGACATGTCAATATCATTGTTAATTTTTTTACGATAGATAAACAAAATGAAATTAAAATGTAATATTAAATATGATTTTAAAAAAGATAATCGAATGACTAAACATAAATAAAAGTGATAATTAGAGCATTAAATGTATAGTTTTCCCCTTATTTCATGCAATCTCATGGAGTAGACAGGCTGTTCAAGTAATCTTAAAAGCTGATCAGTTGGTCTGCAATTTGAACGGATATAACCCGGACAAGTAAGTATGTGGTGGTTACATTGACATTACAACTACATTTTTAACATTTAATTGAGGGCCGAAGCCACGTAAAAGTAAATTAATTTTTAAAAATACGATTAATTTGATATAAGTATAAGATAATATATATTTAAAAGATAATTTTTAATCATTTAACGTGAAATGTTCACATTTTTAATATTTATGATGTTTAAACACATGACCTCAATGAATAACATCAATTTTTTATCACTGATATAACTTAATTCGTGCTAATTTAAGATAATTTTTTGTTTATATCATTGAACTTTCTATTTATCTAATACTACTAAACTTTAGTTTTGACTTCAATTATACCGTTGAATCGTTAAATTTTTTATGACGCATATTTTTTGTCATTGTGATAATGTGGATAAATTGATGCCATTTTAGGCATTGAAATTTAGTTGTGTATCGATTTCGTCACTTTTAAACAGTTTCATTTTTAGCATTATACTTTTTCTGCCGCCACCAGCAGTTAATCGTCGTCCACCATTGATCGTCTTTCGTGGAAAGATTGGTACTAAAACATTCACATTTTACTTCTTTTTTTCTTCTCCTAAGATTAATTTTTCATGACAATTGATAAAATTAAACAAAAAACTAACATTTTTAATTGAGGTATTTGTTTAAAAATTCAAACAGTGAGAAATATTTATTTGAGAAGACGAACGACATACCTAAAAAATAACCTAATTGAACGATCATTGAAATAGATCAGAGTATTAATACTTCAAATTTTTAAATAAATTTTCATTAATTTTTAATTGAATTTCATGGAAAACCGATCCTAAGAGAAATAAGAGGAGTGAAATACGAATATTTTGGTATCGATCTTACTGCAAAAAAGATCGATGATGGATGATGATTGACAGTCGACAGAGATCGAAAAGTGTGGTAACAAAATAATTTGATTAAAAATTTAATAGAAAAATCGATGCACATTGAAGTTTAGTGCCTAAAACGACATCATTTTGGGTATCAATAGTCATTGTCGTTTAACGTCGTTTTATTCACGTCTTTACCGTGACAAAAGATGTGTCTATTTTATCGTACCGTTAAAATTTAACAATCTAGTGGCATATTAAAACAAAAATCAAAGTTTAGTGTTATAATTAAAAAAAGTTAAAATTTCAATAATATAAACCATACAACACTTAATAATATTTTATGCAGTTTATTTTAAATTTTAAATTGAAAATATTTAAATTAATATTAATTTCTGTTAATGGTGTCCACCGGTTGTAGACGACACGACAAAATAATATCTCATGCAAAACAACCCGTTAAAACATGGCATTAATTAAACTTCGAATCTAATCGTGAGAAGGAAAAATAAATTTCCAGTTTTGTTGTTACGCGGTCTATGATTCCATGATTAACCTCATATAATATACCATATGATATTGTATTTTCTACATTATGCTGATATTATTTTATTTTTATATAATTAATATTTTAATAACTTAAGCATTAAATTTATCAAATAAATTTTTCATACGTTTAAATTTTTCTTTCAATGGATGGAAGTTCACAGTTACACAATTATGATCTAGAAAAAAAAAAAAAATACTTGATGGAGATGATTTATTGATAAAATCATGAAATAAGTCGTTGATGATTATTAAAAATATTAACTGCTAAACGAAGAGAGAAAGATGACGAAAATCAGAATAATTACATGAAAAATGTTTCATCCTTATTTCAAACTGTGGAGTGCCTGTTTCTGTCGGAACAACACTCATCTTGTAATGATCTTCAGCTATATAAACCGTGCCTCCTCTCCGACCACCTCAGAATCTACATTCCTTTCACATATGTTTAATTCTTTTGGTTGTTTGAGTTGTCAAACGTTAATTATATAGCAGCAAAGTAGAAGAAGAACGAAAGGCATTGGTCATGGCATCGGCATTTGCGGGAGACAACCCTGTCCGGTCGATGAGTCGTTCAATGAGCAGCAACCGCTCGTTGAGCCGGAGAAATATGAGTTTGACATCGGGGAGCAGGAGAGGTTGGGCTTCGGCTAGTATCCGAGGAGCATGGAACAATCAAACCGATGTTTTCCAACGAAGCGGAAGGGAAGAAGACGAAGAGGAACTCAAATGGGCCGCCATCGAACGGCTTCCGACAAACGATCGTATCCGACAAGCGATGCTGAAGCATGCCCTCGATGAAGGAAAAATCGGATACGAACAAGTTGACATCACGAACCTCGACATGAATGACAAGAAGAACCTCATGGAAAGTATACTAAGAGTTGTGGAAGATGATAATGAGAGGTTTCTTAGTAGACTCCGAGAGAGAACTAAATAGAGTGGGAATTGATGTTCCAAAGATTGAAGTTCGATTCCAGCATTTATCCATTGAAGGAGATGCTTATCCTGGAACAAGGGCTCTTCCAACTTTGCTTAATTCAACGTTTAACGCTGTCGAGGTGATTAAATTTAACTGTGTCTTTGAAGAAACTATTACATGCATGTATGCTTCAAGTTCTTAGTTTTGATTTTAATGGTGTATTAAAAACAGGGAGTTCTTGGATTAATCAAGCTTTCTCCTTCTAAGAAAAGAGTGGTCAATATACTTCGGGATGTCAATGGAATAGTGAAACCATCGAGGTATGTGTAAGATTTTATGCTAGGGGCGAACTTCAATTAACTTGAATATAATGTTGTTGGAAATTTGACTTATTTTCTTTTACAAGAATGACACTGCTTTTAGGACCACCGGGGTCTGGAAAAACTACACTTTTGCAGTCACTCGCAGGGAAAATCGACACTGGTCTAAGGGTATATTATCAAATCTTCGAGTTTGATTATTTAAAAGCACCATTATACTGTTTTTTAGGTTTGATTTTACTGATGAACGGTGTTCAAATTTGGAACAGGTATCAGGAAAAATAACATACTGCGGCCATGAATTTGAAGAATTCATACCTCAAAGAACAAGTGCCTATATAAGAAACATGATCTTCACCATGGTGAGATGACTGTGAGGGAAACACTAGATTTCTCGGGGCGCTGCTTGGGAGTTGGGACTCGATATGAACTCTTGGCCGAGTTAACAAGGCGAGAAAAACAGGCAGGCATTAAACCAGACCCTGAGATTGATGCTTTCATGAAAGCTACTGCTATGGCTGGCCAAAACACTAGTCTGGTTACTGATTATGTGCTCAAGGTTTGTCCACTTTTTTACTGTTTTTTAGTCTCCATTGTGCATGTTTCTCGAGTCTCAGATACGAATACTTGGAACAAAATGAATAGTTCAAGCAACCAAGTTGTAAAATTTAACTTTGTAACTATGATGTAATGATAGATTCTTGGACTGGATATCTGTTCTGATATTATGGTGGGTGATGACATGAGAAGGGGCATATATGGCGGACAAAAGTAACGTGTAACTACAGGTAATCTCGGTATTTTAAGTTCCATCGTGTGTAAATATTTTAAAATCATTTGCATAAGATCGGCCTAAGATGAGATTGTTGTACAAAATGCAGGAGAGATGTTGGTTGGACCCGCCAAAGCTCTTTTCATGGATGAGATTTCAACCGGTTTGGATAGTTCCACAACTTTTCAGATTGTAAGGTTTATGAAGCAGATGGTTCATATCATGGATGTAACCATGTTGATCTCTCTGTTGCAACCTGCACCGGAAACCTACAACCTTTTCGACGACATTATCTTGCTTTCCGAGGGTAAGATAGTCTATCAAGGACCACTAGAACATGTTCTCGAGTTCTTTGAAAGTGTGGGGTTCAAATGCCCTGAAAGGAAAGGAATTGCTGATTTCCTACAAGAAGTGACTTCCAGGAAAGACCAACAGCAGTACTGGTGTAGAGAAAATGAGCCTTACCCAATACGTATCGGTGCCGAAATTCGTGGAGCATTTCAACTCTTTCCATGTCGGTCAAAAGCTCAACGATGAGCTCAGGATACCTTATGATAAATCCAGAACTCATCAAGCTGCATTGGTGAAACAAAAGTATGGAATATCAAACTGGGAACTTTTCAAGGCCTGTTTTGCCAGGGAATGGCTACTGATGAAGCGTAACTCGTTCGTATATATATTCAAGACCACACAGATTACCATTATGTCTGTCATTGCTTTTAACAGTGTTCTTCAGGACCAAAATTGAAGCTGGTCATATATTAAATGGAACAAAATTTTATGGTGCACTCTTCTTTAGTCTCATTAATGTCATGTTCAATGGGATGGCAGAGCTTGCACTCACCATATTTAGGCTTCCAGTTTTCTTCAAACAAAGGGATTTCTTATTCTATCCGGCATGGGCCTTCGTCCGATTGCAGCCTAACTTAAAGTCTGGTTCCAGTTTTAAAAGTAATTTTGGAAACCAATTGCAGCTCTGGGGGATTCCAAAGCTGTTACTCTGGAAGAAGACGACGAGAGCAAGAATCAGCCATCGTCCGATTGACAGCCTAACTTAAAGTCTGTAGAAATGTGTTCACCATCAACCGATATGGCAGTGAAGAATAATCTCGACAACTCGTTTTCTTGTGCTGCAAACCAAGCACCTTCAAAGAGAGGAATGGTGTTACCTTTCCAACCCTTGTCACTTGCTTTCGACCATGTGAATTACTATGTTGATATGCCTGCTGTGTGTCCCTTATCCATAATTTTTGCCTTTTACCAAAAGACAAGGATTATGAATATAAGTTGATGCTAATTTGTGGTATCCTATTCAGGAAATGAAGAGCCAAGGGATCGAAGAGACTCGTCTTCAATTGCTACGAGACGTAAGTGGTGCATTTAGGCCTGGTGTGCTAACAGCATTAGTTGGGGTCAGTGGAGCAGGAAAGACCACCTTGATGGATGTTCTAGCAGGAAGAAAAACCGGTGTCTACATTGAAGGAAGTATCAGCATTTCTGGTTACCCGAAGAACCAACAAACGTTTGCTCGGGTTACTGGTTACTGTGAACAAAACGATATCCATTCTCCACATGTTACTGTCTTTGAGTCTCTCGTGTACTCTGCATGGCTTCGTCTTGCAAAGGATGTCAATGCAGAAACAAGAAAGGCACGTTCTTCTTTTAATCCAGATCTTTATTGCTTTATTTTCTATACTCTGCATAGCTTCACCTTGAAGCTAAAGAAACTTACATAAGTGCTGTATTCATTTGTGCAACAGATGTTTGTTGAAGAAGTAATGGAGTTGGTAGAGCTAAATCCTCTCAAGAACTCTCTCGTTGGCCTTCCCGGTGTCAATGGCCTCTCAACTGAACAAAGAAAAAGGCTTACAATAGCTGTCGAATTAGTTGCCAATCCATCAATCATCTTCATGGACGAGCCGACATCAGGACTCGATGCTAGAGCGGCTGCTATTGTCATGCGTACTGTGAGAAATACAGTGGACACAGGAAGAACTGTTGTCTGTACAATTCACCAACATAGCATAGACATTTTCGAAGCCTTTGATGAGGTAATCTTAAACTTTCGGCATCGGAAAACCATTAGCTCCTATTTGCATTTGCTCAATAGATTCCCCTTTTCATTTCAGCTATTCCTGATGAAAAGAGGTGGACAAGTCATTTATGCTGGACCTCTTGGGCGCCATTCTCACAAACTTATCAAATACTTCGAAGTAAGAATCATTTTTCTCACACCGCATACTTGGATTAAAATTACAGTCATGGATGAGTTTCAGATCACGTCGAGTTGCATACATTTTATCAATAGTGTTAGAACTCATTGAGGCTTCCATTTCAGCTAAAGTATAAAATCTTCCTGTAGGCTGTCCTAGGGGTTCCCAAGATCAAAGAAGGTTGCAACCCTGCAACATGGATGCCGGACATTAGTTCCACTGCTGTCGAAGCTCAACTCGATGTCGATTTTAGTGAGATTTATGCCAAATCTGAACTTTATAGGTAAGAAAAACTGAAACTATTGGCTCCATTTTTTATCTCTACATCTGAAATGTTGTAAATGTACCAGGAAAAATGAGGAGCTTATTAAAGATTTAAGCATCCCAGTCCCTGGAACTAAGGACCTTCATTTCCCCACTACATACTCTCAAGACTTCTTCACTCAATGCAAAGCCTGCTTCTGGAAGCAGCACAACTCGTATTGGAGGAATCCACAATACAATGCCATTCGATTCTTCATGACATTTTTCGTCGGTCTCATATTCCGAATGATTTTTTGGGGCAAAGGAGATAAGATGTAAGTCCTAAAATTCTTATGCAGTTGTCATTTCGTTAGTTCTTAATAAAAAAAAATACAATTCAGCATTCGAAACCTGCTTTGAACAGACATAAGGAGCAAGATCTAATGAACCTGTTGGGAGCTATGTGAAGATACTAATTTTTTACCCATATTAATTTATTTATTATTATTATAATTATAATTATTATAATTATTATAATTATAATTATTATTATTATTATAAATATTATTATTATTATTAAATATATATATATATATATATATATATAATAAAAAAAAATTACAAGCCAAATTTTCGGCCCAAACTAAACTGAAACCCAAAACATTTAGGGTTTCAGTTAGGGTTTTCTAACCCTAGCCGCCTCTGCCTCTAGCCGCCTCTGCCTCCAGCCGCCTCAATGGTTTCCAGCCGCCTCCACCGCTGCCACGTCCCAACCGAAGACTCCAGAAGCTCCAACACCAGCCGTCCACGCCATGGCTATGGGGTGAGTCACCACTGGTAGTCCGGTGACTCACCGAAGGGTAGTCTATTACCCGATCCGATGACCACACCGGTGATGGCTATAAAGCCATCACCCCATCTGCGAGCAAAGAAGAACACAGGGACAGAGACAGAAAAGAGAGACAGAAATAAACAGAGAGAAGAGAAATACAGAGAAACAAAACACTACCAACGATCTCAACAACAACGCAGCAAAGAAACAGAAAAGAAAGAAAAAGGAAGAAGAGAAACTTACCGAGGAAGCCCCGACCACCGGATCTCACCAAAACCTTCGAAAAACCGAAGGTACTTTTGTAGATTTGCTCCGATTAGGAGCTTTTTAAGGAAAAAGAACACCGGAAACGCCCTTAGGACGTTCCGATCTATTTAACGGTGTAAAAATAAAATTTTTCGGCCACCGGATGCGGTGGCCGGCGGTGATGGTCACGGCGGCAGACGGTTGCCGTCCGGTGACCAGCTTCCCTCCGATGAGGGAAGCTAGAGAGAGGCCAGAGAGAATTCTGGCTCTCTCTCTGCTTGAGAGAGAATTTTGGACCTTATATAGGCCTTCCCGAACGACGTCGTTTCGGGAAGGACTATGCGTGTAATTAAATAATAGTTAAACCCCGTCCGAAACCATTCCAATTTGTAAACTTTACATTTTAGTCACTAAATCTAGTTTATAATACTTTTAATTCAGATCTTTAATTTTAATTTCTTTTATTTTAGTCCTTTATATTAAAATAATATATTTAGGATAAATAACAGATTTAATCCCTTAATTTTAATAAATAATATTTTAATCCTTAGTTTATATTTTTAATTTATTTTATTCTAATATCCGAATTTTAGATAATTTTATTTTAGTCACTAAATAAATAAAATAAAGAAATAGCATGTTTAATCCCTATAATTTTGAATTAGGTCTTTAATTTTACTTTTACTATAATTTAGTCATTTATTTTAAATATTTTCATTTATTTTACTGCTTTTAAATATATCGTTTTAGTTGTATTTTTATTGTTTTAATTTTACTTGTTTATATTTTTAAATATTTTTATGTATTCATAAATATATATATATAATAAATAATAATTAATTTTTTTAAATAAATTATTTTAATATTTATTTTTCAATATCGAAGAAAATGACAGTCTTAATACAACTGGATGTCCTATTCTGGTATTTTAAAATTTAATAATTAATTTTTTTATTTATTTAATTTAAATTAACATTTATCAATATCAAAGAGAAGAGCTGTCTTAAGGTACCTAGAAGTCATTTTCTGATATTTTTTTAATAAATAAATATATTTTATAATTTTGAAATAATAGGATTATAAATTAAATATATTTTGAATTTTATTTTTAATTTTTAATAATAGAGACAATTTATAATTAAAAAGTACCAATTTTGGGCGTTGAAGGGGTGCTAATCATTCCCTAAACGTAACCGACCACGAATCCCTTTTTATTATTAAAAAGAACGAATTTTTGGTTAAAACGCAGATCAATTTATCTTTTAATTGATGTTTTCTTAAAAACTCTTTTAAAAGATATTTTTTAGGTATTCGACCTACCTGACCCAAAAGGCCGATGGCGACTCCCAAATTATTTTCAAAACCATTTATTCACATCACTTTTCCCGTCAAGTAAATATTTCGTGCCCGGACGAAAACCGGTTACGACAGCTTGGCGACTCCGCTGGGGATGAGTCAAACTTTTAAAAATCAATTATAAATTGTCTCTATTAATTATAAATTAAAATTTTATATATTTAATTTATAATTTTTTTTATATATATACATATTATTTTTATAGTATTTATATATATTATTAATATTTCATTTTATTTACAAGTATTTTATTTCATTATTTATTTTTCTGTCAAAGATTTGAACATTTCTCCTCACACACAACACTTGCATTGCATTACATAAAGCTCTATAATTGAGTTGTCCCTTTTAAGTGGGAGTGAAAGCGACGTCTTCGTGAGAATTTATTCTCCGTGTCAGACCTAGCAAGTAACTTTCGGGGTTCATATGCTCTATGTCTTCGTGAGAATTTATTCTCCGTGTCAGGCATAGAGAAATGTATCCCCTCGAATTGAACTCGATCAACTTTAGTCTGTGATGGACTAGGGTTGAGGGTTAGCAACCCAAGGGGGGCACTAACAAGGACAATTCGGGTACCTTTATTCTTAGATCTGAAACCTTGCATATAAAAAACCCTAGAAACTCTTCCGATCTGAAGTCATGCCGAAATTTTGTCCAAAATAGGTGTACACTCAGGAGAAATGAATTCTAACTTTCCTGTTAATTTATTTATTTTACTGATTAAATTACATGTATATTCAAATTATTTAAATTTAGAAAAAGCATGTTTAAATAAAAATATTTAGGTAAATGTTATTATTAAATTTCTTTATTATATAAACTAATTCATTTCTTTTTGTGTGTTCTTTATTTTTTTCTATTTGCATAGCATCATACAGGATAAAAGGAATTGATCCTAGTGTTAATTGTCTCATTGGAAAGCCTTCATCTATGGATAAAAAGTGTTCAAATCAAGTAATTCTAAACTCAAAAGTAAGACAGTGGGCTGAGGACTTACAAAGACAAGAAGGAGACAGCCTGCAGGATGATTATGTATCTGACTTGGCCAGTTATGCTCCAGTTTCGCTAAAAAGAAATGATATGCAAGATTTGCGAAGCATTTGGGAAAGTTGGGATTCAAACAAAAAATGGCAGTTTTATCAGACTTACGGAGACATCCCATATTTGCTCTATGTCGAAGTTGATGATGAATTACTCAGAGCCCTAATTCAATTCTGGAATCCAGGGTACAATTGCTTCACTCTCAATAAAGAGGACTTGGTCCCTACTATTGAAGAGTACACAACTTTGTTACATATCGAAGGGGCTTTGGAGAATCCAATCTATTCAAAGTCAATTAAAACTCAACCCTTTCGAGTTAAATTAGCAAAGATTGCCGGGGTACGAGAAGAATGGGTGGCATCCCGTACAAAACAAAAAGGCGAAAGCGAAGGCATTGCTTGGACCAACATTAAAGAACTTATTCAGAGTCATCCAGATATTAAAGTACGATTCGATTTATTTGCTCTGGGTATGTATGGTATGGTCATCTTCCCAAAAGTATTGGGATATGTTGAAGCTGCAGTGGTAGATTTGTTTGAACAGCTACCGAAAAAGATTAATCCTGCTTCTGCAATTCTAGCAGAGACCTTTAGATCGTTAAATGCTTGTAGAAAGCTAGGAGGTGGACGATTCTCAGGGTGTACCCAGTTGTTATATGTTTGGGTCCGTAGTCATTTCTGGAGTACAGAAAAGATTTCATACCGACGCTTTAATACGGATTACTCACCATTAAAAGAATTTCTGGAGCAGGAATGGCCGAAAGAAATTAAGAAAGATATGTGGATTAATGCCTTTCGAAATCTGCAAAGCAATGACATTGTTTGGCGAGCCCCGTGGCAAATACAAAGGGAATTCTTTTACAAATGTGGAGATTACAACTGGATAATGCTGCTCGGATTATGGGGAGGAATTGGATATGCACCACTTCTGGTCATAAGACAGTATGAAGGTCGTCAATTTGTACCTGTCACTGCTGGATTACAGTCATCTGAGTTCGCATTCCATAGCAAAAATTATAAAAGAAATATCATGGAAGCCGTTACAGCTTGGAAAACAACTTTTTGTATCCGAGCTAAAGCAGCAAAAGAAATGCTAACTCCTGATTATGAAGAATGGAGATCTGCCAGGAAAAATGAAAATATTCCTCTACCAGATCAAAAAGAGGATATCTCTATGGAAGATCGCATTAAGGTGGTTCCATCAGAGATTGAAATCCTGAGAGCTGAGTTTAAAGCAGAAAGAGAAAACTGGTCGAAAGAATTAGAGCAAATGAGACAAGATAAAGCTATGTTGGGTGTGGACATTGACTTTCATTCATCACAATGTGCAATGTTGAGAAAAGATAAAGAAAAAGTTGATGATGAATTCAGAGCATTACAGAAAAATTACCAGGAGTTATATAAATCCCGGAAAGCATCAGGATCAAGCCAAGCAACAATACAAATGACCAGAGAATTGAACATCGAGAAAAGTCGAGTTGAACATCTGAAAGGAAAGAATAGCCATCTACTCAAAAGCCTTGAGAAAGGAAAGCAAAAAATGGAAGATTTTGAGGTCGACAGAAGAGAGCGAATTATAAAACACAAGGCTGAACACCGTGAGATCATGAATGAAATGCGAAGAGAAAGGGATCGAGCCAAAGATTTAGAAGATATGAAGAATGACATCTTTGATAAATTTGAAGGTGAGAAAAATATCATGTTCAAGGGATTTGAATCTGAAATGAACCAGTTGATTGCTGAACTTGAAGTCCGAGGCCAAAAGATGGAAGAATCCAATGTTGAAAAAGAAAAATGGGAGCTGGAAAGAAAAAATTTCAACACCAGACTTGAGGTAGAGCAGGAAGTGGCTAGTAATTGGATGCAAAGATGCAGAAACAAGGATGTTCAAATCCAGAAGCTTAGTCAAAGAACGCAAGAAGCACGAACAAAACTCGAAGAAGATCTGGATCAGTCTAGAAACAAAAATACAGAGTTTAATGCTTACATTGTGCAACTTGAAGAATCATTATTTCAAGAAAAGGTTCGTCTAGGACCTAATGATCTCAAAGAAAGTAATGAGGAAAGTGCTTCACTGCGAAGACGCATTAGAGATCTTGAAAAAATTCTGCTCAATTGTCAAGTCAGAATCACTGAGTTAGAGCAAACTCTTGAAGGAACGAATGAACAATGGCAAAAGTCAACTGATTTCTATGTGGAAAGAAGTGAAGAAAGAAGTAATATGGTGTTCGAGGCCATGGTACAAATGAGTGAAGTTGCTAGATATGTTGGGGAACTAGCTGTTGAAGCCAAAATAATTGAGCATCACGTTGATCCAGTTTCTAAGTGCGGAAAGAAGGTGTCATGGTTAATGAAAGAAGTTATAGAGCTTAATAGGAAAACTATGCCTTATCTGTAGTTATGAACTATTATAAAGAAACTTTTGTATGCCGATGAAAGTTGTTCTATGACAGTTAACTTTTTGGGATCAATACCTTTTTGCATACATACATTTTGCATACATTCATCATTCATTTCATAATTTTCTTTGTGAATAATTTTATTATTTTATTTATTAAGATAAAATTCATTAATTAAAATTTGGAAAATAATATTAAAAGATTTTTCAATCGCAGTTATTCTGGCCAAAAGAGAAATACAACATCACTACGGTACTAGACAAGCTACTAAGAGAATTATGGAGGATAAAATACAACGTATTGAGGAACATCATAATAAAGAAAAAGCAGAAATGAGAATGAAGCTAGAGAAAATGGAAGCCAATATTGCAAATTCACAAGACAATATGATGCAGAAAATAGAGGATATGTTTAAAAGGCAGGCTATCAGTGGAAAAATACATGAAAATCCTGTATCTTTCGACCAAGAACCCATATATCCTCTAGGTTTTCCACCAGAACCAATTTATCACTCTGGTACTACACCTATACAAATCAATGCTCGTACATCTGCATTACAAGAAGCCAAACCACATGAAAATCAACAAGTGGATCATGTATCTTCAAGCAAAAATCCGCTTATATCAGATGTGAAAATAGGGGATCTTAATACTGAGCATTTAATCCCAGATTTGAATGAGCTGAATGAGAAACAAAAAGTAAATGAAGAATTGACCAGACATATCAAGAGCTTAGAAGAACGAATGAAATCCGTGGAAATAACTGAATCATTCTATGGGTTTGATGCTAGTGAGTTGAGTTTGGTTCCAGACTTAATCCTCCCTATCAAGTTCAAAGCTCCCGAATTTGATAAATATGACGGTACTACATGCCCTTCATCCCACATTACAATGTTTTGTCGCAGAATGGCAGGATATGTGAAAGACGAGAAATTGTTAATTGACTGTTTTCAGGATAGTTTGACAGGACCGGCTTTAAAATGGTATACTCAATTGACCAAAGCCAACATTAGATCCTGGAAAGATCTGGCTCAAGCATTCTTAGAGCAGTATCGCCACGTAACAGGCATGGTTCCTGATAGATGGACTCTCCAAAATTTGGAGAAAAAAAATAATGAAACATTCAGACAGTATGCCCAGCGATGGCGTGACACGGCAGCCCAAGTTCAACCACCTTTGTCAGAAAAAGAGGCCACAGTAATATTTGTTCATACATTGAAGGCTCCTTATTTAAATCATCTAATGGGGAATGCAACCAGAAATTTTGCAGATTTGGTCATTTCTGGAGAACTCATTGAAAATGTCTTGAAAAGTGGCAAAATTGAATCAAATGAAGGGTCTAGTTCCAAAAGACCTACGTACCGGAAAAAGGAGAATGAAGTCAACAATGCAAATTCTTACAGCAAGGATTCATCGAAAAGTGTTACAATAACCCAGCCAAGGGTTAAGAAAGAGGAAACAAACACTAATCGAGCAGATTCCAGAGGATCTCGAAAGGAAAATGAAAGGTTGTCTTTTACACCTTTACCAGTACCATATGCTGAGATCTATGATTCACTGTTAAAAGAAGATGTCATACGGCCCTATCCTTTGGTTCCCATGCAACCACCATTCCCTCCTTGGTATGATACAAAGGCACACTGTGTTTACCATGAAGGAATTACGGGGCATTCTATTGAAAACTGTTTGGCATTCAAAAGGGTGGTCCAAAATTTGATCAACACTGGAAAGTTGGAATTCAATATACCATCTGCATCAAATCATCCATTGCCAAATCATGGAGATAAAAACGTGAATGCAATTCAGGAAGAGAACAGAAAGAAAGCAAAAATTGACATTTCTGAAATTAAATCTCCTTTTGTTTGGGTATTCCAACAACTCTCTTTAGTCGGTATAATTCCACAACAATTCAGGCCAAAGCAGAATGAAGGCAAGAATTATTGTGAATATCATCAGGAAAAAGGGCATAAAATTCAACTATGTCCTGAGTTTAGGGATTTGGTGCAAAAATTGATGAACAACAGAGAAATAGAATTCTTTGAAGAAGAACTAGGGAAAAAAGAAGATGATGTTTGCTCATCAGAGGATTCTAAACCTAGTCAAAGAACAAATGATCCTGTGATCATAAATGTGAAATCATCTACGGTGATTCCTGCACCAATAAAGCCGAAAGTAGTTATCACCACTCCTCTACCATTTCCATACAAAGATACCCGCAGGGTACCTTGGAATTATACTACCAATGTTTCAATGGAAGGAGGATCTGTTTCTCTAGAAAAAAACAGAAGAGAAAATACAGAGTTTGAGTACAACATCGACGTCTGAAGCAGTGAGCGAAGTCGGGTTCTTTACAAGAAGTGGGAGATGTTATTCTCCCGAAACATCCAATGCTTCAGAACAAGTGAAAGCAAAAGGAAAAGCCATGGCAATACCTCAGAAGGTATTTGATGATGAATCCCCTCCAGCATTCAATGAGCCTGTGACAGAAAAACAAGCTCAAGAATTTTTGAAATTCTTGAAACATAGTGAGTATAGTGTGGTTGAACAACTACACAAACAACAAGCGAGAATTTCTATTCTTGATCTATTGATGAATTCAGAAGCACATAGAAATGCTTTGATGAAAATTCTCAATCAAACATTTATCCCTGAAGATATATCCCTCAATAAACTTGACAGAATTGTGGGATATATATAGCCGCTGACAATTACATAACGTTCACAGATGATGAAATACCAGAAGGCGGAATGGGGTCAGTAAAAGCTTTGAACATCACGACACATTGTCATGGTCATGTGTTGCCAGGAGTATTGATTGACAATGGATCCGCTCTCAATTTGATGCCTCTAGTCACACTTCAAAGAATGCCTGTGGATCAATCACACATGAAGAGTTATCAGAATGTAGTGCGAGCATTTGATGGTACTCAAAAAGAAGTGCTTGGGAAAATGGAAATACCGTTGTTAATTGGTCCAGTCGTGTATAATATTGACTTTGTGGTGATGGACATCCACCCTACATATAATTGTCTATTAGGGAGGCCATGGATTCATTCAGCAGGAGCCGTTCCTTCTTCATTACATCAGAAATTGAAATTTGTTGTTGATGGACAACTAATATGCGTCGGAGCTGAAGAAGAAATCATTGCGTCTGTAACAAGCGATGTTCCATATATTGAAACCAATGATGATGCACTTGAATGCTCTTTCCGAGCTCTTGAATTTGTAAATGCAACCTTTATTGCAGAAGAAAGCAAAATTCCATATCCCAGATTGTCTGATTGCACCAAGATGACGGTACAACAAACTTTAGGCATCGGAGCTAAAGCTGGGAAAGGGTTAGGAAAGAATCTTCAAGGGATTTCAGTTCCTCTAAGTATAAAGACGAAGAAAGATCGTTTTGGGCTTGGGTTTAAGCCCAATTTTCAGCAAAAGAACAAAGAGATGAAAGAAGATGTGAAGACAGAAAGGCAAGGTTGAAAGGGAAAGAAATCATTTGGGAACACATGTTTTTCCCACAGTTGAAGACCACATTCAGATCAGGGGGAACAATTAATGTAGAACAGCAGCTTGTTGAAGCCTTTAAAGAAGAAAAGTTGACGAAAGATCAAGACATAGTTGAAGAAGCTATGAATGGATTATTTATCAACATGATCATGAATGACAACAAGACTGGCAAATACTTGGATAGGATTCGCCCATGTTTTCCTGGAGAGACACTCAACAATTGGACCACTGAAGATTTTCCTATAGTTTTTAATATTAACGCAGAGTAATATTCAGAACTAATCTTATGTTTAGCTCAAAAATATGAAAACTTTTTGTTATCTTGTAAAAGAAATTATGTTAAATATAAGAAATTTTCTTTAAAATTTTCAGATGGCAATCATTCTTTACATTTATTACATTTTACATTTCATAAATTTACTATATTCTTTCGGAAATATGTCCGACTTAAATTTGCAGGTGTCACCGTTAATAGCATGTTTATTCCTAAATTTAATCCAGTGATAAATTTAGAGCAGCTTATATGTCTGGAAGAAATCAATGGGTGTGAGGATGAACTGGAATGTGATGTTCCTACTGAACTATTAAGATTGGTAGAAAAAGAAGACAAACAAATTCTACCCCACAAAGAAGAGATTGAGACTGTGAATTTGGGAACAGATGAAGAAATAAAAGAGGTGAAAATTGGTACTACTCTGACAATCCAGATAAAACAAGAATTGATAAATCTCCTTCAAGAGTTCAAAGATATCTTTGCATGGTCTTATCAAGATATGCCTGGGTTAAGCACAGATATAGTGATACACAAGCTTCCAATCAATCCAGAATATAAACCGGTCCAACAAAAGCTCAGACGAATGAGGCCAGAAATGTTGTTGCAAATCAAAGAAGAAGTAATGAAACAGATCAATGCAGGTTTCCTACAGGCATCTAAATACCCAGAATGGGTAGCCAACATTGTTCCCGTACCAAAGAAAAATGGGAAAGTTCGAATGTGTGTGGATTACAGAGATCTCAACAAAGCTAGTCCGAAAGATAGCTTTCCCTTACCCCACATAGACACATTGGTGGACAATACTGCAGGGCACGCATGGTTTTCATTTATGGATGGCTTTTCAGGATATAATCAGATAAAAATGAATCTGAAGACATGGAAAAAACAACATTTGTAACCATGTGGGGCACATTCTTTTATAAAGTGATGCCATTTGGATTGAAAAATGCAGGGGCAACATATCAAAGAGCCATGGTAATTTTGTTTCATGACATGATGCACAAAGAGATTGAAGTATATGTAGATGACATGATTGCCAAATCCCGAACTGAAGAAGAACATATTCAAAATCTGAGAAAGCTTTTCCAGAGATTGAGGAAATATCAATTAAAGCTCAACCCCGCAAAATGCACTTTTGGGGTAACTTCTGGGAAACTTTTGGGATTTGTGGTCAGCAAAAAAGGAATCGAGATTGATCCAGATAAAGTAAAAGCAATTCAAGAGCTCCCACCACCTAATACAAAAAAAGAAGTTCGAGGCTTTTTGGGAAGATTAAATTATATCTCGGTTCATTTCTCAATTAACTGACAATGTGATCCAGTGTTAAATTACTTCGAAAGAACAATCCTGAAGTCTGGAATGAAGAATGTCAAGAAACTTTGGATATTATTAAGAAATATTTATCCAATGCCCCCATTTTAGTATCACCAATGCCTGATAGACCATTAATTCTCTACTTGACAGTCTTCGAAAATTCGATGGGATGTGTACTAGGACAGCATGATGAATCTGGAAGAAAAGAAAAAGCTATTTATTATCTGAGCAAGAAATTTACTGATTGTGAAATTCGATATCCACCAATACAAAAATTATGTTGTGCCTTGGTGTGGGCTACTCGAAGACTCAGACAATATATGTTATACCATACTACTTGGCTGATATCAAAACTTGATCCTTTGAAATTCTTAATGGAATCACCAGCTTTGACAGGCAGAATGGCTAGATGGCAGATGTTATTATCTGAGTTTGATATTGTATATGTCAACCAAAAAGCAATAAAAGGAAGTGTAATAGCTGATTTTCTGGCCAGTCGTGTATCAAATGATTATCAGCCTTGAGTTTCAATTTTCCTGATGAAGATTTATTATGTATATCCATGAATGAAGAAGTCAGAACAAAGGACACATCTGCATCTTGGAAGCTTTACTTTGACGGAGCATCCAATGCTTTGGGACGAGGAATCGGGGCAGTGTTAATTTCTCCAGAAAATGTTTATTATCCCTTTACAAGTAGACTGGAGTTCTTTTGCACCAATAACATGGCAGAGTATGAAGCTTGTATAATGGGATTGAAAGCAGCTATAGAAAGAAAAATCAAATGTCTCAAAATATATGGAGATTCATCGTTAGTGGTGTATCAATTACGAGGTGAATGGGAAACAAAAGATCCTAAATTGTTGGAATACCGAAATTTTACCCTCGAATTAGTGAAAGAATTTGAGAGAGTTACCTTCAATTATCTCCCTCGAGGAGAAAATCAAATGGCAGATGCTTTGGCTACATTAGCTGCTATGTTTCAGGCAACTAAGAAAGTTGATATGATGCCAATCAAAATGCAAGTATATGAAATTCCTGCACATTGTTATAGTGTGGAAGAAGAGGAAGATGGTAAACCATGGTATCATGATATCCTGCAATATATCAAAAATCAAAGTTATCCACCAAATGCATCGGAAATTGATAAAAGAACCTTGAGAAGAATGGCTGCTGGATATTTTCTTGATGGTGAGATTATGTATAGAAGAAGCAATGATCAAATGCTATTGAGATGTTTAGATACCAGCGAAGCTCGAAGCATCATTGAAGAAGTACACAGTGGAATATGTGGAACACATGCAAATGGTCTTTCCATGGCCAGAAAAATAATGAGATATGGATACTATTAGGCTACCATGTACACAGATTGCATTAATTATGCAAGGAAATGCCATAAATGCCAGATATATGCAGACAAGATTCATATACCCCCATCTCCTTTACATGTAATGACAGCACCCTGGCCATTTTCTATGTGGGGAATAGATGTCATTGGTGCAATCACACCAAAAGCATCGAATGGACATTGTTTCATTCTTGTGGCAATTGATTATTTTACCAAATGGGTTGAAGCTGTTTCATATACCAATATTAAGAGATCCACAGTCTGCAAATTCATAAAGAAATAGATAGTTTGCCGGTATGGCCTACCAGAAAGGATCATTACAGATAATGCTCTGAACCTGAACAACAAAATGATGACCGAACTTTGTGTACAGTTTAAGATCAAACATGCAAACTCAGTGGCATATCGTCCAAAGATGAATGGGGCAATTGAAGCAGCAAATAAGAACATCAAGAGAATCATTACAAAGACTACTGAAACTTACAAAGATTGGCACGAGAAGTTACCTTTTGCTCTATATGCATACTGAACTACTGTTCGAACATCTACTGGGGCAACGCCTTTTTCTTTAGTCTACGGGATGGAAGCAGTCTTACCAATTGAAGTTGAGATTCCATCGCTTCAAATATTGAGAGAAATAAAATTGGATGAATCTGAATGGATCCAAGCTAGATTTGATCAATTGAACCTTATTGAGGAGAAAAGATTGAAAGCTATTTGCCATGGACAGATGTATCAAAAACGGATGATGAAGTCTCATGACAAAAAAGTACATCCAAGAGAGTTCCAAGAGGGTGATCTAGTACTAAAAAAGATCTTGCCTATACATAAAGATTTCCGTGGGAAATGGATGCCTAATTGGGAAGGGCCATACGTTGTAAAAAAGGCCTTTTCCGGAGGAGCATTGATCTTAGCAGAAATGGATGGAAAAATTCTGAGAAATCCAATAAACTCGGATTCTGTCAAGAAATATTATGCTTGAAGAAAAAAAAAGAAAAAAAAGAGAAAAAAAAGAAAAAAGAAAAAAAAGGGGGGGTCAAGGTGAAAACCCGCAAAAGGGCATCTTGTAACCAAAGGAAGGATTTGAGTTGAAAACCTGAAAAGGCGGCTCAAATGCAGGTTGATATTAGGCATCTGGCAATTGAACTCTTAAGATTTTGACAGTTTGGAGAAACTTCACATCTACAAGCATTTCGACAACGTTTGAGATCTTCCAGACAAAAGCTTACATCATTTCTCTAAATTGTATCAACTTGATTAATTTAGAAATACTTATGCTAATAATTTGTTGAGACATTTGAATTTCTATCATTCTTATGCTTGCCATAACTTTGAATACAATTCTATCTATTTCAAGTTCAATTTATTTCAGATTCAATTTATTTTCGAAAATTCAATTTATTCTTTTATGAATTAACATAATTTTGAAATAATTTAAAGATTTCTGAATATCACTTTATATAATACTTTTAATACATGGAATACATTAAGCAAATCATCACTATCTTAAAGCCATGAACAATAAGGTTGTTATGCTGAATACAACCAACAACAAGGTCGAATTCGACAAATTTACTCATCAATTGCTCCAACTGATCACCATTCAGTTCTTGCACATCTGTTTTCAAAGATATACTAAGACAGTAGAAGGTGACCTTTGCAGCACTGGTCCCAGAGAAAAGAGACAGGACATGATACACCATGAAACATGTCTCTATACAGATATTGTGCATGGTTTTTAGAGAAACCTAGAAGCATTTCCACCTCATCAGGTTCAAGTGGAGCAACTTTATTACTTCCAATCCATACTAGATTCCATTTTCAGCACTCATCAAGAACATACTTCTGGACACTCGAAAGTGGCTCATTGTCATAAACTTCAAGAGCCTTACAGATCCTTTCTGTCAATTTGGCACTTCCTGTACATGTTTATAAACAGTTCAACTTTGTTCTTGGATCCATGAAAGCATCATTTCTTTGTCAATGGAAAAACATCAGCACATGGAGGAAGCAAAATAAGAGAAAATCTGTTCTTAATTGGCAGAATTATGAAGATAGCCCTTTTCAGCGTAGTAGCATGGAAATGCTTCGAATCTACAAATTATGGCTTTACATATAATAAGTACTGTGATATCCCAGTCCAAACATTAAATGGAAGATGAATTTGCTAATAGCATCTTCTGGAAGTGTTCTTTGAGTTATCTGATCTGGTTTGGCAGAACCAATCATGAATTTGGAAGATGGATTTGTAATAGCATCTTTGGAAGTGTTCTTTGAGTTATCTGATCTGGTTTGGCAGAACCAATCATTGAATTTGGAAGATGGATTTGCTAATAGCATCTTCTGGAAGTGTTCTTTGAGTTATCTGATATGGTTTGGCAGAACCAATCATTGAATTTGGAAGATGAATTTGCTAATAGCATCTTCTGGAAGTGTTCTTTGAGTTATCTGATCTGGTTTGACAGAACCAATCATTGAATTTGGAAGATGAATTTGCTCATAGTAGAAATAAGGAGACTCAATAACATCTTCTGGAAGTGTTCTTTGAGTTATCTGATCTGGTTTGGTAGGAACTACAGAACCAATCATTGGAATTAAAAGATGAACTGCATGATCGTCTTCATTAAGAAGTTTCTTTTCAAGCTTCTTTTGCTTATTCCTTTCCCAAAAATCATAGCCCAGATTTCGTCTTTTCTTGTAATTGGGATCATCACATAATGGCTTCCCATCTTTTACCGGAAGAAGTGCGTCAGCATCTTTAGTCATTTGAGCAGCACATATAAAATCTATCAATTTTACAATTGATGAATCTGGACCACATTTCTCCAGGGCTATTTGAAGTTTCAGCCTCTGAGAATTCCATTTTGTCAAGTATAACAGTTTATCTCATCAGAATCAGAATTCAAGATTTCTCGATTAAAAGAACTATCGATATCTGTGAAATCATCAAGGTCACTTCATAATCAGATGTTTTATCAGAATCAACATGTCCATGAAGCAAGCTTTTCAAGAGCCTATACTATTGAGTTTTATTCTCAAGAGGTTTTGTGACTTATATCTATATCTACATTTGTCAAAATGATAGATTCTCTGATTTGAAGAAGAAAGATTTATTGGGTTTCTAAAACTGAAGAAATACTCAGTTCACCAATCTGAAATCAAATAACTAACATTCATGCATCATATTTAGGTGTTCACAAAATAGGTGCATTTTCATTCATTTCCTCCATACTGAATTTTAACAGGAATTTCAAAGATTAGCAAAGATTTAAATCCATACTTGATGGATTAGATTTTCCAGTTCGAGTTCATAATGAGAAGAACTATCTGAAGAAGGAAGAAGAAGTTCATAATGAGAAGAATTTGTTCAACCTTTTGCTCAAATCCATCATTTGATGGATCAGCTTTCCAGAGAA